>NC_058098.1:132579924-132882954 GCF_020171115.1 Neogale vison
AAGCTGGACTGAAGAAGCAGCGCCGAGTGAAATTCTGAAGTTCCATTAAACTTGGTAAGAGGAAAAAAAAAAAAAAAAACAAAACTTGGTAAGAGGAAGATAGTGGAGAAGATGAGAGAGTTCCTAGACAGGGGTTGGATCTCACATGCCACAGGGCTGGGTGGGACCTGGCAAAGAGGAAGAGTGATTCGTCCTGGAAAGTCATTGGTGACAGAAAGGGGAAATCCAAAGCAAAGACCAGAGGAAAGGGAGGGGAAGGTTTTCAAGGCTAAAGAGAACCCAGTGACACCTTTCTGTCCTCTCCTTTGTCCCATAAAGTGGAACACAAGCATTGGAAACAAAGTCATTGCTTGGTCCCTCCCTGGTCCTCCTCTTCCTCAAGCAGGTGGATTTTCCGTAAGGTTAACAAACTTTCAGCTTCAGGGCCCCCAGTCCACTGACTCCTTTTAGGCATGTAGTAATGGGCTCATTTGATTTTATAAAACTTGCCAGTAAGTTCTTCTAGCAGTGATTGGTCAAGAACAAGGTCTCTCTCCCTGACTCCCCCTGGTTCTCTCTCCCGTACGGCTGAGTGGCATTACGGCGACCAGGCTAAAGAGAAATTGACATGAAATACTGCGTCCACAAATACAGGCTAAAACCAACATCACACCACTGCAGCAGGGGTACTGATGAGCAACGTGCTAATGAAAGCTGTCAGTTCAAAGGATATTTAAGTTTCGTCACTGCATGAGAGTGCCTTGAAATCTTACCAGCTCATCTGCAAAAGAAACTTGGTGGAGGGTCTTTCAGAATTTATAGTAGTGAACAGACACTTTCCAAAGTCTAAATAATTTTTTAAAAGAAGGATGATCCATTCTGTGCTAGAGAAAAGAGACTTATCTTTCCGTTCTCCCTCTAGACAAGGATATTACAAACTGTTGTTGTATGAAAAGGCAACCAAAAAAAAGGAGAAAACGGCATTCCATGGTGTCATTTGCCCCTCTGTAATAAAACAATCCTGAGTTTTCTGGGGCAACTGGGTGGCTCAGTAGGTTGGGCATCTAACTCCTGGCTTGGGCTCAGGTTGTGGTCTCAGGGTGCTGAGACGGATTCCAGTCCTGAGTCATCCCGCTCAGGGGGGAATCTGCTTATCTCCTTCTCCCTCTCCCTCTGCCCCTCCTCCCACCTGTGTGTGTGTGCATGCATGGGCGTGCTCTCGCTCTTTCTAATAAATAAAGCTATTAAAGAACTATCATGAGTTTTCTGAGATTTATGATAATTAGGGTGTTCAGCGTTTTTGCTGTGATTTTATTTTGTGATTTCTTTTATCCCAAATAAATATTTTTTTCATATCAATGCTGTTTTTATAATTTCATAAAGAGGATTCCAAAAATTGAATAAACCTCAATCCGCCTTGCCCCTGCTCTGTCCTCACCCCCTACCAAGGATCATACCAACCCTGCCATGAGGGTTCGGCTCCTGGCACACACATACACACACACACGCACACGCGCACACACACACACCCTCTCCCCCCTTCTTGAAACTTTGAACCATGGGGATCTCTACCCTGTGGTTCCCACGGAGATAGACCCAAGTTAGTCACAGTGTTTCTGACCCCAGTGTTTCTTTCCCAGCGTGAATATCCTAGGATGGTGGTTCCAAACAGCCCCACTAGAAGTGCCTGTAAGGAGGTCAAGCTCTTAGTGGGATGGGCGGACAGAGCTACAGTCCTCAGCTGTAAGCTCCTTAGTGGATGGAGTACAGAGGTGGGAACTGAGGCCCCAATTAGGAGTATGAGGAAAGGTTTCTGCTGCTTCCCAGGCCCTGGATCAGGTGCCCAAAACCCAGATGGGATAAAACATGGCCCTGCCCTAGAGAAGCAGATATTCTAGCAAGCAGTGAGTAGGAGAGTGGCCTTAATATAATGTGAGAGGGCTTTAGAATCCAGATCCCCTGCCTCCAAAGCCAAGACCAGGAAGTGTTCATGATGAAAGACGCAAGGACCAATCTGGGTACCAGCTGGTTCACTACTAAGTCAAACAAAGAAGAGTGTGGAGTAGCTAACGACCCATCACTGGACCTGCCACTGTTGGATCTTCAAAAGTCTCTGTCACCATGGGGACTTTTTTTTTTTTTTTTTTTTAAATGAACATTGTATGAGACTTCTTACATGCCAGGAATTGTCCCAAGAAATCTACATAAATCAACTAATTTAATCCTCTTAATTATACTGGAGTTCGATCGTGTTAGCCCCCCTTACAGATGGAGAAACGGAAACCTGGGCAGACTGAGATTTACCTGGGATCCCAGAGGCAGGGAGAGGCAGAGCGGCTCCACAGGGAGCCGGCGGTTGCCCCGTTAAGCTTGGTGCAGACTCTAATCTGATTCTAAGAGAAGCCACGCCGGGCCCTCCCCACCCAGACCAGAGTTCAGGAGGATCAGTGGAAGCCTGGAGACGAGATCAGGTGGAAGGGGGCAGGGAGGGGCTGGATACCGGAGGAAACTCCAGCTGCACGGGGAGATCCGGGGCAGGTGCAGGAAGTCTCACGGGGAATGTGGGCCTGCAAGTCACATGACTTACCTGCACCCGGGCTTCCGCATCTATGAAAGGGGACAAAGTCCCTTGGTGACAGCCATGAAGTGCCCAGGTAAGAATCAACCCCATTTCACATTAGAAAGGCCTTTGCAAAGAGGAGAAAGCAGGGCTGGGGCCAGGATGGGGCCAGGGGTCTTCAAACAGGAAGGAAAAAAGAAAAAGCAGAATTTCAGCCAAGAGATGCTCTTTTCTTGGGTTCAGCTTCTGCCCAGGATATTTAATAGCTGCTTCAAGTAAACACATTTCTGGGTATGATGATTTGCACTCTAGATTCAGCCATGACCAATTTGCGCCCTCATTGAACAGCTCTTGAAAAAGACGAAGCCACACACGCAGACTCTCCTGGTTTCTTTGTGGGAAGATTTTAAAGATGACTGGGTCAGGACTACAGGCTGTGGACTGTGCTAGTCCAGGCCTCGGGCTGGCCTTGTGCGGCCCTCCCCTCCCCAGGCACCCCGTGCTCACCAACCCCCCAAAATTTACCAGGATTCATGGTGGAGTGTTTGTCTTCAACAGAACACGCTCTTTCAAGGTGCACATACCACTTAATTTCATATGGCCTGAGTCCATGATTTATAGCTCCAAAAAAGAATCAATCAAAAGACTTCATGATAATGGTGAAAAGCATCACCTTTGGCTTTTGTGGTGCTGGCTTTTCTCTCTCACCTGGGGCCCCAAGACCTGAGAGGCGAGAAAAGCAGGCAGACTCCACGCACATGCCTGCTAGCCATTCCTGCTGGGTCCCAAGGACTGGAAAGGGGGTGGAGGTCAGGGCTTTGGGGCAGTTCACGAAAAGGGAAAACGTGAGAGGGACCGGTCTCTGAGCCCCGTGAGCTACAGAAACTTCCCTCTCTTCCTCTGGTCTGAGGTGTTCCTGGGTCTCCTGGCAGATTCAGTGTCCTAAAGCATTCTTGGCACTTGTGAAGCCTCTTTCCCATTCTTGTCCCTGGTCCTGAGTCACAGGTCTTCCTTCTGAAGGAAGCCTCCCCTCCCTGCTCATGAGGTGGGATTACGGGGGACACCCATAGGAGAGCCCTCCTCACCCTGCATTCAAGCCGTTCCCTGTACTGCTCAGATCATCCACTCCTTGCTTGTCTGTCTCTCCCCCCTAGACTGCATCCCCTGAAAGCAGAGACTGTCCTGAGCATCTCTGTTTCTCCAGAGTGAGCATGGGGCCTGACACAGCTGACTGGCCTAAGCCCCCCTGTCCCGGGGTTGGTTTGTGCCCACTAAAAAAATACGTTGAAGTCTCACAGCCCCCAGCACCTCAGAATACAACCTTATTTGGATGTAGAGTCATCGCAGAAGTGACTAGTTAAGATGAGGTTATACTGGTGTGAAGTTGATGCCTAATCCAATGGGACGGCTGTCCTTACCAGAAGAGGAAATTTGGGCCACAGACAGAGGGAATGCACAGGGTTTCAGGGAGAACACTGTGTGAAGACAAAGGCGGTGACACGTCTCTAAACCAAGGAATACTAAGGACCGCCTGCCATCAA
Source organism: Neogale vison (assembly GCF_020171115.1). Taxonomy (NCBI): domain Eukaryota; kingdom Metazoa; phylum Chordata; class Mammalia; order Carnivora; family Mustelidae; genus Neogale; species Neogale vison. Next base: position 132,584,005 of record NC_058098.1, read on the forward strand.
GAGCAGCTGGGACAGAGCTTCCCCAAAAGCCTTGGAGACAGTATGTGGCCATGCCGCCATCTTGATTTCAGACGCGCAGCCTCCAGGAGAGGGAGGAATAAATATCCACGGTTGGAAGCCCTGCAGTCTGAGGCACTTTGTGGTGACAGTCCTAGGACACTGGTCCATGCCCCAGCTCTTTGCCTGAAACACAGCCTTCTCAGAATGACTTCATTTCTTGACTCCTTTCTGCTACTGGGGAGCCTATTCTCATTCATTTTTACTGCATAAGCCAGGCTGTGAGAAGGGTAAAGGGGATTGGCATCTGCTCAGTGCTGTTTAATGGAATTGTCTTTTTTTTTTTTTTAATCCTACAGTATTTCAAGTGGCATTGAGGACGCTATCAGAACTCGAATCCCACAAGAAGCCATTTTCAGTGACTGAAAGACCTGGAGAGTCGGTATCCAGCAGCCGCCAAAGCCTGAGTCTGAGTGACTGGGAGCAAGGACAGAGCCTTTCTCCTCGCCTCCCAGGAGCATTTCCCCGTCTCCCATGGCAGATTGGCGCCAGGGAGCAAAAGCCCCCGGTGCTGAGGTGACGGGAAGCCGGGTGGCATAATCTGTCCTCCTCCCCACAAAAGACAGGAAATCCAGAGCTGAAGGTTGAAACTCTGACCTCAGCTCACCCCTGCATTGTGTCGGGCCCAGGATGAAAGAAAGGGCTGCACAAAGACCTCTAAAGAAAGCGACGGGGGCCTGGCCTCCGTGGTGAGGGAGGAAGACACCGTCTCAGGCCAACCCACCCGCCTCCAAAGGCTGGATGGACTCATCCAAAGTTTCCAAGAGCAGCTCAACCCTGCGCCCTCAAGGTCCCGGGAAGGGGGTGCACCTGAGGCTCCGCAGAGAATGCTTGGGGCTGCCTGTCCCAGACCAGGCTCCCGGAGCACACAGGACAGGCTCCCACTCACACCCCAGAGGTGCCCGGAGCCAGAGCCGCTGGAGACCCGCATCCTCGCCTGGGCTCTGCCACACCTCTGCTGGGCTGACCTCAGTTTCTCCACTCATAAAGTGGGAATAACCTCCGCCCTCCCCTGGGGTGATTATGCAAATCGAGTGAGCTATAGGATGACAATGGTCCCTTGGATTCCCGGTGCTTTACAGTTTACATACCCTTTGAAGCCCTTTATTTCCTTTAATCTTCTCCTCACAACTTTGTGAGGTTAGAATTATCACTGCCTGGACCTTTCAGGGATGAGGTCATTGACCTGAGAGAGCTCACAGGACCCCAAGGCTGAGAGGAGAGGGAGAGCCTGCTGGAAGCCTTCGTGCTCCCGGGGTGCTCCCCAAGATGGCAGGCACACCTGGGTGAGCTGAGAACCGCGAGGCGGGAGCTGGATCCTCAAGTCTGGCCTGTGTTTTCTCGGATTTATTCTGGAATTTCTTAGCTAGACGGACTTGGTTGTTTGGGTTTTTTAAAATATTTTTTTATTTATCTATTTGAGAGAGAGTGTGAGAGAGAGAGAGAGAGAGAGAGAGCACACAAGCAGGGGGAGGGGCAGAGGGAGAGGAAGGAGCAGACTCCCCGCTGAGCAGGGAGCCGGATGCCTGAGCCGTAGGCAGATGCTTAACCGGCTGAGCTACTAGGGCACCCCCCCCCAATTCCAGAATTTTTTATCACCTCAAACAGAAACTCCGTGCCCCTTAAGCAATAACTTCCTAATGCCCTGTTCCCCCAGTCCCTGGTACCGCACGGACTCTGCGAGCATTTACTCTAGGTGCTTCTATCGGCTTCATCTCAGTGGAATCACACAGAACTTTTCCCTTGGTGTCTGGCTTATTTCCCTTGGCGTGATGTTTTCAAGGTTCATCCCCGTTGTAGTAGGTGACAGGATTTCACTCCTTTTAAAGATGGAATAATGTCCCATTATACATAGATATAACCACACTTAGTTTATCCATTCATCTGTTGATGGATTTGGGGGTTGTTTCTACCTCTGGCTATTGTGAATAATGCTGTGGACATAGGCGAACAAATATGGTTTTGAGTCCCTGCTTTCCATTCTTTTGGGTATCTACCCAAAAGGTGGAATCTGGGGTCAGATGGCAATTCTATGATTAACTTCTTGAAGGTAGTCATAGTTCTCCACAGTGACTGTACCATTGTACCTTCCCTTCAGCAATGCACGAGGGCTCTGATTTCTCCACATCCTCACCAACTCTGTTCCCTGTGTTTGTTCTGTTATAATAACCATCCCATTGGGTAAGAAGGGGTATCTCACTGTGGTTTTCATTTGCATTTCCCTAAGGATCAGGAATGTTAAGCATCCCTTTATCTGCTTATCGGTCATTTGTTTTTTGTTTTGTTTTTAGAGATTTATTTCTTTGAGAGAAAGAGCAGGCACAGAGGAAGAGGGAGAAGCAGACTCCCTGCTGACCAAGGAGCCCCATGCGGGACTCAATCCCAGGACCTTGGGATCATGACCCCAGGCAAAAGCAGACGCTTAACCACTGAGCCACTCAGGCGCCCGTTTATTGCCCACTTGCATACCTCTTTGGAGATGTGTCTGTTCAAGACCTTTCCCCATTTTAAATTGGGGCCTTTGGTTTTGGAGGCCTTGGGATTTTTAAAAGCTTCTAGATGTTTCTAATGTCCAACCAGGGATGAAAACCACAGTAAGACCGCAGAGCACAGGCTGTGGGGACAGGCACCACCAGCCTCTTCACTAGAGCAGAATGGGGGGCACATGCAGAGTTGTCGTACTACCTAGAGCCTTGGAGCTGCACCATTTGAGAACCTCAGGGACAGTGCAGGAGCTCACAGCGGCTTTGGGGACCGGTGGGGACAGAATGCGGGAGCCCTCTCTGTCCTTTCATTCCCTGAACAGTGATCTGCTCTTCTCCAAAACAGAAAGTCTTGCTCTGCTCCAAACTTCTTATCTCCGTTCAGACTCAGTCAGTGAGCTCCGGGCTAGACACATTTAGGAACGGCAGGACAGGTTGCGTCTTTTCATTTTTGAGGAATCCTACGTGCCAGGAACCCCATCATACCTGCAGAGATCAACTTCTGGGTTAGTGGCTATGCATTCCATATTTTTTCAAATCCTTAAAGCCAGCTCGCAATTTTTTGTGGATCCTTTTTCCTCCAAAGGAGAGGAAATGGAGTTGAGGGTAGAGAGAAAAACATGGCTTAATGGGCTGTGTTCCTAAGACTTGAACAGTCCTTTCCTGCTATAAAGGACGAAATTGGGTTACAGGTGATAGAACTTTCCTTTCAGTTATCTTTGATGAAGGCAGCTTACACATAAGCACTAAATCTCTAGAAAGGCGAAGCATCACCCTTCAAAATGCTCTCCTTCTCCAAGAGGCTCAGTGGGGGATAGACATGGCTTGTCACTCTTCCAAGGACACCTCAATCTTGGGCTCGGGAACAACATGGATGTAGGATTCTAACTCAGAGCTTCTTTCCAGAGTTTAAATAGTTTCCCATGAGTGCTCAGGCAGCATTTTGAGTAGGGAAGGCTGAACCTTGAGACTGAAGTCCAAATTCACATCCTTCTTCCACCATCTTCTACGTGTGTAAATTTAAGTCTTAGTTTCTCTTTACCTATTAAGTGTGGATAATGATACCATCCCTGTTGGTTTATTGTGAAGCTTTGGAAACTACATAGGGCTACAGAAAGGCAAAGGACCAAGGGAATAAGGAATAAAAATACACCTGACATGTAGGTTTAGAGAGAGGGTAAAGAGTAGATCCGTGTATACAAGAGGTTTTCTGAGGCTATACGGATATCAATGTCTACCCTTTAATGCCTTTCAAACTGTTCCAAATAAATTCTGTGAACACCAAACACAAGAGAGGTTTCAGTGAATTCAAACAAAATGGGTGTCATGGAAGGCTTTGTGGAAGAGGCAGCCTTTGAGCTGAGTCTTGAAAAATGGGTAAAATTTTTTTTACCTGGGGAGAGGGCTGCTTCCAGATAGTGAGAACAGCAAGAGGACAAGCACCAGGTTGGGGGAGTATCTGGATCCCCACTGGATCCCACGAATCTTGTATTTCTGATTCTTATATTCTTGCTTATTTGTTTAAAGAATTGTGATCATAGATAGCAACCATGTAACTGCAGTATTCAGTTCTTTTTTTTTTTTTTTTTTTTTTTTTAGATTTGATCTATTTATTTGTCAGAGAGATGGAGCGCAAGCACAAGCAGGGGGAGCCACTGGCAAAGGGAGAAGCAGGCTCCCCACTGAGCAAGGTGCCTGATGTGGGGATCTATCCCAGGACTGTGGGATCATGACCAGAGCCAAAAGCAGATGCTTAACCAACCAAGCCACCCAATCGTCCCAGTTCTTTTCAGTTTTTCCGTTTTTCAGTTCTAGGTACTCTATTCCGGGGATGCCAATACAATTGTTCAGGCTGTGTCGTGCCCAAGAGATGCCTTACCAAGGGGGGAAAGAGGGGGCAGTACCGAGCTCATTCCGTTTGCCAAGCTGTGCGTGCCAGGTGGGGCCACACCTGCCTGGGGCGGAGAGGAAGACTTTTTGTACTTCATGCAAAGATGACACCTAGGCTATTGGTGACACCGCAGGTCAGAAGAAATGAGGAATCTATCGTATTCAAAACTTTTCAGATTCTAAGTGTCCACTGAGATCCCAAGATTGGCTCGCTTTGGGTATGATGAAAAAGGGTAAAAGTCCACTCTCGATCCGGTGGTCCCTGGGTTTTGTGTGGACACAGCCTAAGTGCTTTAAATCATTGATCTTGTTTTAGTTTGGGGCCCCAACAATGTCAAGCTAAAAAGGATATACCAAGTCCCCAGATTCGCAGAAAAATTCTTTCTTCTACTCATGTCAGAAATGTAATGATCAGAAATCTTCCAAGGATTGGAACTAGAAAAGCCCTGAGGTATAACACAATCCAAAATCCTCATCTTACAGGTAGAGATAGAGAAACCCATCCACTCACTCATCCATTCATCCGTCGTTGCTTGCCTGCCAGGGGCAAAACCCATTCTGGCTTCTGCTGGTGCATAACACACAAAGCCGACAGCCCCTCATCCCTAGTAAGACAGATAAGGCCCAAATATAATTATTTATAATATAGAATCAGAAGTTATTAATGACCTACCAAACATACAAAACAAGCAGACACATTCATAGGAGCTTACGTGTGTATGGAAAAATCTAGAAAAATGCACACTGAGATTTTAATAGTCCTCTCTGAAAGGTAGATCACTGGAGATATTTTTCTTTCTTCCCTTCATTGTCTGTTTTCTCCCCACAGTGGCTGTGCTAGGGAAGGAGGGGTTGTTGTCACCTTTCAAGCTTGTGGGGTTATGGGGGGAGGCCGGGGGTGGTTAGAGGCAGAGGAGCAAACTTCCTACGAAGGAGAGCATGAAGGTTTCGTGAAGAAGATGCCCTCAAGCTGGCCCCTGGAAGACAGGTGAGCTTCTGGCCTGCAAGACTGGGGAGATGTGAGGTCAGAAGGGGGAAAGCACAAGATCAGCAAGGCTTGAGGAGCAAGAAACTTCAAGAGGCTCCATGCCGAGGAGCGGTCGGTAGGCCCCTCGGGAGCAGGCATGATGGTTACAAGTCACTGAGGCCCGCAAGCACCCCAGGGCCACTTCGCATGGGTTGAACCCAGCTATGTAGTTTGTTCCCTAATCATGTCCTTCTCCTTCTCAGACACCTTGGCTGCACCTTGAGGCAGTCCTTAGGCCCAACCCATCCAACTCAGCTGGGGTTCCAGGACTCATTTGTGCCCTATACATGCCCTGCACGTCCCTGTACCTCAGTGCAGCCCCATGCACCTCCACGCAGCTCCACGCTGCTCTGTGTGCCTGCAGGTGGCTCCGTGCAGCTCCACGTGGCTCCAAGCGGTTCCATGCACCCGCGTGCGGCTCCATGCGGCTCCATGCAACTCCGCTCAGGCTGCCCCCTCAACCTATAAGCCCCTCTTGTCCTCCTGCCCCAGGCCAATCCTTACCCATCCCTCAAGGTCCGTGTGTATCTCATCCTGCCGTGGGAAGGCTCCCCTGTGTTCCCATCCCGCTTCCCACCTCTTCTCTGGCGATTATCCGTGTTCACCTTTCACCTCCCTTCCTGGGTGAAGGTCAGAGCCAACGGCAGCCTTAACTCTTCTCCGTCTTCCCTCCTTCTCAGCCACAAGCATACACTCCCTCCCTGCAAGGACAGACAGAAAGCATCCGTGTACACCTGGCTGCTAAGCTCCACCAAGTGGGGGCCAGCGTTACGTGGCTTGGAAGACTTTGGGAAGCCGAGCGTTCTGTTCAACCGGCCAGTTTTAATTCAAAGAAATCAAAGCAACATTGCGTTTCAGCTCCAGAATGTATTCTGACCACATAGTGGAGTATCACTTTATACGTGGGTGGGGAGCAGAGCATGCTGGGAGCTCCACGTCCGCGGAGAGAGCCACTCGCCACCCAGATAGCTTTATGGGTCGACTCTCCCAGGGCCCTCCCCACCTCGGCTTTATAATAAGGGGACCATCTGCGGACTGAAGAGTCCCCAGAACAGCACTCTTTCCCAAGCTCCAGGCCCTTTGTCCTTTTCCTTAATAAGATGCACATGTCATTAACATGACAGACCCTCTTTCCTTCAGGAGGCCCAGGACCGGGTTGGATCTTCAGCTGGGCACTTGTGCCCCTCAAACAATGTCTCAAACTCTCTAAGCCGTTGTTTGTTGCAAGGTAATGGCAGGTTTTCTTCCCAAAAGCGAAATAGAGGTGAATGCCACTTTTAAAGGTCGCCCAAAGGTCTACTAGACTTCCCGTCCTGGTCCTTTAGTGCAAGAACACACGTACACAGCCTGACGAATGCGATTCCACTACCCCCCACCCTGACAGACATGGCCCACATCATTTCACGAGGGCCGATAAAAGGAAAACTCCCATCACAGGAAGTAGTTAATTTCATGGACCAGGTTCGTGGCAAAATCATCACAGGGTCCTTGACTCAGAGAACGAAGGTCCAAGTCCATTTGTAGATGCCTGAACTTGCAGCTTCTCTGACGACCCGGAGCCCCTAGCCACAGACCTCAGGAGGATCTGATTCTGCGTGTGTCCTGCTTGTCTCTGCGACCAGCCCACCCCCAAGAGCTTCAGCCTGGGATGGTTTGATAATTTAAAAATTGCTCCTTCTGGTCCCTTGCAAAGATCTGAAGAATGAAGGAGACTGAAGGGGGCGCAGCCCAAAGACTAGAGCTAGGGTTATGGTCAAGCCTCCAACTGCTGTCATCATCATGACCTAGAAGGAACTCCAGGGCTTGGGAGAAGTGGGGTGGGCAGACCAGCACCATGTTGGTCCCTGGCATCTGGGTGGGACCTGCCACCCTCACACTCATTGTCCCCTACGGGGCCGACCGAGATCTCTCCTTTAGTGTGGCCTCAGAGAGACTTGTTCCCAGTCACCTGATGGTGTTTCCAGAGCTCAAATCCAAAACAATGTCCATTCCAGCCCCTCCTTGCTTGCCTTGGACCCTGCAGCGCCGGTGGTAGCCTGGCAGGGCTGTGCGGTCGGAGCTCCATGCTTGTCCCCATCCTTCTGCAGGGAGCCTTGTAGAGCTGGCCAAACTGCAGGGAGAAAAAGCAGGTCCTGAAGAGACAGAAGAGGAGGGGACCGTCCGCCCCTCACTCTCCCGTGTCGGAGTGTTTACCAGGACACGGACTTTCCGTTTTAAAACTGGGACAGGTGCAGGCAAACTGGGACAAATCAGTCACCCTAGGTAAAGAGGGAAAAAGAAACCACATCCCTGAAGAAGGACTTGTCCCCCTCAAATGCACACACCGTGGGGAGAGCCCTTGAATGGCAGCGAACATCGTAATAAGCTTTTTATGGCAGTTTCCACTCCAATTATCCAGCCCTCAGCATCCAGGCCTCCGATGAAGCCAGGGCTTAATTTGCACTTGAGCTAAATGTTGTTTCTTTGCTTCAACATTTTCACATTGTGGTTCGTCGCTGTGGGCAAGACAAAAGTCCTCCGGTGGTCGCCTGGCCAGCAGATCCTGTGGTCACACCCGACGCGGCAGCCCGCACACACAGTTGGCCAAAGACGACAGAGGCTCGAGCTGTGGGGACAAATTGATGTGTGCACATTTATTACCCAGCGGAATTTCCAAGGGAGGTAACACTCCAGGAGAAATCATCTCCCAGAAGTGTCAAAGGAAATGTATTCACAGCCATCCCGGAAGCTTACAGTTAAAGACATCCAAGAAACCCTCCAACTTCATTTTTTTAATGAGATGTTTAGGGGAGGGGGTTTCTGGTATAAAGATGATTTACCCTCCAGACAGACTCTGAAATATTAGTTTGGCAAATTCAGGAGGAGGATCAACTCAGGATGGGAAAGATTTACTCCCAAACCGAAAGGCAATCAAACCATTTCCGGCAGTAAACTCTGGTCTCAACCTTGCTCTCTTCACCAGCGAAATGCTTCCAACGACAGCTCCCGCACTGTCATATCTCTAGTCTCTGGTATAAATTCCCTGTTCTTCTTGGCTTTGAGCCAAAGAAAAGTGGCTAAACCAACCCCAGCAAAAACTCAAGATGTTAGATGTTTGTTGTCATATTCTGTTCTCACTGGAGTAACCCAGTGAAAAATTGAATGTACCAGAGTTTTCTCTAGTTCCAGGTGAGACAAGCCTTTGTACCCAGTTCTTCGGCACAAAATGAGAATCCCCAGCTGGCTTTGAACCACAAGTCAAGTCTTTTTAACAAACATTATGGAGTCGATATTATGAGCAAAGCCCTGTTCTCGGTACGGTGTCACAATCAGAGGTATGCCTTCTTAGGAAGTAAAGGCATTACTACCTGGAGGGAACCCACTTATAAGTGACTCCACGGGCGCCGGGATGGCTCAGTCAGTTAAGCGTCCCACGCCATTTCAGCTCAGGTCCTAATCTCAGGGTTGTGAGTTCAAGTCCCACATCGGGCTCCATGCTGGGTGTGGAGACTGCTTTAAAAGAAAGAGAAAAGAGAGAAAGAGAGAAAGGGAGAAAGGGAGAAAGGGAGGAAGAGAGGAAGAGAGGAAGAAAGGAAGAAAGGAAGAAAGGAAGAAAGAAAGAAAGAAAGAGACTCCAGAAAATAGACAGTGAAGCAGGAGGTAAATGCTGGACAAGAGCCGACTATTGTGATCCGAGTTCATAGCAGGCTTACATATGGCAGTTTCCAGGGTGCTGTCCCATCCCTCCTGGACTTTGTGTCCTCTGATCCTTCTCAGCACCTTGTGGGGTGGTCGTTATTCTCGGTGCTATAGCGATGAAGCAGGTGCACGTCAGAGGGGAGCATCTTGCCCTCAGCCACCGACGTGGTGAACAGCAGAGCCAAGACACGTGCCCAGGCCTTTCGGACTGGAGGGTGTTCACAGCCACGGCGACACCTGGAGCAATTCAAGCCGTCCCTGAGGATCAGTGATTCTCTGGAATTGAGGAGGGCTTAGGAGAACACCAGCTCCTGGTCATTCCATTTAGAGACGTGACCATGAGCGACCAGAGGTTACCCTCCCAAGGCTGGGAGGTTGGAAACAACAAATAACCGAGCTAAGACCCAAGCCCAGGGCTTCTACCTCCAAACTAAGTATCTCTCTTACCCAGGACTGCCTCCCTGTCAGCTTGGCACCTCACCTTGTGTGGAGCGGAGAGTTGGCCGGAAGGCCCTCCCTCAGGAAAATGGTGGCGGGTAGCCTACGCCACGAAATTCAACCCTTAACGGGCTGCCGATTTGTGAAGGAGTGGACTCGTTTCCCAGCCCACACCGCCTCACAAAGGCTGCTGAAAATCTTGGGTCTGCAAGAAAGCAGATGAAAGTATGTTTTTTGTGTCAACTCTTCACAGCGCATCCCACAGCAAATCGTCTGTCTTTATCATGGGAGTTTGTGCTGTGTGTGTTTCTCCAGAAGTTTCTCCGAAAGACAGTAGGTCTGTCGGCTTCAACCATAAAAAGGCTCTGTTACTTCTCCTGGTCAAAGGTTTCAGGCTGAATGTCTTGTAGCATGATACGTCAATATCAAAAGAGATCAGGTAACCCTGGTCAGTGGCCTATGAAGAGATTTCCTTTACAAGTAGGGAAAACTAATAAACCATTGTAGAAGGCGTAGATGTTCCGAGGCACTCGAATTCCTAGGCTCCGTCTTAAAATAGGCTTCAAAGCTCATATTCATTTGTTTCCAAGGTACCCGTTTTCAGGTTTTGTAAGGCCTCTTTGGAGAAACAAAAGTCTGCAAACTTCTTGTGGCGCTCAGGCTTGTGAGTTTGCTCGACCAGCAAATGTCCCTTAGAGATTCTTTGCCCTAGTAACATACCGGGGAAGAGGCGAGGGGAAGCCTTCTGTCTACGAGAAATCAGATTATTTAACAGCCGTACGCACATTGCACCCATCCTGTGCCAAGGGCTATCGTGGGCGCCGATGAAAGTTTGTTTGTGGCCACCCCCCCTGCGCCCTGAGCCCCCCTGTGAAGTGGGGGGCACCATTATCCCCAGCTGTACCAGTAGGGAAATGGCACAACCTGGAGCCTGTGAGTATGGGAGGCACATTCACAATGGGGGGGTCTCACTTCAGAGACACTCTCTTGCTTTCCCTTGAGGGAGTGAATGAGAAGCTGTGGGGGACATTTGCCGATGTCCAGGGGGAGATGCAGGAGGAAGCGCCCCAACACCTGACACCTGATGCCCGGTGGCCAGCAGAGCGGCCGTGACAATCCTTGGAGCTGGGTGCCGTCCTCCAGGGGCCCACACCTCAGCTCCTGCCCAGTGCACCTTCCCCATCGTCTACTCAAAGTTGGCACCGCCTCCCTCCCGCTCTGCACCCCTGAATTCCCCCTTCTCGTCTTCGCTTTCAAAGCTTCCGCCGCGTTACTGAACGCTGTTCCATTTTTCTGCTTATTAGGTTTCTTTTCACTGATGTCACTCTCTCCTAGACGCTCAAGTCCACAAAAGCGGGAATTTGGGGGAAGTTCTGCCTCTTTTTTCGTTGATGTCTCCCAAGTGCCTGAATCAGTGCCTGACACAGGATGGGCGCTAAATGAGTATTCGCTGTGAGAGAGCTGGAAAGACAGGGAGGGAGGGACGGAGCGAGCGAGGGGTGGTGGAAAGAAAGAAGAAAGGGTGCCCGTGAGCAGACGTATGCTGTCCTGCCTCCGAAGTGGGAGATGGAGCTAGACGGCTTCAAAGCCTGTTCCAAACCTGTTCCAAAGCTGAGGTTCCAAACCTCAGCTTCTAAAAACAACCCAACTAGGATTTTCTGGAGAGCCACCACAGAAATTAGTGAAAGTCAAACCCAGAAGCCACAACTCCCAAAAATGGGTGTACGATGAACTCACCAGCACTCCTGAGTGGTGGCGAGACTCGGGTGTAAAACACCCTCGGTGAGTGCTTCGTGTTATCCAGGGTCCGGGGGCCTTGTCCCGTCAATGGCCTCAGAAGAGTCCCCAAGCCTCCTCAGGCCTGCGGTAGACCAGTAAACCAGCTTCCTCTAACCGAGCAAGGGCTCCGAACCGGAGCTCACAGCTGCAGAGCCTGATTCAGCCATGGAACCCCTCTTGTGCTTTGGCTCAACACTCCCCCACACTCCCGCAGGCCCTCCTATCTCCCTGCTTCTGCACCAGGCACCGGGCCTGAACGCCCTTCCGGACCATGGGCTTCCTGAAGACGGGCCTCCTTGTGCCTTTGCCTTCCCTCCCAGCAGCCAGTACCGGGCATTCAGAAGCGATACCTTAAGGGATGTTCCCCCACTTGGATTAGCCAGAGAGTTCTCGAACCAAACCGGGGCTGGCAAGAGGCACGTGCATAAAGGAAATCTTCCCCTGGCTCCTTCCTCAGCTGCCTGCTCAGTCACCGGCCGTTCTGCCGGCGTCCACCAAGGTCCCGCCATCTCCAGTCACCAGGCCAGCAGGGCTGAAGGACCAGAGGGGAAGGGGCCACAGTACCTGCCTTTAGGGGCCCCACAGTCTAGGAGGTCTTGGGGGTGATGTACCTCCAGCAGCGACAACAGATCAGGGGCTTCATGAGGCCCACCTGGGGAGGAGGGGGGATGAGAAAGCCCACCGGAACTAGACGACACCGGGTTTGCCATTGAGGTTGAAAGAATTTCAATAAACAGAAACCGGATAGCCCAGGAGGAGAGATGTTGCTGAAACGGGTGAAGAGGTAAGAAAGCGTGGCCTTGTCTGGCGTGGCCGGAACAGGAACAACTGCGGAGGGGCGGGCATGACTGAGCTGCTCAACCCGGTTGGGGAGTGAGGGAGCAAAGCAGCCCCATGGGCCAGGCTGAAGGCTTTGGACTTTATCTTCTACATGGCGGAGGGTTCCTGAAAGCTTCTAATGCAGGGTCGGTCATCTAGAATTAACACAGACACATACTGTATGTGGACGGACAGGCCAGGGGGTAGGAAGGCAACAGGGTAAGCAGCGGGGAAGCCAACACCATGGAAAGAAAACCATCCAAAGACCCGACTCCAGTCCTGGGTTTGGCCGCTCGTTCGATAGGGGACCCCACGACCCCCTCCTGTAAAGTAAAATAATTCAATGCTCCATCGAAGTCTTATGATTTACTGATCTAACTCGTGGGGGGTGGGGGGCAATTCCTCAGTCTCAAAACTGCTCTCGGAACACAGAGATGGTTTCTCGTGTGCTTGACACGAAGGTTTCGATTCTTCTGAGTGCAGCAGATTCTAGGTAAGTGCAGAGCTCAACTGGGTGCCGCTTTCCCTCAGCTGGTCCCGGAAAGGCAAATAAGCAGCATTTTGCCTTAGCTGTGATGATTCATATATATGATCCACCTAATGCAAAAATTTCTTTTATAAAACAAAGTAAAGAACATAGAAAGAGCGATTAAATGAACAGTGGAAAACAAAAGATGGTAGGTAGGCTTTAAAGAAAATAGAGGATGGGCACCAGGCATGTAGAATCAGAGCACGAAATTTGTCTCTGAGCTTCCCAGCAGCCACAGTGAAAACAGAGCCTGGTGGGAATTAGTTTAGAGCCTGATTCATCACAAGTTTTCCTCTTCTGTGGCTAGAGTTCTGTCTCATCCAAAAACATGTAGGTAGGTCCCTTATGGACCCAGAAATAGAGAAATAGGGATGATTGAACTGAGCTTCAAGAATCTCAATGACTTTGGGGCACCTGGGTGACACAGTTAAGCACCCAACTCAGGTTTCAGCTCAGGTTGTGATTACATGGGTCTTGAGATCAGGCCCCACATGGAGACTTCCTGCTCAGTGGGGAGTCTGCTTGAAGATTCTCTCCCTCTACCCCTCCCCCCACTTACACGTGCAAGCACACGTGCCCACTCTTTTTCTAAAATAAATAAATCTTTTTAAAGATCTCCATGACTTTGAGGTCACTTAACTTTCTTTTGGCTCATGGATACACACGCAAGTTGCCCAGGCTGCAGGGTAATTGGGGCCTGTGAAACGCAAATGGACACTGTCCTTTGAAAAAGGACTTTCAAAGCAGTTTCATGATTTTCTTGTGTGGGGATAGGGTAAGTGGAGAGATTTAGGCAAGAGTCTCATGATTCTCAGCGTGCTTTGACCATCAGGGTCCAAGACAACACCGCCAACATCGTTAGCTTTAGGTTGCATGGCTGTAAACTGGACCTTGGGAGTTCTAATCCCCCACTGGCTTGTTGTATACAATAACCAAAGCAGACAGGGACTCACGTGGCCTGGATTCTCCCATCACTGCCTCTCACAAGCCCCGTGACCAAGACAAGCATTGCCATCGCTGGACCTATCTTCTTGGCAAAGCAAAGGCCTTTTTTTGATGAATGAAACATTAGACTAATGACCAGAGCGCTACTTTTCACCCCGAAGAGAAATAGGTTATTTGTAAGCTTTCGGTTCTGAGCTCAAAGCCTCAGAAGCCCAGGTAACACCTTCCATCAGAGAATCTCAGAAATGCCTTCCGGAACGAACTATGCCTCCCTCCACTCCACAGACCCCGGCTGCCCTCCAGAGTCCGCCAAGGTTAATCCCGCTACCACAGGGCAGCCCAAACACTTGTGTGAAGTTAACAGCGCTACAGCACCCGTCCCTCCTAAAGGCACACGGCACTTGATCTGGGCCAAACCCCTGTTGCTTCACAGGATGTTTTTGTGCCTCAGAGCGCTCCTCGAGCAGAGGGACCATGTTCATCTTTTTATTCTGCTCTGGTATGTGATGCAGTCCGATCCATTCTAGTGCATTCTGAAGAATATGTACTTGGAGACAAACTACATGACGTCCTAAAGGCACCCATGGAACAAATATTACCAACATAGCCAAGTTTCACCACCGTCTTGGTTATATTGCTCACTCTGACTGGGACTGGTGTCTGAGTGTAACTCCATTAAATGGTCAACATTTTTTAAAGTGCTCTGTAGATTATTCAATGCTCGTTGTTACCGTGCCGTCACAAATGATGTCTCCATTCTGGAAGAAACACCTTGTCATCTGGAAGAAACACCTTCACCTTCCTCAACTCTGTTCTCTCCACGCCAGGTGGGGAGAGGGGCCGCTCTCCAGTGAGGGCTGCCCAGTGAGCCCAAGATCCCACCAAACCATATGTACTATATTCACATTTAAGGTACAGAGGGGATAACTAGTGTTACTAAGGAGAAAAAAAAAAAAAAAAAAAGCTGCATCATTTAATTGCTATTTATTTTCATAAACATGAGGTATTTCAAAGTGCTATAAGATGCAGCACTAAATATATACATTTTGAAGAAATTAAACACAGAACTTTGCATTTACCCAGTTCTATGCACCAAACATGAACAAATACATTAACAGGAAGAAACAGGCTAGGAAAAAGGCATATATATATAGTAAATTTCTTTACAAAAGTTTCTTAGTTCAAAAAGTGATAAAGTAATATCTACTCAAAACTTTCACAACTCATTTTCATACGAAAATATAAGTATCAAATTTAGTTATGTATCAGCATCATACTAAAGTATACAGGCAGTGTAAGAATTAGTACAGTACATAACAGAGATTAACAATATATTTGTATACAAAACATGCTCCTCAAACATTGAGGTATTACAGTACTTAGGTATGAACTTCCGGTCTAATACTGGCCGCAAAAGCCACCTCTCATTACCCAGGACGTATACAAAAGGCGGGTGTGTCCATGGTATTTACAGAAATGTTCCCCAGGGGGTATCCAATGGCAAACCCCTTCTGTGACATCTGCTGGAACTTAAGCACCATTTTAAAAAGAAGGAATGACTTTCTGTTGTTTGGAAACTTGGAACAAACAAGGTGACTTCAACAGCCCAGAGGCTCCCAACGGTCACAAACTCCAACCACGGTCTCGGAGGGGCCAGGGAGGACACGGCGACGGCCACCCAAGCATCCCATCGCGCAGAACCCCCCCATGTCCTGCTCCCCACCCAGATCCAAACTCGACGGGGGACCGATCTGAAAGTAAACCAACATTCTTAATGTCAACACAATGTTTGTTTAAAAAAAAAAAAAAAAAAATCAAAATGTGCAAAGTGGCAGAGTGACTGTCCAGTTTCGAGAAACGTTTAGCAAGTCCGAGCGTGTTCGATCTTCTTTAGCAACTGCTGCTGCCTGGCCTGCAACTTCTCCTTCTCCAGCAAAAGCTGATGCTCCTCGGCCTGGAGGGAGTGGACGTACTCGGTGGCCTTTTTCAAAATGACCACCTTGGCGGCCTTCTCGTTCTTCACCAGCTCCGGCACGTGGTCCCTGAGCGTGAGGAAGCTGGAGCGCAGGTCGTTCCGGCGCTGACGCTCCAGAATGTTGTGGTTCCGGCGGCGCTCGCTGTCCTCCGAGTCGGAGTTGCGGGGACTCAAGCTCTTGGCCTTGGGGGGGAGGACGCTCTTGAGGGGGCGGGGCGATGCTTCGCTCTTGATCTTCTTCTGGGGCGGCACGTCCTCGCTCTCCACGTAGGGTGATGGGGCGGCGTAGTTGTGCTGCTGGTGGATGGGGACACAGCGCTTGAGGATCAGCTCCCCCGGAGGGGCCCTCCCAGGGCCCAGGGCTGCGTTCTTGGGGCGCACAGTGATGGTGAAGGTGGTGACGGCCTTGCTGTTGGAGGAGGACCGCCGCTTCTCCACGGTCACCACATCGATTTCCTCCTCGTCGTCTTCCTCTTCGTCATCTTCGTCATCTAAGAACAAGATGGGAGTCATTCTTTTGGTGACACACACGGACTACCCCCGTCTCTCCGCTCGGTCTCTTGTGGCAGGAGCAGGGCTTGACAAGCATCGGGGACCCGCCCACAGATGTGGACAGGATCCTACCCAACGCCTGGAAACACGTCTGGAAATTCCCCCTTACCCACACTCCTAGACCTTCCAGCCTCTGCTCAGACTTTAGCAGGTGGCAAAATTAGGAACTCGGCTTGTCAGGTGGCATCTGACTCCATTACACACGAGTTGGGGGACCCTGGGCAAGTTAAACTGTGGAAGCCTCAATTTCATTGGGGATAGTAACAGGGTTCTGAAGTTGCACAGGTAATACAAAGAGAACCGGGTCCAGGAGACACAAACACGCTCAGGGAACGATAAGCTTTTATCATCACTTTTACCCAAAGACTCGCTCATTACTTCCAACTCCACACTTAAGAACTGGGGCTCCCCGTTTTAGGAGCCTCCTTAAGCAACTGACACAGAGCCGAGTTTGATTTTAAGTCCTTACAATGAAAGGGCCATTTAATGGTCTGAGGCAGAGAAATTAGCTGCCTGCCAGAAACCTGAGTTCCGTCCAGTAAGCAGGTGTTCATCTAATAGAAACCAAATCCGAATGACTAAGTCGGAATCCACAGGAACTCTAAAGCCCGAAGTGGGGGCGCCTCTTCCCCCAAGTCCACGGCAGAAACAGCAACCCCAAAACATGTAGCATCATGTCTGCATTTCCCTCTCTCTCCTCCTCTACCTCCTCACTGGGATCGAAAATTATTGTTTAAAATGCAAGCATGAAAATCAAAACACATCTTCTGCTTGATCTGAAGGGGGCCGGAAAGCTGAACAATTGTGGGATTTGTTCTAAAGCCGAAATGTGAGGCTGTTCCAGTCTGTGGGTCCCTTTAAGCCCATGTTTTGGTTTTCTGCCAAGAAGACAGCTGTTGGAAGGAAGTGCTTCCTCACTGAGAGCTGTCAAGGCACAGACATTAAAGGGACAGACCCGATTCAAACTGGAGGCTTATCACCAAGTTTCCTTCCAGGAGCCTTAGAGGGATCCATCCTTGGCCCTCAAGGAAATGCAGGCTTGTTATCCACCTGCACCACATTTTCACGATCCCCTGGGGTCCCAGCTCCCCGCCACCAGGACAAGGGCTATCCAAGTGTTTGGACAAACTTCTTTACCTCCAGGGTCCCATGCAAAGTCTGGGTTTTAACCCAACCCTGACGTTTAAGGCAGAGGCAGGCACACAACAGAAGCAATCAAAGGGTGCCTTCTAGCCCCGGGGGGGATTCCTGGAGGCCCTGAGTGGCCGCCCTCACCTTGAAGGGCACTGGGTCACAAAATAACTCCGGCCTGAAATTAGTCCCGGAATTCTCGCCAGAGACAAAGACCGGACCCAGTTCCCACTGCACCCCGTAAAGAGGCAGCCCCTTAAGAATGTACACAACCGCTGTGGTCCTTGCCACCAGCTGCTGAATGGAGGGAGGGAGGGGGGTGCCCCCAGCACCCCCAGCCTTTCAGATCCTCCGCCGGCCGCTGGCCAGCATACTGCCGCCTGCTGGCCAGGGACCAGGAGCAAATAGCCCACCACCCACGGAGGGCGGGGAAGACTACCCAGGCTTGAAAAAATAAATAAATAAAACCGGTAGTAGCCATCTGTGCAACCTCCCTCTACCTTCCAGCGCCCTACATAGGATTCTGCGCTGCCTTTGTGTCTTCTCCCCGCGCCTGCCCTCCCCTGACCCGGGAGGCGGTCCCTCTCCACCCTCGTGCTAACAGGTTTCTGCCCTGAAAACACACCCAGCGCACCTCTACACTCCCACCCAGCTTTCGCCACCCAGCGTTTCCTAATTTTATCCCTGGACTGGCTGCAACCGAGAGGCGGGGCGGGTGAGCGCGCCAGCCGGGTCTCCGAGAGAGGGTGGAAGGAACTTCGGCGAGGGTGAGACTCTGGGGTACACCCTCTTGGCAGCCCCCACTCCCCCCTCTCCTCCTCATCCCGGGGCTCGGCTTGGAGGACCCTGGCCCTGTGCCACCTGCACTACCTCTAAAATACTCCGCCACAACCCTCCGCAAAGCCAAACCCAGGAAGAGTAACAAAGGGAGCGCGACTCCGGCTCCAGTGCTCCCGGGAGGCAGCCGGCCTCCGGCCCGGTCTTTACCTGAGTCGCTCAGGGTGTCCTCTCCGGAGGTGCTGAGAGCCTTGTGGTCACCGCCACTGGCCGGACGGCCGCCGGGGCGCGGGGGGACGGCCGCCGGGGCGCCGGCCGAGGCCGCGGCACTCGCCCCCGAGGCGACCGCAGCAGCGCCGGCCGCCGGGGCACCGGCCGGAGCGGCGGGCGCGGGCTCGCGCTTGTTCACGGGGAAAGGGAAGACGACGGCGGGATCCACGCACTCGGCGGCCGGGTGGGCGAGCTCCGCGGGCAGGGCGGCCCCGGCGCGGCCCGCCCCCGCCGCCGCACAGTGCCCGCGGCCCGCAGGGCTGGTGGCGCCCGTTCCCGGGGCCGGGGCCGCGGGACCGGCAGCCGGGGGCCCGCGGCCGTGCTGCAGCTTCTCGCTCACGGCGCGCTCCAGCTTCTCGCGGGCCGAGAAGCCGCTCCACATGCAGTCCTGGAGGATGACCGGGTTGGGAGTGAGGCCGCCCAGGCCCCCCAGGCCGAACGCGTCCTCCTCGGCCGGGTTGCCCCACAGGTCGGCCTCGGGCAGCAGCATCTCGGTGGCCCAGTTCGGGGGCTCGGGGCTGTGCTCCGGGAAGGCACGGCTGGGCGACAGCGGGGGCGTGGGCAGCAGCTCGAACTTCTTCCAGATGTCCTCCCCCGGGGGGGTCGAGTCGGGGCCGCCGAAGTAGAAGTCATCTTCGTCCGGGTAGAAGCAGGGCTGCAGCGAGTCAAACTCAAGGTCTGGGTTCTTGCAGATCATCCCTGGCATGGTGGCCGCAGTACAGCTCGGCATCGGCTCGCCTCCGGGCGGGCGAATGAGGGCTTCTTTCCGCTCGGCTCCTTTTAGTTAGGGGGGTGCTTCCTTCCCGTGGGGGGCGCGGAGGGCGGGGGCCCGCGCCAATCTCCGACACTGCAACCGACAGACACACGGGGAGAAGGTTGGCAAGCGGAGCCGAATGGGGGGGGGCGGGCAATGGGCGCCCCCTTCTTCCCCGGCTCCTCGGTCTCCCCTCCGAACCCCCCACTCCGCCTGGTGCTCCCGAAGGTGGAGGAAGTTCTGGCTCCCGCTCTCTCCCTCTCCCTCCCTCCTTTTGTGTACAAGCTGTCTACGACAGGGGGTGGGAGGGGGCATGCAGATGCGGGGGGTGATGGCGTGGCTCTGCAACTTTGGAAACTGCCATTTCATTCACACTCCGCAGTGCCTGGGGGAGGGGGCTGCTCCGGGCTGCAGAATCCCAGCTCTCTCTAGCTCCCCGACAGCCCAGTTGCACCGCGGAGGTCCAGCTGCTCAGAGGAAGCCCAGGGCTCCAAACCCAGCTACCGGGCGTGAGATCTGGAGTACCCTCAATCCCTCCTTTGTAAAATTGCAACCTCGGGAGTGCAAAAGATAGCGGGGCATTTAGGAAACTTTGCAAATGGAAAAACGCCTTTCTCTAGACCGAGACCAACGAGGGGCACCCAAACCCACAACCGCCCCCCCCCAAATTAGAGCAGGCGCCCCTCAGCAATACGTCGGCTGCAGGGAGAGTCCTGCCAATAGCTTATTTTGAACCTCTCTAACCCCACCCCCACTCTTCCAAACCCCCAACAATGTCGTCTTCCTGGGAGAGGGGAGCGCCTGAACCCCTGTTCCCAGGAATGGTGAGGGGTCGCCAGGAGAGCCGCGTCTCCTCGGGGCTGGAGTAGTCGTGACCCAGATTACCACCGCGGCGGCCTCGCTCTGTCTAACCCCTCTCTTCTTCCTCCAGGGGCACCCTCTGGAGAACCCCAGCTTCGGGGTGGGGACGCACCGGCTCCCCGTCAGCTCATACACGGATAAATGTTCTGGAGAAGGGCGAATTTCTTCCCGATGAAGCCATTACACCCCCCCTGGCAGAGGCTGTAAAAAGGATTAGGGCGGGTCTCTTCCACCCGGGGTGCCTTCGAGGCTGGAACTGGCTTTTCAGGGAAAACCCCGAGATGGTTTTGTTTCGGAAGCAGCAACAGTCCCCCGAGGATATTCGAGCGCCCTGTGCGCGAGCCGCGATCCCGTCCGGGGCTTGCCTTCCCGCCGGGCTCGCCGCCCGGGGGGCGCGGGGCAGTTTGCAACCCCCGCTCCTTACCTCCCGCCGACAGTCGGGGATCCAGAGGCGATTCTGCGCGGGGGTCTCCGGGTGGCCCGGGGTTGGTGGTCCTCGGGTGGCTGCAGGCTGTGCGCGCTTGCGCCTGGCTAGCGCTAGCTCGGCTCCAACCCAGTTCCCAGGAGCCCACCGCATCCACCCAGCGCGTCCAGACAGATGACTGTCACTGGCTGCGCTTTGAAGCTCGGGGGATATTATTAACTGAAAAATCTGACACACCCGGGGGGCGGGGAGAGAAGGGGGCTGCGGCACAGACAAGGGGGAGGGAGAAAGGCAGAGGAAAGCGGCTTTACCCCGCCCTCTTGATTTCCATAAAAATCAGGGGAGGCGCCAAGGCTTTCGCGCCAAAAGCCACTTGCTTTTCTTCTTTGCAGAGAGGAGGCTGCAAAGCTGGGAAAGCCCGGGGTGTGCTCCTCCCTCGCTTTTAGACCCCCGGGCTTGCACCCGGTGCACTCTGCGAACCAGCTGCGCGCCGAGCGGTGCAATGCAGCACCCACCCTGCGGGCCTGGCAATGGCTTGGCATTAAAATATTTTTTCCGGAGGGCTCCGGGGGTGTGTACTGGGGGAGTGGGGCGGGGGGTTGGGGGCGGGGGCGGGGGGTGGAAGCCGAGGCTTCTCACCCAGCCCCCGCCCCGACTGCGTTTGTGTTCGGCTGAGCGCGACGCCTGCGTGGAGCCAGGCCCGGCGGTGGGGTCGCTGGTGTGTGATCTCGAAGGGAGGCTACACCGAGGGTGCAGAACGGGAGGAGGAGGAGGACGCGCCCATTTAGGAACCAGACCGCAGGATGTTTCTAGTTTTAAATTGAAAGGAGAGGGGCGCCCCCCTTGTTTGAAAATAAATAAATAACTTCGGGCTACGAGGGTGGCGCCGCGGCGGTTTCTCCGGCCGAAGGCGACACCTCGCGGAGACCGAGCAGAAAGCGGAGCCGCTGGGCCAGGTCTTGGGGGCTGGAGGGGGGCCACCCAGCCGCCCCCGCGGCACTGTCACCCGGACCTCCCCACTGCGCAGCTTCCGAGGGGGAAGGAGCGGGAGACCCGTCCCCACGGGCTCTCGAGTTAGCCTTCTCCAAGCCAGTATTTCCCCGAATTTCGGGGGAAGCTGTGCAGGTTCCCATCGAAGTGGTGGTCCACGCCTCCTCGAGACCAAACCTCGGCTCCAAACCCTGGACTCCAAATGGTTGGAGCCAAAAAAGAAAAGCTGCGATCGGTGCTTCGCCTCTTGGTGCCTCAGTTCCCTCATTTGTGAAGTTGCAGTTAGTAATGGCGCTTACGTCATGGGGTTGTTTTGGGAACAGAGCGCTGTAAAAGTGCTTCGAACAGTGCAGAACACCCAGTGAGTGTGAGCCTCTGACTGATGGTACCTGATCGCGAGTCCTCCGGGGAAATGAAGACACCCCCCCACACACACACACACAAATCCCACTGTATGGCCCTCTCTATTGTCACCGCCCCCTGTGAAATCTTCTTTTCGTTCTGGTCAAGCTGTTTTACAGGTAGAAGGGTGGGGGCATCGCAGATGATTGCCCCTACCCCAAAACTCCCCAGGAAAACCCCGGACCCCCTGGGAAGCCCCCTTCACAACCAAATACACCATGAGGTGGGTTTTCCCTTGGAAAACATTCCCTGGGTGCTTTGGGGTTAGGAGAACCTCCACCCCCCACCCCCACCCCCACCCCCAGTGGAGTGAGGAAGCTTCTCCATCTCCCTTTTCCCAAACTGGAAATGCAGCTCATCTCGGCCATCACCTCAGCATTCAAACTGGTTGCGGGCCAGGCTGCCGAGGGTCAGGCGGTAGCCTGTAAACTGCTCCCGGATTAGCATTTCTGAAGGGCTCTTCCAGCCCCTAGCCCGGATGCCTACATAATTCTGGGGAGAGAGAGGCAGATCCCCAGAGATCTAGGAAGTGGCCTATGAATGAGGCGGAGAGCTGCCTCCCAAGCACCTTTATTATTATTATTTCTTTCACATATGTAAAACGCTTCGCCTTTGCAAAAGCCTTTAACACCCCCACTTCTGCTTTCCCTAACCCCCTAATCTAAACCCAGCCCTCCTGCTGTATTCTCTGCTAGTGTCCTGGATTTTCTTCCCGAGCACTCAGGGCCATTTGTAATTATATATGCCTGGGAATGTTTGCTCAGTGCCCGCTTCCCCCACGAGGCTGCGGGGGAAACAACCTTTACCTCCCTCACTAGACCTGGGAGCTCCGGAAGGACAGGCCTTGTCTGTTTTGCTGAGGATGGATCCTCAGAGGCCAAGCCACGTACCTGTCTACAGCAAGTACGGGACACTGTTCAAGGCTGAGATCCCTGAATGAGTCCTAAGGCGGCCACCTCTTCCCAGATAGTTCCTGTTTATTGGCAACAGCGGGAGAGACAAATGAGTGTCGTTCCAGAATCTTCTTCAGGCCCCCAGCAGCAGCGGGACCCAGAAAAGACACTCAAAAGATCCGGCCCTACCATTTTACCAAAATGATAGGATATTAAAATAGGCCAAGATGGCGCCCGTTACAATGTTCAAAAGTCTTCTCCTTGTCCTCTCTGACCAGACCTGTGCCCTCCACCATGCCACTCGTTTTTCGTCCCTTGATTTAAAAAAAAAAAAAAAAGAAGAAGAGGAGAGGACAGGGAAACAAGGGACCCGGTGACTCCGTGTGCCTCCCAGCAAATCAGGTATCCTTCCAGGACCTCAATTCTAATCTCCTCCTTTTAATGCAAACCAGTAATTACTGACAAGTCTGAATTTGAAGGTTAACAGAATGATAAAATTCAACAAGTGTTTATTGGTGCCTTTATTTGCAAATGGAAAGATAAAAGAGTCTTTCCACCAAGAAACCTGGCCACCGCTGCTTCCTAGACGGCTTGTGGAGAAACCTGCCTATTTCCTTTTAAAACGTGGAAACAGTCTCGGGCTACGTGAATGCACATTAAATAAATCTTCAGATGGCTTGGAAGAAGAGGCTTGGCTCAGCACACTGCTGCTCTGTCCCAGCTCAGAGCAGAGATGAGTCAGCGAGCTCACCGTGGACTCAGAGGGACACACTCCTGAAGTAGAACCAATGGGTTACATAGAGTTAGACCCAGGACTGGGTTTATAAATAAGGATTGTTTTGAGAGACAATGTTTTGGCCTACAAATCTCTTTATTAAAAACAAAACAAACCACACACACATTCAGAAGGGCCCAAACCATGACTGGCTAGGAGATCCACAACATCTAGGAACCCTCCCACTGCCCCATCTCCTGACCAGGAGGGAAGGGTCTGATGGGTCCAGGGCCCACGGTTCCTCCTAGGAGCTTTACCAAGTCCCTTCCCCCAACGACAGCAACAACAACAAAATGCATCAATTTCTGCTGATTAAATCCTTGTAAATCCTTGACTCTTCATTTGGAATAAAGTAAAATCTAGCTCCCTGCCTTACCCAATTGCAAAATAAAAAGCAAACAAACAACAACAACAAACAAAGAAAAGCCTGGATTGAAGATTTAAATAGAAAGAAGTCAGAATATAAAAGTTAAAAGAGGAAAATAGAGATTGGAGTATTTTCTGGGAGACACAGCCCAGAAACAAGGAAGGAAAAACTGAATATATTTGACTACAATAAAAGTTAAAATTTACAGTTAAAATGCACCCTAAGCAAAGTCAAAAGTGATAGAAAATACTTGCCTCGTACAGAAGAGACAAAAAGTATATCCCATGTATTAAAAGAGATCCAACACATTGAATAGAAAAAAACAGCCCAGTAGTAGTAAGACTTCAGGATAAGAGTAGGTAATTCACTGCATAGGAAATGCAAATTGTTCATAAACATATGAAAAGATGCTCAGCTTCACTAGTAGTCAGGGAAATGCAAATTAAATCTCAAGAAGATTAACATTTTTTTGGTCTAGCAGATTGGCCCAAGTGTTGGCAAGGCTGAGGAGGGGGTGGGGGCCTGTCCCCCAGGGCTGGTGTTCCAGCTCCAGGAGTAAAAGCAATCCCACTCGTCTGTCTTAGGAGATATAATAAAACAAAAATATGTATACAAGAATGCGTGTGGCAGGATGGTTCTTTATAACAAAAATACTGAAAACCCTGTAAATGCCCATCGGTAGGAGAACGGTTTGAATCTGTCTTAACACATCCGTGCAGCGGAATAATAGGCAGCCACTAAGAGTAATGGATTAGATCTACAGGTAATGTCTGGGAAAATCTCTGTGCTTAAGAAGGGAAATAAGCAAGATGTAGGTCAATGTGTCCGGCACTTTAGTACACTCGCACTTAGGTCCGTCTACACTAACCCAGCAGCCAAGTGGTTGGAATGGGCAACAAGTCGTTAACCGTGGTTTATTCCGGAAGAGTGGAATCAGGCAGAGGGAAAGACTTTGCTCTTACTTTTATAGTTTTGTTTTGTTTTTTAACCACGGAGATTATGAGCAAATTTAATTTTTTGTTTTGGTTATTACTTTTCAAAAAAATATTTTTGTTATACCCCAGGAAAGCTCATCGTTGGTGATGGGGGTTGGGGGGGTGGTTTCCCTGGTTGGTTGGCATTCTTTCGGACCAAGGTGGTGCTGAACTACGAGCAGAGGAAGTCAAAGAGACCTAGATGGGACAAAATGGCCCTGGTTTAACTAGGGTTAGAATCAAGCCAGCCCAAGCCACTGGTGTTGCATGCACCCAAAGCAGGACCGATTGATCGATCAATTGATTGATTGATTGATTTCTGAGGCTGAAGGAAAATCTGAGATCCAGCAATGAAAAGGTTTTGCGGTGGAGAATGTTATTGGCACAATTACCTTTAAAACAAAAAAAAAAAAAAACGATCCTCATTGAATATTGGTAATTGACAGATTCAGAAAAGGAGAAGGATCCCTCAGGACCTGCACTCCCCTCACAACTGTGACTCTGCCATGTTTGAAGCAGGTCAGGTCGGAGCAGCCCTCCTCCTCCCCTGGGAAGCCTTCCCTAGGCTGAGTACATTACACAGCCCCGGGGAAGCCGAGAACCCAACCCAGGTCGGGTGCATGAAATGCTCCATAAACTGCAAAGAACGATGTGGATAGAAGGTGCTCTTACTGCTGTAGGATTGAATTTTCCATTCATCTTATGTTCTCCAGGTGAAAAGACAAGCCGGAAACGCTGTCCGGGTAAGCAGATGGTTTGCTCAGGGCCACGCACCCTGGGAATGGATGAGGGCTATAGGCTGCCCCTTTGTAGGCTCAAGGGTTTGCTCAGAGAGGAACCCAGTCTTCCAAGGAGCCCAGAAGGCTGCAGAAAATCCTCACTGCATATCCGCTCTGCGAATCCCCTTGGCATTGCCCCGGAGAAGGAGCGAAACTCTCTACATCCCATCTTCTTTCTCGGCCGACTCTCTCCTCCCCGTGACTGAATTCGGGTGTATCCACCATCTTACTCCTTGAGGTTTTCAGATCCCCTCTTCAAGTGATCCCATAATAGATGGTTGATTTGCCCATTGATTCAATTTCCTTCAGTGCTGATGACACTCCCTAGAGCTCCTGTGACCACCCAGGCTCACCTTAATATCTGCCTGGGGGCCCTTTCAGTTTCCTTGTGTTTAAATAGTGATCAGTGATAAGCCTCTATCTGTCCATTTCCAGAAACTGCTGCTCCTGGCCTAGAAAAGCCTCTTTTCTTTTCTGCTTCAAGTCCTTTCCTCAAAGATCAGCTGGAGACTCCAGAAAGGAATGCTGATCTTCCCAACCCTAGCTGGAGACTCCAGAAAGGAATGCTGATCTTTCCCCCAACCCTGCTCCCCCCCCACCCAGCCCTCCGCTGATTGCACACAGCCTGCCGCCCGCTTGCACAATCCACTCGCATTCTTCATCCGGGTCCTGTTGTGTGCAACTCCCCGCACAAGGTTAGCAGTTCCTGAGTGCAAGGAACCCATCCCCCCTCACCCTCGCACCTTGCGAGGTGTCTGCTGCCATGAATAACGGCAAGAACTGAGCTTGAAAGCTAGCCGGGCTCGCGAGCTCTGCCAGCCTGAGTAACCCCGAGAGCCACTCTGAGTCTTAACGTCTTCACCTTGAACGTAGCATTTCCTGAGGATTAACTGGGGGTAGCATCCATAAAGTCCTCGGCTTATTATGAAGGTGCAGTAACGGTCTAGTTCCCTCCCTTCGATCTTGCCCCGGCCTGCTTGTGGTGGGGCTCCGCGAACCCTCCATCAAGAAACCACAACCTCTGGGGTCCAGGCTGAGCTTTCTGAAGCAGTTCCTTGGATGTCTGGGGACTAGTTAATGATCCCTGCTCCTACCAGAACCACCCCTGGGTGGGCCCCTTCCCTCTTCTTTAACTTGTCCTTGACCTAAGTAACCGCACTTGGAAGAAGGTACTGCCAAGTCAAGGTAGCATAAGGCAGAAACAGCACAAGACCATAGGGGAGAGAACGAGTGCCTTACAACCCGGAGCTGGGAATTACTTGTTGAAGAATGTCACATTGGTCTTTTAATTCCTCTTGGCTTCACTTTCTTGGTTCATAAAATGGGAATAATGAGTCCCATTCCCGCTCTCTCCTCCTCCTCCTCCTCCCTCTTCCTCCTCCTTCTTCAAGATTTATTTACTTAAGGGGCACCTGGGTGGCTCAGTGGGTCAAAGCCTCTGCCTTCGGCTCAGGTCATGATCCCACGGTCCTGGAATCGAGCCCCGCATCGGGCTCTCTGCTCAGTGGGGATCCTGCTTCCTCCTCTCTCTCTCTCTGCCTCTCTCTGTCAAATAAATATATAAAATCTTTGGGGAAAAATTATTTATTTATTTAAGAGAGAGAGGGCATACGCGCGAGTGAACAGGGGGAGGGGCAGGGGGAGAATCTCAAGCAGACTCCCATCTGATCATGAAGCCTGACTTGAGCTCCATCTCAGAGATCGTGAGATCTTGACCTGAGCTGAAATCAAGAGTTGGAGACTGAAGCTACCGAGCCGCCCAGGCACCCCTCCTACTCTTCCTTAAGGGAGGGATGATATGCATGAAGTAGGTTTAGATTCAGAAATTAAGTTTAACATCCTGATACCTTACTGTTTCTGTATCTCAGGCAAGTCTACTTCCATCAGCCTGTTTTCTAACCTACTAATGGGGTAATAATAACCCTTTTATTGCAACAAAGCAGATATGAGACCTGCAATCAAAATAAGACCATGCACGTTACCGAGAAACCGTGGGGGGGAAGGTCTTTATTTTAACATAGCAAGTGCTTGAAAAATGGTAAAATCTCTCCACAGGAACCGTGTGGGATTCTGTGTGAAGTAACTAAGACAGGGCTGGTTGGGTGGACGCTAGAATCATCTTACAATATTTATGATGGTCATATATCCTGGTAAGTGGTATCAAATCCAAAAACCTGTCACAGGGACAGATGGCATTCTTAGCACAAAAGAGAAAACCAATTAGAAGTTAAAATACAGAAAAATGGGAGCTTGTAAATGCTAACAAATTGTTTCAGCGGGGAGGCCTGTGCTATTTTCCCTGACACTTGCTAAGGAAGGTTTCCGTCTGGTTCGGCGACGCTAGCGGGACCCTGGCTGTTAGTGTCTAAAGAAATCTCACACACCCTCTCTTTTAATCCCCTCGATTTCAAGCTTCCATACCCAACCCAAGTGGTCAGGCAGATGCTGACAATGGCACCTTGTCACTGAGACGGTGACAGACTGTCTCTTTGCAGCTTAGGAAGGAGCACTAAGTGCTGGGCTTTAAGAAGCAATTTCTAAACACTGTACGTGTACTCAGTTAGTCTATCAACAAACATTTACATATGATTTATAACTTATGCACTCAGGGTACCTATAAGCCAGTGGGGGTAATAAAGACCTTTAAAGGAAGTTCAGGTAAACTTAGTTTGTGCTATAACATATCGCGTGCACAGAGCAATGAGCTTTCGCCCCCACACAGACTGGGAGACATTTAAGCTGTGAGATGAGAAACAGGACTTGGCCCAGGAGGTAAGGGTAGATAGGGTCGTGCCCATCAGGATGGGTGAGCATGTGCTACAATAACAAACAGCCCCCAGATCTCAGCGGCTTCTTATAACAAACGCTTCATTTTTTGTTCTCATTATATGTGACTGTGTCCTTATTAGACGAGCAGCCCCTCGTGAAGAAAGACCATGGCAAAAAAATATTTCCAGAGCGCAGCTGCTAAACTTTTTGTTCAAACTTCCCTTTGGATTAAGATGGCCTCCAGCTGGCCAAAACAGTGTGGGGAAGAAAGCGGAAAAGCATGGCCAGACCGATGAGCCCCAAGAAGCCAAAGGTACTGAAAATCAGCTGGAGAGAAAGAGGCGTCTTGAAGAGAATTGTGTCTGTGGCTGGAGCTGATAAAAATCCGATTATTCCCGGGGAGAAGCCCAGGCCTGTTCCTGAGCCCACACTCAGCGTTCCTCTGAACACCCTTGCGCCGTGGAGATAAAAGCCACAACGGACGGACTCAAGGGTGGCACTTAGACCTTTGAAATTCTCATGATGCTCAGTCACGCCTGGCACCAAGGAAAAGCTCGGTGAGTATCTGCGGAACGAGTGACTGAATTTCTCTTCTCAGGGGCAAGACGGACTGATCCTCTCTAAGAATGCGTGGAATGTCGGGACCAGAGTCCTGTGGAAAAGTGAGGCAACAGACCTGTGTTCTCGAATTTGTTTTAGTAACAAAGCCCTTTTGAAAAAATAACAGGTCACATTGACACTAAGCCCGACTTTTTAAAACATGAGATAGACGTGGACTGGCGGGGGTAGATTGGGAAGAAGGGGACCCTGGACCCCACTTTCCAGCCTCCTTCCAGCTCCCTCTAGAGGCACTTCCGGGCTCTTGAGGATTTTCAAACCCAGACTTGAAGGCCGCAGCTTTGGATCAATCAAATCACACAGATGACAAAACCCCAGCGCTTCCTCGTGCACCCAAGCCACGGTTCTGGCTTGCATCTCTTTTCCCGCTGGAAGCTGCCGCTGTCCCCGTTCCATCCCCGGGGCTTGAGGGGTGGTGGGTTGAACCCCACAGTAGGGAAGGAAGTGTTCCCAAGAGCCGTGTGTGCGTTTGCAGGAGGAGAGGCCTGAGAGAAGCCCCCGGCTGTGGCACCTTCATCACGGTGCACCCTGCAGGTCTCGGCGCCCGGCCCCCTCCAGAAGACAAACCGGCTAAGCAGGGCTCCCCGTGCCTCCTGAGGGCAGGAGTCTTCTTACCTGTCACATTTTCTGCAGAGTCTGCTTCAGATCTGGAGGAAGACTGTCTTTCTCTCCATCTGAGACTCTCACAGTCCAGCCTGCAGAGACGGCAAGACAGCTGCCAGGCCTTTCTTCCGCTCTGGCTCACACTGCGGGACGAGAGTGACCATCCCCTCTGTGAGTAGCCTTCCAGGGCCTGCTCCCAGCGCTGCCAAGGACAAGCCAGACCTGCAGGGCCCTCGTCATGTTCTCAGAGGGGCAGAGTCCACTCGTCTCACCGGACTTCTGCAGACAGGACATGGTTGATGCCTCCGTAAATTTTCTAAACATCTCCATCCATGCCAGACGAAGTCTCTCGGCCCCTCTGCCTTGTCCCACTCTGTGAAAACCGGGGGTCAGCCCTAAATGATGCCAGGCTCTCCACTCACCGCTGAAACCATGGGGATGTGTGTGGGGATTTTCTATTCTGTGAATTGGGGGGCAAGTGAGGTCCCTTCCCCTTCTCGGCACTCACAGAAGCCCCGACTACCCCAGTGTTACCCCAAGGAGTGCTCCTCTGGCTTAGGCCATGCTCCAGGCAGCTGGGACCACAGCATCCCACACACAGGGGTGGGGGTTGGGGAGGTGGGGGCTGGGGGACTGGGGGGATGTGCCCGGGTTGGGACAGAAGCCCTGTTGCCAGCCCCGTGCAGGCTCTACTGTCCCGAATTTGGTGATGTCTAACGGGTGATTTCTAACACCTCAAAGGTGCTCACAAAACAATGGACCCTTTTCAAATGCGTTTGGATGAAGAAGAGCCCAGCACTCAGCCTGATGTCCTAGATTGGCATTCCTCCAAAACCAGGAGTAGCCTTGACTGGGCAGAAGACACAAGGTCTGCTGCCAACGGGTCACTCTGTATTTTTTTTTAATGGTCTTTCTGCTGAGGGAGGACTTTGAAGAGTCAGATCAAGAAAAAGCAGGTTTATGGAGAGATCAACCCCCCCTTCTTCCACCTTGCTCCCCATTCCTCGCTTTCCAGCTGCCAGGAAACCTCCTTGAGCCTCAGTCTTCTTAGGCTGAAGATGGGGACAGTGGGTCCTGTCCTCGCAGGGGCACCATCAGTGCCAACTGTGAGATAAATGACAAAATGTCATATGATTGTGGGGCGATTCTCAGTATTACAGAAGTAATTCCCACTCATCCTGAATCCCCCCCTTTTTTTTTTAAATTTTATTTAATTATTTGACAGATAGAGATCACAAGTAGGCAGAAAGAGAGGAGTGAGGAGGAAGCAGGCTCCCTGCTGAGCAGAGAGCCTGATGCAGGCAGGGCTCCATCCCAGGACCCTGGGATCATGACCTGAGCTGAAGGCAGAGGCTTTAACCCACTGAGCCACCCAGGCGCCCCCTGAATCCCCTTCTTGTCTCCTCTGGAGTACTTCCTTCCTGCCCTCTTTTAGAGATGAAATATCAGGTAAACCTGAATTTTTATGTTTTCATCCAGCTGTTTAGGATCATGGACTCAAAGAAAATACTACAGTTCACTGGCATATTTCTTCTGAATCCTCTCTTTAAAAACCTAACAGAACAATTCATGTCCATGAGGAGGACTGAGCTCAGGTCCATCATGTATTGTGAGAAACAGTGTCTAACATGAGATTGTTCTTTTTTTTTAAGATGTATTGATATTTTTGAGAGAGAAAGAGAGCGTGGCGGGGGAGGGTAGATAGAAAGAGAGAATCCTCAAGCAGACTCTCCACCAAGCATGGAGCCCGACTCGGGGCTCAATCCCAGGACCCTGAGGTCACAACCACAGCCAAAACCAAGAGTGGAACACCCAACCAACTGAGCCATCCAGGGACCCCAAAACAAGCTCATTCTTGAAGCAATAACATCACACTTATAAATGGACTTATCTCTGCATATGTGAAAGGTCACCCACCAGGCTGTTTGGTGGGATTATTGGGGGCTGAGATTAAAGATCAGTGTAGAGAGATGGTGAGGGAATTTTCACTTGTTTTTCTTTTTTTTTTAAGATTTTATTTATTTATTTGACAGAGAGAGATCACAAATAGGCAGAGAGGCAGGCAGAGAGAGAGAGGAGGAAGCAGGCTCCTTGCTGAGCACAGAGCCCGATGCGGGACTCGATCCCAGGACCCTGAGATCATGACCTGAGCCGAAGGCAGCGGCTTAACCCACTGAGCCACCCAGGTGCCCTCACTTGTTTTTCTGATATTTGGATTTTTTTTTTTTAGCCATAATTGCTTACCACTTATTTAAAAAAAATCTTTTAATTAAAAATGTTTTGATATTACTTTTTTAAATTAATGAACTTTTAAACATCAGCAGACATTTTAAATAGATTTTTATCGGTTGCCTATGTCTGTTCTCATTATTTAATTTTCTACGTCAGTTAAATTGAACATTCTTCCTCATATTTAAAATTGGAACCTATAATCCTAAGTATTCCATTTTTATTGAGCACCTGATACAACCCAGATTGAGTGGCAGGCACTTGATAGATTTTTCTCACTTAATCTGCCCTCTAACCTTGCAAGGTTAATTATTTTCATACCCATTTTCCATCTGAAGAAGCTAAGGCCACATTGTTAATAAGTGGCAGAGCTGGAATTCTGAGCTGGTGCTGTCTGACTCCATCTGACCAAAGTACACATTTGTTTATGAAAGCCCCTCTTTTATAACAGCCCCTCTGTTTATAAAAGCAGTTTCCCGTATGTCAGCTTAAAGACTGCGTGAAGCCTCAGATATATAATTAAAACTTTTTAGTTTCCTTTTTTAAGATTTTGTTTTTTTAAGTAACTTCTATACCCAACGTGGGACTCAAACTCACAACCCCAATATCAACCACCACATGCTCCACCGACTGAGCCAGCCAGCTGCCCCCCAAATTTTAAAATAAATATATATTTGTACACGCAACCTGATTCCTACTTTTATTTTTTAAAGATTTTATTTATTTATTGGAGAGAGAGAGACAGCAAGAGAGAGCACAAGCTGGGAAGAGAGGGAGAGGCAGGGTCCCTGCTGAGCAGGGAGCCTGATGTGGGGCTCCATCCCAGGACCCTGGGATCATGACTTGAGCCAAAGGCATATGTTTAACTGACTGAGTCCCCCAGGAGCACCGTGCCTTATTTTTAAGTGTATAGTCAACATAGCATGTTAACTCTCTTCCCCAAACTTTGACCCTGTTCCCCAAAATGAGCAAAGGCAGAGGTAGATCTTAGGGTCTGCTGTCCTTTACGAAAATGACATCTAAGTGAAGGCATGGCAATTTACTAATCTGTTCAGAATGCCTTCTCAAAGATATCTCAAATCCTGTAAGTCTGTGGACTTCTAACCACACAATGTGAAAAGAAATCTGGTAGGGAAATCCTGAGACCCCCCCCTCCCTAATGTAATCACCGAGGGCAGAATTGGTATCTAGTGGGTCTGTTTATTTCCCTGTAGATTTCAATTCTCAATGGACTCCTCAGATCAGAAGGGAAGTTTTCTTTCTTTCTTTTAAAGATTTATTTATTTGAGAGCACGAGAGGGAGGAGCAGAGGAAGAGGAAGAGAGAATCTCAAGCCAACCCGGTGTTGAGCACGCAGCCCTGCCCCGGGGCTCAGTCTCAGGACGCAGAGACCACGACCCAAGTCAAAAGCTTAACTGACTGCACCACACGGCCCCCCGCCTCCCCGGAAGTGAAGTTTTCCATGTTGTTTCAGAGTGTGAAATGTCCACGCAACGGGAGGAAGTGACTAGCAACTCCTTTCCAGTACAACATAAAGAGTTCGGTAACCATGACAAGAGGCCAACAGTGGATGGGGCTGTCTTGGTAGGTATTGAGATGCCTGTCACTTAAAGGATTCAAAAAGAAACGAGTGAAACATCCAACCTGCAATAGAAGGGGTTTTTGCATAAAAACAAATTCTGTGATTCTCAACTATATGCTTTGCATTTTTATTCATCGTTGATAACACTAACATGTGGCCTTACGGGAGGCCGTCCCCAAGGTGAGCGGCTCTATTGTTCAAATTCTCTCTACAGTCGTAGTGTTGGGTTATGAAACCGCTTAGTTTCTGAACGTTTGGATTTTAAAGACCATCAATCAATTGTTTGGTCCTAATTAATTTTGCTTGAGAACATCTGACATGTTAACAGAAGTAGCAATTAAAATTGAATGGTGGTGTAATCACCATCTCAAATATTTAAACAATGTGATTATATAATATCTATCAACAGAGGGGAAAAAAAAAAACCACACTTAGGGAAATAGATGGGAAGGGAAAATAAGTATGGCTTCAGGGGTTGGAAAATGCAATTTCTTCTTCTGCCTCCCAGATCTTCAAGGTACAAGACAGTAACACAAGCTCTTGCTAGCCCCTCATGCTGACTTCTGACAGTGGCGAGCCCCAGAGGCCCCACACCTTGGGTACTCGCAGCTGAAACGCGCCCCGCAGTTGTCTGCTCCGATCATAATCAGACAAAGAATGTTCTGTGTTTTCCCTGAATGTGTCAGACTGTGTGGGGTCCTCCAGATCATCCCCTGAGCCTGGGGCGGAAATACTGGGGGCGGGGAGGGAGGTTCTCGTTCAGCCCAGGACAGATTTATTGAGGGCTTACTATGCACCCATGGAAACCTCCTGATCTCTCTTTGCATCCCTACCTTATTTCCTAAAAAAAAAACGACACCCATCTATTTGACACTCACAGGCATTGCCTCCTGGAATCCCAGAGATACACCACAGTCAGCGTATTCCAGACTGAGCTGCTTATCTTTCCCCTCCAGCCCGCTCCTCCCGCTGAATTCCCTCGTTCAGTCACGGCACCAGTGGTGACCCAGATCAGAAGCCTGGCAGTCAGGCTCATCTCCTCCTCCTTCTTTATCTTGCCTTTTTGCAGTGACCATATTTTATTATTTCTACTTCTACCCGGGGCTTATAGAAGGCACCAGAATGTCCATGCCTTATCTGATGCTAGCTCTACCTTGGGCTAACCCTAGAATACAATGGGAAGGACATAACTGTCCTGGATGCCGGTCGTTTGGTCCTTCCATACCAGCAGGTAATGAGTCTCAATGCCACTCCCCATCCCCCAACCTTGGCCCTTCCGAAGATCTAGCCACCAAAGGGGTAATGCCGGGCCCAGCAAGGGACTTGCAGGAACTTGAGCCTGCAAAGTTGGGTTTTGATTGGCTGGTGCCTAGGTGGGACCATTTACCCATATTTAACCACCATGCTCATGGCTCATGGACGGTTGCCCGGCTAGAGCACAGTAAGCCCGGTGCCTGAGACCCACTGTACTTTAGGGGGCCCACCAAAATGTCTTATGTTCACTGTCTTTTAGAATCAGAAGGAAACCCTGAAGAGAACGATGATGAATACGTAACAACGAGGTGCCTGCCTTAGATTCGTCTTTGTACCGACACAGCCCATAAAATATCATTTGTAAGTGTTTTTAGTGGGGCAGACGAGAACAAAAGCAGACTCAGATCCCAGCCCCTCTCACTCTCCCCACCCATCTCTCCTCTCCACGAATATAAGATTTTATTTTATCATGTTTTTCTTCCTTCCTTCCTCTCTGCCTGGCTTTGCCACCAGCCCCATTTGCTGACCAGTCCCTGGGTGCCCGTCCTGGGGATTTGGAAATGAACAAGACACCCCCTGCCCTCAGCCTTTGACAGATAAAGGCACACTTGTGGCCAACTGCCGTTCCGTGAGGCGGGTGTTCAAGAGAAGTCCGAGGGTGCCCCAGAGAGAGAGATCCTGCTCCACGCAAGGGGATCGAGGAGAAGCCTCTCCAAAGAGGGGGCTGTCTGAGCTCCAGGAGACACGCCTCAGCTTCCCTCTCAGCGCAGACAGGAAGGCTCAGACCGAGGACCATGTCAGTGGTTGAACTTCTCCCCCAGTGACTGTGTGTGCCCATACCTCTGTCCCAGGGTCTGTCCAGCATGAGCCCCTGTGGCAGGCTACGGTTTCCAGGGGGCTGACGAGGATTCGATCGTGGAATCGCCCGGGTTGTGCAGAGTGTTTGGATCTGGATGGAGACTGACTCCAGGGTAACGTTCTCTGGAGAACGGCCACTGCCCACCCCAAGGAGGGAGCCCATGGCATCCGCTAATCAGTCATCTCATGAAGGGTAGGGAAAACGTCACCAGCCATGCGGGGATGTGCTGTGGTTGTGGAGGCTTCAGGAATCTCCCTTATTCCTCACTGCCCTCTCACCTGCCCAGGACAGTCACCAGACTGATGTTGAGACCTTGGCCAGAGGGAAGGCAGGCATGCGGGTGGCTGGCCAGGCGTGATGGCGGCTCACTAGGCCGGCAGCTCCTGCATCCCGAGGCAGCGTCCCTGACCTTCCCTGTCTCCCCACCTGCCCTGCGCTCCGGCCCCAAAGGCTGTTCTGACTTCACACATTTGTGTTTTCACTCCTCTGGGCCACCTTGTCTCTTGTTCTGAAGTCTTACTCGTCCATCAAAGCCCTCAAAGTTCTTCAGTGAAAGTCAACGATATTCTCTACCAGTTGGAATTATTCAAAACTTGCCCTGTGTTCACAAAATACACAACACAGTCATGAAGGTAAGTGACGGTCCTTGGATAGTTTGTCAACTTACAGTTCACTGTATGCGGGTGTCTTGCTCACTAAAAGGACCACTCTCTGAGAGCAGGGACTGTGTGTGATCTTTGCCTCCCCAGAGACCCGCCCGACCCGTCAAGGAAGTGTATTCTCAGCAAATGCTTGTAAATGACTCAATCCTACTAGGGTCTAGAAGTGCGGTAGATCCTGGACCAGGTTGTTCATGCTTTATTTGCCAAATTCTGCCTGTATTTTGGCTGTTCTTCTTTAGAACAAACCAGAAGATGAGATGTAGGACTGAGAACTCCTGGCATCCAAGACAAGTGCGTCCTTCCCATTATGTTCTACATTTCGCCCAACAAAGAGCTTGCATCCGATAAGACCTCACAAGACTCTAGGAAGGATAACATGATTCTCCGTCAGCAACAGGTGAGCAAGGAGTCCCACTCTTCCTCTACCTTGCGACAGGGTGGAGATGTCCTTCTCAAGGCTTCCCACCACTCCCCTAATGAGAAACTTCTACTCACCCTTGAAGACCCATTTCAAATATGGGCTCCTCGGGGAAGCCATCCCCAGCTTTGTCAGAAACAGTTAATTGTTTCTTCCTCTGCTTTCCCAAAGTACCTCCCCCTTGCCTCTGTTACGGTGTTCCGCGCATTTATTAAAATGATCTCCCTGCCTATTTGTTTTTTTTCCACTATGCCAGACACATATGGCAGTTACTTTTGGGAGCAATGATTTAAAAGGAGACAGACTACAAAACACCCAGAAGAGAGCAGCCAGGGGTGAGGAAGGACCTGGAAACCCGTGCCCCATGAGGTGACCATATGTTGCGGTCGGCCCGGGACATCGCTGGTTTACGCATGTTGTCTTGGTGTAATTATTAATAGAACTCACTCTCACTCTCAGAAATGTCCTACTTTGGTCCATAAAATATCCAGTCGGCCTACAGTGAGGAAGAAGTAAGGATATTAAAGCTGTTCAATTGAAAGGAGTTTTGGGGGAACCCATCCCTGTCTTCAGAGCCACATGCAGAGTGTGCCCAGGGTGCTCTGTGTGGCCTCAGAGGGGACCCAGGACCCACCAGCAAGGATGACGTAATGACAGGCTCTCCACCATCTGTTTTGTTTACTGTTGGGCACCCAGGACTTGGCACCGTTCCTGGAATACATTAATCTCTTGATAAATATCTGCGGGAGGGAAGCAGGAGAGGAAAAACTCCAGCAACTGAGCTCGATACACTGAAGGCCAGTTTCTCCCATCAGTGCAAGTGCCCGTCAGAGGCCTCGAGGCCCCTCGCGGGAGGGGGCAGGAGAGGTGGTGTGGGCTAAACGATGCCCCTTCCCACCTTCCGAAAAACGACATGCTGAAGTCCCAAACACCAGGACCTCCAAATACAACTTCCTTTGGAGATAGGGTTGTGGCAGGTGTCGTTAGTGAAGATGAGGTCATCCTCGAGTAGGGTGAGGCCCTGATCCAATATGGCTGATGTCCTTCTGAGAAGGCGGCGGTGCCAAGACAGCGACGCACAGGGAGAACACCACATGAAAACAGAAGCAAAGACTGGGATTGTGTCGTTGTAAGCCAAGAAGTCCCAGATGTTTCCAGGAAACCCCCAGAAGCTAGAAAAGACCAGGAAGGATTCTCCTCTGCAGCTTCCAGAGAGAACATGGCCTTGCCAACACTGTGATTTCAGACTTGCAGCCGCCAGAACTCTGAGAGCATTCGCTGCCATTGCTTGAAGTCCCCCATGTTTCGGTGCTCTATTATGGCAGTGCTGGGAACCTCAGACAGAAAGAATAAGCCTTGGGTGGACAGGTGAGCACAATGATCCCAGAGTCTCTGTCCCAGCGGACTGGCTACTCCTCTGTCCCCAAGCCAGGCTGGTGGTGATGGGTTTGCCTGACACACTTCATGGTCCCACTGAGGCTCCGTCTAGCTCTGGACAGGTGGCCTGCACTAGGGAGCAGAGCACAGGGTCACCAAGGCCAGCTGCGTTGCCAGGGTCCTCACCCCCTTCTCTGTCCAGCTGGCCATAGGCTTGGCGATCTTTGATTCCCGGAACATGACAACTTGAGCAAGTTCATGAAGCCAAACAAGCTCACCGCCTTCCTGGCAACCCAGATTCTAGGCCCAGGAAGGGATGGGATGGGGGGGCGGGGCACGCAGACCTTACTCCTTTCTTTCTGCACAAACTCCAAGTTAATTCCCACTGAGGATTTCCTCCCACTTAGTTGCCCATGCCCCCCAGACCCCATCCTCCTCTTCCTTCTCGATTTCACTCTGAGGCACATGTCCCTCAAGCATCGTGTCTTGCCACTCTGTCCCTCGGCCCCTCTGGGGTCTTCCCAGCCCTACTGCCAACAGAAATGATATGCGTGTAAGCTTGTTTCTTGTCTGTTTTCCTGCTAGAAGAGAACAGCACGCTGTTTAGAATCTAGTAAGTATTCAGTAAGCCCCGCGTAAAGGAATGAAGGAGCAAAGTGACATTTGAGCTGACACACTTGCTGGAGTGTGTTCCTGGCAGAGGGAAGAGCATCGAACATGCTCAGAGGTAAGACTGGCGTGATTGGGGCAGCAGTTTGGCGTCCGGGGAAAAGAAGGCAGAGTGAGACAGGATCCTGGAGAGAAAGCAGCGTCCTGGGGGTCGGGCTCAGCTCAGCTTGGGCTCAGCCTGGCCCCATGTCGGTCCAGTGACTGCTGTGTACATCTACTTCCTGCCTCTATGAAATGACCTTCGCGTCTGGGAGCGAGGGTTAAAGAGAATGAGGATCTGGCTTCTTTGGCCTTATCGTTGGATCTGCGGCCTCAGATTAGTTTTAGAAGGCAGGGAAGTGTAACTGTTTAATAATAACCAATGTCTGTGTAAGAATAATTGTTCATCTTTGAGAAAGGGAGAAGAGATGTAGGACTTCTAAACAGCCCAGGTTGGCTTCTTTACAGCTGTGATACTTGCTCCATTTTACAGATGACCAAACCGAGGCTGGGAGAAGCTAAGTGACCTACCCACGGTCACCCAGCTAGCAACGCAGGATCTGAACCCAGCTCTTCTGACTCCAGGGCCTGTCTTCTCTCTCCCGGATTACACGGTGTCCCCCCAGATTTCTGCCTCAGACTCCATGGCCCTGCAGGAGGCCTTAACCCCGGCATCTGAAGGCGATCCTGGGCATGTCGGTAGCTTTGCTGAGTCTCCCTTGCTCTACTCAAAATGGCTCTGGTGATCCCAGCCCTGCCGACTTCGCTGGGTGGAAACATGTCTCTGGAAAATTTTCATAGACCGAGGGACCAGACCCCAGGATTTGACATTGAACCCTGCCCAAAACAAAGAAGGTATTTATTCCAACCCTTCACTGTGTGCTCTTGAACTCTGTGGTGAACGTGGGCTATAGAACCCTCCCTTCAATCCCCTATCCTATCCTATCCTATCCTTTTTTTTTTTTTTTAAAGATATTTATTTATTTATTTATTTGAGAGCGAGAGCGCGAGAGCGAGCAGTGGAAGAAGCAGAGGGAGAAGGAGAGAATCTCAGGCAGGCTCTGGGCTCAGCACAGAACCAGTGCAGGGCTCGATCTTACAACCCTGAGATCATGCCCTGAGCTGAAACCAAGAGCAGGATGCTCAGCTGACCCGAGCCCCCCAGGTGCCCTGCCCTATCCTACTTTTAGCTCTATCCTCGCCCTAAAGCAAAGCGTCAGGTGTGAAGCTGAAAGAACCAAGACCATAGAAGGGACACCCAGGCCGCCCACCTGTGGCAGTCTGGAGGAGAGTTCTAGAGCTAGTCTAGAGTGGGCCGAGAGAGCCAGGCCCCTCCTGAGAAGCAGATCTGCGTGTCACCCTGTACACCGTGGAAGCAGGCATGGGACCATCAGAGAACTCATTTACTGAATTTCTTGACTTCACTAGACTCTGTGATAGATAGAAAGCCCTTGAACTTCCCTTGCTTAAATTGATTAATCTAGACGAGCCTCCATGTCCCTTGCTAGACAACTGAGATAATTTTGGCACGCATCTACCTCCCGTAGTCCTCACAAGTGTTTACAGTAATGTCTGTCCAGCACAGGGCCCATGATAGGCCACGAAGGTGGGCGTTATTATTAATAAATACACCCTATTGCCCCCATGGGATGTGCTTAATATAAAGGTACATCAGGAACGAAACATAAGGTCAAAGTACTCCCTTTAATTCCCATTTGAATTCCCCCCAGAGCTGGGGATGGGGGGAAATCCAACATATCTGATGTTTAGAATTGTGACATGCCAAAATGTCTGTTTTCCAGTCACATTGCTTTCCTTTCCTGCGGCTGCCAGAGGCTGGAATTACTTAGTAACCATGGCCAGCTTTCTGAGAGACGGGTCTGTTGGGGGAGAGATGTCCTTAGATGAGAAAGATAGCGCAGCAAACACGTGGCCTCATGCAGCGATTATGTCATCTGGCACAGTGGCCGGAGTGAGGATGAATTTCCCTTGTACCTGACAATAACATTTTTTTCAAAATAAAATATGTCGAGGTTGAGAAGTTTATCTTGGCGGAGCAGTGTACCATTAACTCAAGATTAAATGCATCCTGTCCAAATTCTTTTGCTACTTGTAATTGGGGCCTCGGGCTCTCGGCCTCCAGATGTTGACTCTACCGATGCCTCAGGAAAGGAAGCTAATTGTTTCTCATAATAGAAGTGTCCAACGTGGGGCTAGGGAGGCTATCCCCGCGCACTCCCCCAGACCCCCTTCAGGACCGACGAGCTCATTTCCCGGCTATCGGCAATGTCACCTACAGGTGCCTCCCAGCTGAGCCCCGACCCCAACACCTACCACCCTTGGTTGAAGGACACTGTCACCTTGGAAATCATGGCCTTCTCCTGGGAGGCGGCGCAGTAATCCACTGATGTGAAACTATCAGAGACCAGCCCCCCAGCTTCCTTCTGTGAAGTGCCACCTCAGCTCCAGATTTCCCCATGAGGTGAGCTGGGCCCTTGTCACCAAGGTGCTGGAGTTCACGTTCTCTAGCAAACTTCCTTTACTGCCGCCCAGGGGTTGGTGCCGACAGCATTCACCAATGAGCTTACCAAACACACGTGGTCTGGGGAGGCCGACTCTGCTTGGGATTTTGGAAGTAGGTCACTCACCTGCCACTGGCTATGAGGACCCCGTCACCGTGGTCA
Organism: Neogale vison; assembly: GCF_020171115.1. Lineage (NCBI taxonomy): Eukaryota > Metazoa > Chordata > Mammalia > Carnivora > Mustelidae > Neogale > Neogale vison. The sequence continues at coordinate 132,625,277 of NC_058098.1, forward strand.
AGCCCGAGGGTCCAGGCGAGCCAAGCCATCGTTCTGAGTCCATGAAGAACTTGGACGGAATATCTATGGACAGGAAAGCCCTTGGAGGGCAGTGTCTCGGGTCTTTAAGAAGCTGGCAGTGGGGAGGAACACAGGGTAGGACGGCCGTTGCTGAGAACCACTGATGCATTTGAGAAAGACAATGGAAGCTTGGGGGTGATTAATCAATAAGGTCAAGTGTGACCGTCCGAGGCCTCTCCTGGTGGCACAGAAGGAGACAATCATCTCCTGTAACCTGAAGGCAGAAAAGGCTGGGTATCGGGTTCAGGACTTAATTATCAGCCAGTGGAGATGATTGAATTCTCAACCCTGACATGGCTGCTCCAGCAAGGTCAGGGTCCTCCTGCAGAGGGACAGACCAGCCTGGTCCAAGCACGCCTCCGCGGGCTATTGCCCATCCCTCCTCACAGGTGCCATTCCCAAGAGCCCTCACCAAGAGTCCTCCCACACTTTCAGGGTCACTGTCCCAGGAAGCCCCCGCCCACCAGATAGAAGCCCCACAGCTGCCCCGAGGCGGGGACATTCTGCTCCTCTGCCTTTCCCTAGCTCGTCATTCAGGGCTCAGCTCAGACATCACATTCTCAGAGGCCCTTCCTGACCACCTGCTCCCACGAACCCCGCTCCACCCGAGCCCGCTGGCCGTCACGGCGCCCTGTTCTGCCGGCCACACAGCCCTAACGAGCACCCGAAACGATCCACTCACTTGCTTTACTTCTCAGATCGCTCCTCTGAGTGCGAGTTCGCCAAGACCCAGCCCGGGCTTCAGTGTCGTGGCTGGGTGCCACGTGAGGGTTTTAGAAAGGAAAAAAAAAAAAAAAAAAAGTGAAGGAGGGAGGGAGGGAAAGAAGAGAGGAGACAAGGAAGGACGGGAGAGTCGGGGGTTAAACTCTGACTCTGGGAGGCTCGGAAAGATTATTTGAACTTTCTTGGCTTTTCATTTCATTTCTGTTCAAAGAGGATATGAATTATTTTTGGAATTCAATGAGATAGTATGTGGGAAGGACCCCCTTTCCAGCCTTTCACCTGGAAACCTAGAATGTTCTCTTTAGGATAGCACTCGACTCCTTCTCATTTCCCTTCTTACCCACTCCTTGCTTCCTTCTGAAGAAGAAATATCTAGAAAATTCCAGATGGGAGATGGTTTTGAGGTTAAGCCACAGGCACGAGAAGGCAGCCTATTAGCAATGTCAGGGATCTTGTATCAGCATTTGATGTGTGTGTGTGTGTGTGTGTGCACGCGCGTGTGTGCACTGTTGCAATGTGTCTGTGCATGGTGTGTTGTTTGTTTTTGTGGGTCTGTTGGCAGCGGTGGTGTGGGGGGTGTGTATTGTGTGTGTGTTGTTGCTGATGGGGTGTGTGTGTGTGTTGGCAGTGGTGGTGGTGTGTGTTTCTGTGCTGTCATTAGGGTATGTGTGTGCTGTGTGTGTGTTTTGTTGATGTGTGTGTGTATGTCTGTGTGTGTTGGCAGTAGTGGTGGTGGGGTGTGTATGTTGGTGGCACTGGGGTATGAGTGTGCATGTGCGCGTGGCATGGGGCTGGAGGGCTCCCGCCGCTGCCGTGCTGGCGCCCGCGCCCCCAGCGCAGGAAGCCCGGCCCCCAGCCCCGAGCGGCCCCGGGTGATTTCCCAGCGAAGGCTGTCCCAGGCACTGCGGACCAGGAGCCCCGCCAGCTGCTCAGGACTCTGGGATTTTCCAGCACGGTTTCTCCTTTCTTTTCCAAGTCTTTTCCTCTGCCTTACCCAGAACTGTAAACAGGATGGGTTTTGTTCACTGGCATTTATTGACTCCCCCTTTTTTTAAAAAAAATGAAAGTAATAAATAGACCCCGGGGCAAGTCTGGACAAGCACAAATAAGGAGGGGGAGATGGTCACGCCTGCTGTCTTCATTGTCACTGATGTTCTCCCGGGATTCTTGCCTTACATTTTCTCGGGTTTAGTTTTGTCAAAGGGATATTTATCCATAGTATGAAAAGCCAGGGTATTGGCTCTGATGATGAGCAGCCATCCCCTTGTAGGAGACTTGTAGGCAGGAGACTGAGGATGACGACCTCAGTCTCCTACCTGCCCCGAGTCCGGCTTCCGGGAGGCACCTGCTCTTTGTCCCTCGGCTCCATCTCTGCTAGTGATGCTCGTCTGTCTACGGGATACGTGATGTCACCATTTCCCCCAGCTTCACTGAGACCTAATTGACCTATAAACTTGTGTGTGTGTAAGTACAACACGCCGATCTGACACACGTACATGCTGTGAAATCATGATTACAATAAGACTTGTTAATGTACCTATGGCCTCACCTAGTTATCTTCTTTCTCAATACGTTACTATGAGATTTTTTTCTTTTGACTTTTTGGTTTGGGCCTTAAAATGTGGGGCTTCTTGCATCCTCTTTCCCCAACGGCTCAGCCACACACCAGTTTCCACCTCTGTCCTTCCGTTTCTCCCAATGTATGACATTGGCTCCTTGACCTTATGTCTTCACGACTCAGTAAGTGTGTTTAGAATAGAGCCACTTTTTTTGCATTCCTGCCATATTTCCTACCTGGTGCAACTTTCTGGTTTCCCTGCAATTAAGAATTGCCTCATTTTGTTTACTTAGCGTCACGTATTTTTTGACCTTTTTTTGTATATCTAATCCATGCCCAAACTCTCCAATAAAACTGGATTTCCTTAGTGTTTCAATTAGCACATTCAAACACACAAAGTGTGTCTTTCATTTGTTCCCGGAGTGCTCTGTCCTCCTGTTCCCATCTGATTGACAGCTCCCTGGCTCAGCGGGGTCTTAGGTATTCTACCCATTGCCTGGCATTCCCCTCTCCTCTTATCTCTTGTGTTGGACCCCCCCAAATCCTATATTCTAGGTCTTCTTCATAAGGCTTTGATGCTCTTTTTCCTTTCAACAGCTTTATTGAAGTATAATTAACAGATAGTAAACTTCACATGTTAAAAATGTATAATTTGATACACTGACATGTAAATTTTGACATCACCACAATCAAGGTAATGAATATATCCATCACCTCCTAAAATTTCCTTGTGTCTCTTTGTAATCCCTCTCTTCTGCCTCCTTCCCTATCCCTAGGCAACCACTGCTCTGCCTTCTGTCACTGCAGAGCAGCTGGCACTTCCTAGGATTTATTATAAAGGGGTTCATATAGTATGTGTTTTCAACTGGCTTTACTCGCTCAAGATAATTATCTGGAGGTCTATCCATGATGTTGCTTGTGTCATAGCTGGTTGTTTTTTGTTGTTGTTTTTGTTGTTGTTGGTTTTTTTTTTTTTTAGTAGTATCCCATTATATAGATGAAGGACCTCTGTGTTGTTTCTGTTCATTGGTTATTTAAAAGTAAAGCTTCTATGAACATTCATGTAAAATTACTGTATGGACATATGTTTTCATTGGGTAGAGAGTTAAGAGGGGAAGGACTGGGTCATTTAGTCATATAGTTTTTTGGGGTTGTTTTTGCTGTTTTCTTTTTTTTTTAATTGCTGAATTATTTTCCAAATGGTCTGTACCACCAACATTGTTCTAAGTGTTCTAGTGTTCCTCATTCTTGCCAATATTTGATACAGTCATTTTAATTTTAAACATTCTGTTGTATGTTTAGTGGTATCTCACTGTGGCTTTAATTTCTTACAGACAACATGTAAGAGGGTCTTGTTTTTTGATCTCCTGTCTTTAATTGGTACATTTAGACCATTGACTTTTGAGGTGATTACTGGTAGAACAGGAATGATGTCTACCATATTTGCTACTGTTTTCTATTTGTTGTCCTAGTTCTATGTTCCTCTCTATTGTTCTATGTTGCCTCCACTATTTCTCTGCCTTTTGTGGTTTTAACTGAGCATTTTATACGATTCTATTTTCTCTCCTTCCTTAGCATATCAGGTATACTTTTCTTTTTAAACTATTTTTAGCCAAAACCCTGGAATTTGTAATGCACATTTATAACTAATCCAAGTCTACTTTCAAATAATTCTACACCACTTCCCAGATAGTGTACCTTCTAACAACAAAATAATCTCAATGCCTCCCTCCTGTCCCTTGAATAATGGCTGTCACTCATTTCATGTATATATAAGCATACATAAGAATACACATACGCATCTATATAGGCATATACATAATCAAATATGCGGGTATTATTTCGAATAAACTGTTATCCATTAAATCAATCAAGAATAAGAAAAACAAACATTTTAATTTTACCTTCACTTACTCCTTCTTCGATGAGATGCTCTTTCTGTGTGTAGTCCTGAGCTTTCGTCATATGAATTTTAGAATCGGTATGTCAATTCCTACAAAAAAAGAAAAAATAGCTGAGACTTTGATTGGAAGTGTGTTGAATCTGGAGAGATTCAGTACGATCTGGGCTCTTAAGAACATTGAGTCATTGGATGCCTGAACACCTGTATCTCCCCATGTATTCAGTCTAATTTGATTTCTTGCAGCCATATTTTTGCAATCTTCGGAGCATAGATCTTGCACACCTTTTGTCGGATTTATCTGTAGGCAGTTAATATTTTTTTTAATACTTTGGCAGTTAATTTTTTTAATATTTTCGATGTTGTTGTAAATTATATTGATTCTTTAAAATTTTAAGCTCTCATTCTTTGCCGCTAGTCTATACAAATACATTGGTTTTCGTATGCTGATCTTGTATCCTGCAAGGCTGCTAAACTCAGTGGTTCCGGTGGCTTCATTGTGGATCCAGAGGAATGTTGTGTGGTAGTGATCATTTCCTCTATAAATAAAACCAGTTTTGTTTCTTTCCTTTGCTATGTAGATGCCCTTTAATTCTTCTCTGTGCCTTTCTGCAAGGGCTAAAACCTCCAGTATAACACTGCCTAGAAATGCTGAGAGGGGACATTATTACCTTGAACCTGATCTTAGGAGAGAAGCATTCAGTCACTGTGCAATGTTAATTTTAGGGTCTTGTAGCTGCGCCAAATCTAATTGGAGAAGTTCCCCTTGATTCCTAGTTTGCCGAGACTTTTTATCACCAGGTTCCAAGTGGCAGAGATCCCGAAGCAGCTTAGTTGGGCCATTTGGGGTCTCTGATAAGGCTGCAATCAAGCTGTGCACGGGGCTGCAGGCTTTGAAGCTTGAACTGAAACTGAAGACTCCGCTTCTGAGCTCACCACCAAGGCTCTTTGCAGGAGGCTGCCGTTTGTCACTGTGAGGGCCTCTCTGTGGGCCTGCTCACAATATGGCTTTCCCTAGAGCCACTGATCCTGGGGAGAGGGAGAAAGAAAGAAATGTCACCTTGACTTTTACGATCCCACCTGAAATCACACCATCCCATCTGCCTTATCTTGTCTGTATTTAGTCTTTAGTAAGTCATAACGCCCAGTCTACCCTTAATGGGAATGGCTTATACGGCAATGTGAACACCAGAAGGTAAGTCTCGATGGTGGCCACACTAGAGTCTGGCCACCACAAGGTGTTCATGCCAGTTATATTTAATGTGATTATTGAGGTGCTGGGTTCAAATATAGGATCTTACTCTTTGTTTGCTATTTCCATCATGTGTTCTTGGTCCTACTTCCCTTTTTTCTGCACTCTTTTGAATTTCTTGAGAGTTTTTTGTTATTCCATTCTAATACCTTCATTGGTTTTTAACTATAAATCTTTGTTGTGTTATTTTAGTTGTTCATAGTCAATGGTGTACATCTTTAACTTTCCGCAGCTACCTTCAAGTGATATTACGCTACTTCACATATAAGAAGCTTACAACAAGGTGTTTCCAGTCTTCTGGTGAGGACTTGGTGATGATATTCTCATACTCTGTAGTTCTATATACGTTGTCAACCTCATAATACGTTCTTTATATTTTCACTGTAGTTTTACCTCTTAAAGACATTTCAATGATAATAATAGTCTGTATATTTATCCATTAATTTTATTTAGCTGGATGCTGGATATTATTGCATTTCTAAAGACATTTTTAAATTCTGTTCCGGGTTGAGGTTAAATTATACGGAAACAATCCTTTTGGTTTTTGCCTCTAATCTTTGGTAGGCTGGAACAAGCCAGCCCTAAATCTAGGGTTCATTTTCCCCCACCACTGGGGCAAATTCCTGCTTAGTTCCCTGGTAAATGATTCCTGAGTCATGCAACAATGCAGGCTGACGTTTGGGACCAGACAGGATGTCATCTCCATTCCCTCTAACCCCATCATGGCTCTTTCCCTGCCCCTGGCTGGTTTTCTTACACATGTGCACAGCTCAACACTGGAGGGGACCTTCTTCAGATCTCTAAGACTCCCTTTCTGCAAAGCTGTCTTTACTCAAGTGTTCTGCCTGTGAATGCCAGTTGCCTTGTTTCCCCAGAGTTCCAACTCCATATTTGGGTGTCACCTGCTTCAGTCTCTCTGCACTATACCATACCTTCCATCTTCCAGGGATCACTAGCCTTCGTTACCTGTGTGTCCAATATCCTGAGAACCATCGTTTCCTATATTTTGTTTCGTTGTTCGTTTGTTTCAGATGGGACAGTAAATCTGGTCCCCACTCCTCCATCTTTACCATCATCCAAATTTGTCACATCCCTAACTCATTTTGATGGAGAACATTCCGCAGCAAATTTCTGATGGAAGGTTTGTGGGAGATGAGCTTTTGCGATATTTCAAGTCTGAAATTTTTTCTCAACTTACATCTGATTAATAATTTAGGAAAGTATTATTTTCTGTATTGGCAAAATATTTTCCCTCAGAATTTTTAATTCTGAAGGAAACTAGTGCTTTAGTTTCTAATTTTCTGTTGTTGTTTTTTTTTATTCCCCTGAAAACTTTTAGGATATCCTCTCTATACTTTCTATTACTAAGGTTTGTAACAATGTCTTTTTTAAAAGATTTTTATTTATTTATTTGATAGAGAGAGAGAGAGAGCCCAGCAAGGGAGAGGGACAGAGGGAGTAGCAGACTCCCTGTTTAGTGTAGAGCCTGATGTGGGGACCTGGGATCATGATCTGAGCTGGAGGCAGACACTTAACCGACTGAGCCACCCAGTCACCCCATGTCCTTTTTCAGACATTGTGTTGGGCCCTTGAAAGACCCTTTCTATTAAAAAATAATAATAATAAATAAATCCTTTATTTCTAGGACATTTTCTTTCATGATTTCTCTGAAAATTGACCCCAGACTTCCTAAAATTCAAATAAGGATCTTCTGATTGGTCTGGGTTCCCTTTTTCACTTTGTTTGGCTTCTCTGTCATATTAGAGGCTTCCTACAGAAATGGGATGATCTTTGGCTGCACATCCTTATTTAAGACTGAAGCCCTAAATAGCTTTGTGCACACATATGACATTTGCTAACCGGTAGGCTTTATTCTAATGTGATCCCTGAGGTCTGGGGGGGCTGAGTGGGTCTTTGGGTAAACTTTCAAATGCCAATACTTACAGATTTTCTTTCTTGTTTTCATCAGTCAGTTTGTGGGATGACAATTTCTCCATTCTCTCACCAGAACATACAGGGTCAAATGTGGTGTAAGTGGCATGCCACCATTTGGAGAATCAGGCAGAGACGAGAGCCGTGGGGCAAGCTGTGCTCTCACTGGCCAGTGTGTGTGTAATTTATTCTTGGTCCCCTAGTTTTCAAGACCAAACGGTGTCCTGTTTTCAGCTGAGCTTGGCATCTCCACAATGACCTTTGCAATGAGACTTCTTTAGAAAGTAAACTTTCAGCATTTTGCCCAGATGGGCCCCTTGGGGATGGGTGGGCAACCGGGGGTCTAACTGCTCTAAGGAAGGCTTTTCACTCATCCTCCAGCTTTGTTCTGAGTCCTCACCTCCAATTTGGAGCTTTTCCATAGCTCTTGGGTTCATGTCAGCTTACGTCTAGTTGGTCTCCTGAAGGACATTAGATTCACTTTTCTTCTCTCTTCTTAGTCAGGTACCATTCATCCATCTGTTTTGCGTTGTTGGAAATGTGTTGACATCTCTTGTTTGCAATTGTCTCCTCTCTAGTATACTCAACCTCCTGACGAAAGACCATTCTTCTATCTGCTAGTCAGTCACCACTAAGCCCTCTGTTTTCCAGCTCCTAGAATTTCATGGGTATCTCTTGTTTGCTGGAGTCTCTTCTCCTCTTCTATCTGTCCTTGTGGTCTGTGCCTTTTGCATTCCTTTACTATCATTTTAGTGGGATTCCAGGAGGGAGTGGAGATAATGTGTGTGTCCACCGGGCATGCACAGGGAAAGAGAGGGCAGGGGTCCAGACTCCCAGACTGGGAAGTGCGGGAAACTGTGGCAGTCAGGCGAGTCAGAATCCACCCCACTGGCCAGTCAGAATCCACTCCATTGACCAGTCAGGACTAGCTCCAGGAGGAGCAAGGCAGAGATGGCCAATGCATCACTGAAATACTTGAATCTTCTGTCACCTAGGCCTGGGGGTAGGAATTCATTTTGTTTATTCCATGTGCACATATCAGCTCCTCCTCCATCCAAGTGCAGGCCAACCGACTCCAGGATCCCCACTCCTGACCGCTTAGATTTGCTCTATTATCACAAGAGATCCAAGAAGCAACTTTACCTGTTACCTTGTCCCTCTTTTGAGTGTCACAGTAGTTTCTCTCCTTGAGCTGCTCCAAGCCCAGTGGCCAGAGCCCTTGTTGTCCTGCCTATGTTAACAGAGGTTTGATATTAAACTGATGTGTGTGTGTTGGAGGGGGCGGGGTGGGACTCCTAGCTCATCTAGGTTTTCTGGTGGTGAGCTTTCCATGAACAATGTCCCTTTGATCTTCGGAAGCAGGCGACAGGGTCCTGCCTACTTGGGACTTAGAATGGGCTGTGGAGGTCAGCTGGAGGCCCTATCCAACCCAGTTTCCTTAGCTGCAGGTTGGAGTGATTTGCATTTCAAAGGCCCTAAACCACAGCAAAAAAAGCACATTGGGGAAAGATTACTTCTAATTCCTAATGACTCAAAAGGCTCTGGTCATCGTTGACCACCCAGCTGAAGCCTGTCCAAGGGTGAGTTTTAGGGTAAAACAAGAGAAGGTAAAACAAGAGAAGGTAAAATGCAGCCAAGCACGGGGAAGATGTGAGACACCGGGAGGTTGAAAGGAAGGGGAAAGGAAGCATGCCCAGCTAAGATCAGTTAGAAGTTCATGTTAATATTTTACAGCATTTCATCAATTTCCTTTCATTTCTAATGTAAGAGCAGGAAGGACTTTTCATAATTTTCTGGTTGGACCCTTTGTTTCATGAATAGGGCCCAGAAGGCCAGATACCTTGTTTATGACCCAAACTAGTGCAGCTGAGCCAGGATCCGAAGCCAGGCATCCAGTGTTCTGGTCTTGGATTCTTCCCCTCTGCAGCTCAACCATCTTGGGACACTGCAGGGACTAGAACAGGCTGGCTAACTTGGGTTTGGAACCCATGATGATGAGGCACGGAGGAAGTGCATTAATGGGAAAAGGTCTAGAATATGTATCCCTTCGATGTCTCTTGCTTTTTGTTGTTGTTTATTTTGGAAGTTTTAGAATCTCCCCAGTGACTATGGTAGGACTATGTATTAAGAACCTTAGAACGGCATCTCCTTTAACCTAGCAGATGCATTTCCAAAAACTTATTTCCCCAGAAATAATTTAGATGTGCACAAAATGCTCACCAAAAGAATGACTTTCAGTTCTTTTTGGTTTTTCAAAGCAAAAAATATTGGCAAGAAATGTCCAACAGTAGGGGCAGAGTTGAGTAAATTTTGACACATCTTTATAATGGACAACCACATAGCTACTAAAGTGATATTTATAGGATATATTTAACAAATAGAAAAAGTGTTTCACATATAAATGAAAAAGCTATGTTATTGGAGAGAATGTAGCATGCGTGCTCTTTTTGGATAAATGATACAAACATGAATACAAAAATAACTAGAAATACATGTCAAAATGTAACAGGGATCTTGGGTAATGGCATTATTGTCTTCTTATATTTTTCTATATTTTTCACATTATCTGAAAGAAATATATGTTGCTTTCCAATGAAATAAAAAAAAAATTTAAAACCCTCGCGGAGTGACAACAAATTGCCAAAGAATATCAACTAGACAATTTTTGACTCACTCTACTTATATAGAAGTGTGGTTCTTCTAAGTATTAGCTCCTAAATACCTCGTAATAGTTACTCTTCTGACTAATCCTCCTCGAGGAAACATTTTGCATGTGCCGGTCCTACACTCAGATTTTTTTTAAAAAATCATTCTATTGAATGATTTTTTTTTTTAAATCAGAGAATAATCCTTAACAGACAATAGAAGCATTTTAAAACTTTGAAACAGAAACAAACAAATCATTAGGGATCTTGGCTTACAATTTCTAAACAAAGATGCGTGTAACTGTCCCCATTGAATGACTTCAAAACAAAATCTGCAGTATCGATCTTGACCTTTGGATGGTTTTACTTCATTGACTTCAAGCCAAACAGTAATAGGAATTTATAAGAGACAACTCTGGCTATAAGGTCTGAAGCCAACTGTTGCCCAAACAAACTTAGCTAGTGCATTTGCAAGGTGAGAATATTCTCCAAACCAGGGTACTTTGGAAAGGCAACAGTTGGAAACTAGGACTGTTTGGAGCAAAATGGGACTTCTGGTCGACCTATGAACTTGGCTTCTTTTTAGACATTCTGTTTGAGAGGCTACGCAGTATGAGAGAGTGTTGAAATGAGGGTCTTGGACGTGCCCTTGAAACCCAGCCACCAGTTTGCCTGATGGGAAAGCCAAGGTGCAGCATGGGGAGGAATTCACCCCAAGCCACACTGAATTGGTGCCAGTAGCCGCTCTGATAATGATCCAAGGCTGAATGCCCTTTGCTGATAGTTTTCTGTGAAAGAAACAAAATCCTTTTAACAAAGGCCACGCAGAGGGCGCTAAGGCTCTCAGAAGGGAGGAGGCAACCCAGAAGTCTAAGAGATGGCCAGAAAGACGTGGCTTTGAATCCCAACTTTATTTCTCTGTCTTTATGAGTTTTGGGGTAGTCCTGAACCACTTTGAGCCTCAATTTCTTCATCTTAGGATCAGAAGGGTAAGAACTACCTCACAAGGATCTATTGCTACGTACTGAGTACTCAGTAAATGGCAACCATCATTGTTACTCGGTTTGAGCATTGACTTTGCTTTTAAGTTGTGGTAAAGTACATATAACATAAAATGTAAATGCAATTTACCATTTTAGTCATTTTTGGTGTACACAGTACAGTGGTATTAAGTACATTCACATTGGGCGCCTGGGTGGCTCAGTGGATTAAAGTACATTCACATTGTTGGGCAACCGTCACTGGCCTCTAACCCTAAACCCCTTCATTATTGCAAACAGAAGCTTCATATCCATTAAACATGAATTCCCCTATTTCCGCCTCCTCCCCCCAGCCCCTGGCAACCCACATTTTACTTTCAGTCATTCTGAATTTGACTCCCCTAGGAACCTCATCTAAGTGGAATCTTACAATATGTATTCTTTTGCGTCTGGCTTATTTCAGAATGTCCTTAAGATCGGTCCATGTGGTAACATGTAGGAGTCTCTCTTAATTTCCCAAGGCTGACTGATAGCCCATCAGATGTACCTACCATATTTGGTTTATCTACTCACCCCGGGATGGATATTTGGGTTTTTTTCTACCTTTTGGCCATTGTGAACGATGTTGCTATGAACGTGGGTACACAAGTATTTGTTTAAATCCCTGCATTCAATTCTTCTGTGGATGTACGCAGAAGTGGAGTTGTTGGACCGTATGGTTATGCATTACTAGTGAGTGATGACTGTCTTACCACCGTGGACAGGTTATTAAACCTTTTTGAACCTCATTGCAAATAAGAACTGTCTCTGGCCCTACCATACACTAAGTCGCTATATGCATAATGATGATAAATAATAATGTTGGTTAAAAAAAAAAAATCAGTTGTTTGCTCCAGCGCTGTGAGCTGCTTGGGATGACCAAAAAGCATTCTCCCTCCTGAGGAGGCTTCAGCTGAGCTCCTCTTGCCTTTCCTTTGCAAAATCCTACAGTTCCAAAAGTTTCCCCCCCAGCTTGCTGTATGCTCACTTCCCTTCCGCGCACTGTGCTCCTAGAAATGTGTGTTTCGTATATTTTAAATGCTCATTATTCCAGGAACCCTGTGGTGTTCTTTCTGTAAAAGCAAGGCTTCATTGGAGGAAATAACAAACTCGAAATTATGTGTCATAAGTTAGAGCTTTGATGTAGAAGTTCTAACCTGTGTGGAGGACGTCACAGTTTATAAGACACTGTCGCCTCTGCCAGTCCCATCACCTGCTGGGTGTGGGCCAGAGTCACATAGGGAACCTTCCACACAGAGGAAGATGGGTTGAGCATGACAGCCAAAGCCCTGCCTTTGTATTCCTTCCCAGCTACCAACTATGCAAACTTAGCTAAGCTTCTTCTCCCTAGGCCTCAGTTTTCTTACCAGGAAAATGGAGATGGTCACCACCTTGTGCCACAGCTGGAATGATAAACAGGATAGAAGAGCTTAGCCCATGGTAGGAACCCCAAGCAGGCTGTCCTACTGGAGCATGAGCACTGCCTTCGTATGACCTCTCAGAAACCACGTGCGAAAAGTGAGGTTTCTTTTTTTTTTTTTAATTAATTTATTTATTTGACAGAGAGAGATCACAAGTAGGCAGAGAGGCAGGCAGAGAGAGAGAGGAGGAAGCAGGCTCCCTGCCGAGCAGAGAGCCCGATGCGGGGCTCGATCCCAGAACCCTGGGATCATGACCCAAGCCGAAGGCAGAGGCTTAACCACTGAGCCACCCAGGCGCCCCGAAAAGTGATGTTTCAATGAAGGTTTCACACCAGCAAAAATAAAGGGATTTTTCCTGCAGAAATGTCAGTAAAAAAGTTCTTCCACGACCATGTACATATAGCCCTCAAGGGATCCCTGTGTCCCATCCCAGTGGCTCTGGCAAGCCAGCGGCTTCACTTTACTCCCACCGCCGAGGGCCCTCCGTCCTTTGTCACCTGTCCTTTATAACAAGAAAGTCCAGACTTCTATAAAGGAACAAGATTTTTTTTTGTTTTAAGATGAGAACGGTGAACAGCATAATGCATATATAATTTCTAAAATAGAAGCCAGAAGTGATTTCCTCTAGCGGGGGCTGTTCCGGCCCCTTCAGTGGAAGGGCAACCGATCCGCCATCTTTTTCGTGCTTTTTAGTGCTTCTTGGAAATTGCACATTCTTCGGATTCCCCCGGCCCTCTCTAGATAGGCAGCGTCGGGACCAAGGTTCCAATTTACAGTCCAAAAACTGACTTCCAGACGGATGAGGTCAGCTGCCCCCGGAGACCCAGCTGATAGGCAGATAAGGTGGTGTCTTCTCTCTCTGCACCGGGTCTGTGGACCCCAGTACTGGGGTTGGGGGTGTCCCTGGGTGGCCTCTCTTTCCTGCCCCTGTCCAGGGCCACCCTAGCAGCCTCCAGTCGGGGGGACGCCCATGCCCCATCCAACTTCAGTCAGGGACAGGCTGAGGGCAGAGGGTCCCCCCTCGGGGTCTGGAGGCTGAGAGCTGGAGAAAGGAGCCTCTTCCAGGGAAGACCAAGCAGTCCTGAGCTCGTGAATAAATAATAATTGTCATTCTTGATGATTCAGAAGCAATTCCGCAGCCGCCCCTCCCCCGGGAGGCAGGCCGCTGGCCGCCTATAGGCCTGAACGGAATTCCTTGGTTTTGGGAATAGCCTGGAGCACAAGCGCCCTTATCTCTGGTGAGGCCGGTGAGGCCCAGGAGACTCTGTGGGCTCCGGCTCCCTCCTCTGGGCTGGCCTTGCCCCACCCTCTGGGGCGCACCATCTGGATACAGGAGTCTGACGGATCAGGGCCCCTAGACTAGCGGGTCTCCCACCTCTGCACTCACGATACTCGGTATCCCCGAAGCAGGCTGAGGAAAGCCGGGTGGCCCTTGAAGCTCGCTTGTATCCACCTGAGCAGTGGGCATGATTAAAGAGCTCGGCTCCGTTCTGCTGTGTGCACTGAGAGCCGTCGGGGAAACAGCCTGGGAATACGCCACCGCCCAGCAGGGCCCGCAGCCAGCGCTAGTCCGGCTCTGGTCGGGAGGGGTGAGGGGAGGAGGGCTCCAGCTTGTGGGGGTACCCAAGGAGACCTCCTGTCTGAGACTGGCCTCGAAGGAGGCGATGTAGGGGACCCTCCGGAAGAGGGAATGACAGCTTACGAGCTAGGGCGAGAAGGGGGGGGACTCACGGGGGCAAAGCCAGGGTACAGAGAAGGGCCAGGTGGAAGGGCGGGCGGCCAGGCCCTCTCCCTGCCTCTGTGCTGGGAGCTCAGAGGACAGCTGCTCTCTGCGGCTCCTCAAGTCATCCCGAGCTCAGTTCACAGTGTGGGAGACCCGCCCAGCGAGTCCCAGCCGCCCTTCTCCTGCGTGGTGCACACGCGGATCTCCGGGCACCCCCAGGAGTGTGCCCGTGCGGATCTGGGATCTGTAGGCCTGGGCGGGGCTGGAGACCCTGCAGGTCCGGCTGCTCTCAGCGATGTCAATGTCGAGTGGAGGCTCCCGGTCGGGGTTGGGGGCCACACTTTGAGCAGCTGGGTGGGGAGGCCCCCGCAATGCCCCGGGAGCTTCTGGTAGAAATGATCCTTCGTTGTCTGCCCATTGCGTGTGTGTGTGTGTGTGTGTGTGTGTGTCCCTGTGTGTCCCTGTGTGTCCCTGCTTTCTAGTAAACATCTACCTCTAGGCTCCTCTCTGCTCACTCTCTCTCTCTCTGATTCCCACTCTTGACTCCGTTCCTGTGTGTCTGGGGGTCCGTCTCGCAGGCTCGTGGGTCTCTCATCTGGGTCTCGCCCTGACAGCGGGGTGCTCAGGTCTTGAACGCCGTCTGTCCCCAAGGCTGCCTGTCAGTAAAGCTCTTCTGGGGCTCCGGCGGACGGGGGGGGGGTGGTCACGTGGCAGGGAGCGGAGCCGAGGGCTAACAACTGGCTGACAGCTGGTCACAGCTGGTGACAACTTGGGCAGGCCCGGGCGTGGGAAAACACAATTCAGGCAGCAACAGATGGGAAGGGGACCACACTCAGAAGACAGCCGACAGACGGCCACACAGCACACGGACAGCGGAGCCCAAGCCCTTGCTCCTGCCTGCCCGGGGCCGTACGACCGTCCCGCCTTTCCCGCTGCCCCTCGCCCTGCAGCTCCTGGTCGGAGTGGGCTGTCCTGTCCTGGGTCCAACACGGCTGCTCCCTGCTCCTGCTCAAGCGGAATGTGGATTTTCTTTGGGGGATTCGCAAGGGCTAAGAAGCAAACATCTGTGGACACCCACGAGGATGCTGACTTGGAGGTTCCGCACGTGTGCGTGTTTGCTCCGGGAAGAGTGTGGAGGCATGCCGGGGGCGGGGAGGGGGGGGGAAGGTGCCATGTAGGTGAGGCTTCTAGAAAGCTAACGCCCATCGTGAAAATTAAATGGGTAAAATACAGTGCCTGGCAAACAGGAGCTAGCATAAAATACAAACACCGGTCATCGTCATGGTGGCTTTTGTCACTTTAAACACTGAAATTTCATTCTAGCATTTTGAATAGAAATGATTCTAGAACATGCTGTGGACACTGTATGTGGGTTACACAGGCTTCATTAAAAAGTTTCACTGAAAAAATTAAAATGCTGCACATGGCCTTGCTTTCTTCATCTGGAGACACTGAGTTCATTAAACCAAGAGCGTGTCCTGCCGTTGGAAGAGACGGGCCTGCGGGGGTCGGATGCTGGCTCCCACCAACCGACCCTGAAGTTCTTGCTTCCTCTCTCACTCAGGGCTGGGAGTCACTTGTGGCTTCGTCCAGGAGTCCCTCCTGGGTTGCTGCTGCTGCTAACAGGTTAGCAGGCAGAGAGCCAGGGTTGCCAGAAGTGAGGGAGAAGCGAGAGTGGGCTCGGTGAGCCCTAAGAGGCTTTTGAACAGTAGAGGGTGTGGTGATTGTGAGTCCCTAGGTGGCCAAGACTCTGTTGTTCGGAAGATCCTTATTTCTTATTTACCTACTTTTGGCTAATATCACGTGGGTGTGCTCTGTATGTGATTACATGCGTGTGAGAGAGAGTCACAAGTGACCACTTGCTCGGTAACTAAGAGGGTAAGGCCGCCGACAAGGGCACCTAGCCCGAGGTTGGAGTTCACGTCACAGCGGAGGGCTGTCCTCCCCGGGGACTTGGCGCAGACCCTTTAGAGTAAAGTCCAAGCAGCCTTCGGCGGCCTGCCTGTCCCGCATCTCCAGCTTCTGGCCCTGCCCTGGCTCCCCACACCCCATGGCACTGATCTTTCATTTCCCCCAAACATTCCTGGCTTTTCCCACGTGCAGGTCTTTGCGTGTATGGTTTCGTCCATCTAGAATGTTCTTCCCCGTCCCCCACACTCATCTTCAGAGAGGCCTTTGCTCACCATCACCCCCAAGCAGGTCCCTTCGCTTGTGTGTTTCCTTCAGTAGCATTTGTCACAATTTAGAGTAATTGTGTGTCCCCTTTTGCTTGTAGCCTGTCCACTCCCAACCACACCGGAAGCCCCGTGTGAGCCAGGACTGCGTCTGATCTCCTCACTGTCTTATCTCCAGCACAGCCCTCTGGCCTGTTACACATTCAGAGAATATTCAGCGAAGGAATAAACTTCTTTGCATAGCTCAGAAGTCCCGGCCTCGCCGAGCACAGAAGCTTTCCAAAATGACCGAAAGTAGTCAAGTGTCCCTAAAGAAGGACCAGAATGCCCCTATTTCCTGAGTCTTTGGGGGCATCTTGCTAAAGAGGAGGCAGACGAGACAGTCTCCCTCCTTAAGAGGTCTGTGGTCTACAGGGGAAATGTCACAGGTACAATGGCTCCGCCAAGCATCGCTCCTGAACTTAGCAGAGCAAAGGAACCATCGATTATGCGCACGGATTCTGTGGGTTGGGGAGTTGAGACAAGGACAGCTTGTCTTTGTTCCATGATGTCTCAGCTGGAGACCCCAAATCTGGGATCCTCTAAAGTTTTATCCCCTTACCTGTCTGCTGGTTGATGCTGGCTGCTGCGGGAGGGGAGGGAGCAGGAGGCTTGCTGAGTCCCTTTTAATGGGTTTCTCCATGCCGACTCCCCTGTGGGCTAGTTTGGGCTCCCTCACAGCATGGTGGCTGGTTTCAAAGACAGGTGTCCCCAGGGGTCCTAGGAGACACCACACTGCCTGTTATGAACTAGCCATCCAAATCATGAGGCATCGCTTCTACCACCTCCTACTAGACAAAGGCAGTCACAGCACGGCACCCAGGTTCGAGGAGAAATAAATTCTATCTGGACCAGGGGTGGCAAGGTTCTAGAAGGCTACAGGGGGCTGAAAACATGGCTGTCACCATTTTTGGTAAGTACGATTGGCCATTGGAAGATAATAAGCAGAGCAATAATACAGAATAAGAAGAGTCCTGAGATCCTCTGAGATCTCACATTGTGGGACTGGTCTTGGGACACAATAATATTCCTAGTGGGACGATCGTAGGACATCAGTGAAGGTGGCTTTAACCTGACCATCCGCTTACACAGAAGGCACCAGGTAGATCTTTGATGCCCAGTATCTCGCTCAGTGACATAATGTCAGTTGCGTCCTTCATAGCTCACCAAAGATTTCTACACATATTTTAGAATCCTCATTGCAAACCTCTCAGGCCTGATGTGGCAGCTTTACAGAGGAGAAAACTGAGGGTCAGGGCAAGTGAGGGGGCCCGTCCCCAGCTCCCAACGCCCGGAGACGGTAGCATCTACTCTCCGTGCACGAGACTCTGTGTCATGGCCCCCTTGTCCCACCGTATCTGATGACAGACAGACACAGACAGGATTTCAGGTTCTTTAGACCAGGGGAGAGATGTTGACAATTTAATATCATTTTGCACTTTGCAGCTGGTGTGAAAACAGACGTTTGTCTCTGGGAGGTTTCTGTGATTCCCTCCCACGGACACCCTGCCATCCCCCGGGGGCTGGTGGAGAATGAGGCCCTGCCAGCTCCAAGCCAAATCATGATGTCCTGTCCCGTCTGGGGAGCTGGCTCCCCTTTCTCACCAAGTGTGGTTTCGAGAAAAGTGCACACTCGTCACTGGGGCTCCCGGGGATCCCACCGAGAGCAGCTCGGCGGTAGCGGCTTTCTGGCCCGTGAAAAGAGGGAGGGCAAGTCACTTCCCCTACGTGAGCTTCAGTTTTTCGCTCTGTAAAATGGGAGCAATATTCGCTGCCCTTTCATGGGCGGAGGCCCACGCTCTTCTTTGGGGATCCAGATTTTGAATGGGACTCCGTTGGGAAATCTACGCTTATTACTTTAAGGAAAGCTAGCAGAGCTAACAACTCAACTGAAAAACATGCCGTGACTCACATCACGTAGAGGTGTTTTGTTTTGTTTTGCTTTGTGTCTCACCCACGTAAAGTCTAAAACGGGTGCTCCCGGTGACTTTCCTCTGAGGGCCGATGCAACAGCCAGGCTCTTTCCCCACCGCCTTTAATACATGGCTTCCAAGAGGCTGCTGCCCATCGGGCCCTGGAAGGGGAAGGAGAGCAGGAAGAGATCCTTGCTCTTAGCCTCCTGGGCCCGGAGGGGTCCCGCATCACCTCTGCGCACGTGCCGGGGGGAGCACCGTCATGGGGCCCCGTCTAGAGGCACGGGGTCTGAGAAAGGCCACAGTCTCTGCCAGAGTTGTAAGTCTGAGTATCTTTTTCTTTTTATGATGGGAAAGAGGAAGCTTTCTTGACAGCTTTTGAACAATTTCTCTCTGCCCTGTACACACACGCACACCCCCTCCCCCGCTCCGTGTGCACGCACAAGCACGCACACACTTCCTGCTCTCTAATTGTCTGAGCCCTAGGCCCCTGACCCTCTGCACCCTGACCTTCCCCGCCTCTTCCCTCTGAGTGCAAAACACCTACCCGTTGCTCCCTAACGAGTGGAGCCGGCCATGAGCCTCCTGGTGTCCTCTTCCCAGAAGCAAGAGACAGATTCGGCGATCAAAGGCCTGGCCAGGAGTCTTGGGAGGATCTCAGAGCCGCAGAGCCGCGTTATCTGGTGATCGGACGCGGTTTTTTTGTCCCTTGAAATTGTTCTGTGCATCTTGGTTGCGCTCAGGAACAACAGCTGGGATGGTCAACAACATCTGGGTTTGCTTCCTCCGGCATCCATGTGGGGATGGGGGCGGGGGCCGGGGGTCCTGCAGCAGCAATCGAGGCCACACAGTCAAGAAAGTCCCCAAAGCCACATTCCTCACAGAGAAGCAGAGCTCCAGGAAGTGGGGAGCAGAATCCAGGGGCCAGCCCTGGGCAGAGCTGGCAGAGGAAGGTAGCGAGGGTGGGGGGCGCATAGCAGCTGCAGGAGCTGAGGGCCGAAAGAGGTCTGTGCAGAGAAATGTGCCTTCCCTCGCTGTCTCGGTCCTTCAGCGTCCCCTGCAGTTGCCTCCTCCCCAGCCAGGTAGCAATTTTTATTTGCTTCATATTATTCCTTCTATTTAAAAAACCCTAGGTTGGGGCGCCTGGGTGGCTCAGTAGGTTAAGCCTCTGCCTTGGGCTCAGGTCATGATGTCAGGGTCCTGGGATGGAGCCCCGCATGGGACTCTCTGCTCAGCAGGGAGCCTGCTTCCCCGCCCCCTCTCTGCCTGCTGCTCTGCCTACTTGAGATTTCTCTCTGTGTGTGTCAAATAAATAAATAAAATCTTAAAAAAAAAAAAAAAACACCCTAGGTAAATGAATTAGTACATACACTCAAAGCAGTCCTACCCGGGTAAGTGAGAGCATCATGTACTTTCCTTCGTTGCGCTCTTCACTTAATAACCCGTTCTGGAGATGTCTCTATTTCAGTGTCGATAGTCCTTAATTCATCTTTCGGTCCCCTATTACTCCACTACGTGGATAGATCCGAGCTCACTCAGTTACTCCCCCACCGATGGAAACGTGGATCATTTCAAGGCTTTTGGTATATGATGTGCCATCTATCTCAATTTGGAGAGATGGACTCTGACCTAGAATATGTACACTTTCTCAGCCCTCAGAATTCCATCGAGTCACCCCCGAGAAGGACACACCTGCTCTCACCCCAGGACCGAGCAGGGGAGAACCCGTGCATCCTTTCTCCACACCCCCCACCTCCATTTGTGAGTGGAGGAGACCACATGGAAACGCATTACCAACCTTGGTCCCCAAAGGTAACAAATCCCTCCTGAGGGTTATTTAGCTTTGGATTCTGGGCTCCGGCTGCATAATCTCACTTCCGGTGGCTCTACAATAATTCATAAGACCATCTCTGGACGTTGATTCTGGCTTTGCTGTGGACAGAATTGTAAATGACAAGCTACGTTGTGCATTGAGCTTTAAGATGCATTTCATGTTATTTTTGTGGGATCTGGAGGTGGAGAGGATTTCAACATGTGTGCTCAGTCTGAGTTCTGACCCAAAACTCTACATAATGTTTTGTTATAGAAAATTTCCAAGGCAGACCTCCCTCCCGCCCTAAGCTCACTTCAACATTATCAACATTTTGCTCATCTTCTCTCATCTGTTCAGACTTAATTTTCAACTTGCTGGAGTGTTTGCAAGTAAGTCCTGAACCATAAAATTTTCCATAAATTATGTCACATTTGAAATTTTTAAGTTTAGAATCAGGTATCTTAGTCCCATGCCCTAAAGCGTGAGATTTTCATCTACCTCGTTCTTGCCCAGATGCAACTAGTCTTATCTGGGCCCTGTACCCCTCACCCAGGATACCTGAGGCATTTTCCTACTTTGTCACCCAAACGGCAGTGTATTGTAAGCACTGTTCTCAACCGTTCTTTTTTCCACCAAATAACATAGTGGAGATCTTTCCATATTGGTTCATGAAAAAACTCCTTTCTTCTTTTTTTGTGGCTCTTATTTCACTGTAGGACGATGTCATAATACATCTAATTCATTTCTTTTAGGTCATTTCTCTTCTCTTGCCGTTACGAACAACACTGGACTATACACCCGGGTCCACATCACCCCCGGACCAGTGTTTTTGAGGCCGCCCGTGTGCGATCCATAACCTGCCTATTTCCTGCCACCGAGGAGTCCCCGTCCTCTGGGAATGTTGCTGTCAGTGTTGTCTTGATCGTCCTTCGGGTTTTGCCACCTACGCCTGTGTCCGCACCCAGTATCTCGCTTTCGTTTCACATGATTTGGAACTTAGGTGAACGGAAAAGCGCACTAGGTCTTCCTCGGTGATTTGCTTCATTTCCTCAGTATTCAGTTCTGAGCTTTCTCCGTGACGCTTCACGCAGCTACCACTCATTCCTTTTCCTTTCCCTACGATACTCTGTTGTACGAACACATCCTAAATTCAATTAGTCATTATCAACAGACTGTCGATTGCTTCTGGTTTTGCTATGACAAACAGTGCTGTCCCAATTCCCCGTTTCCTTGTCTTCCCCACACAGGTGGAAGAGCTTCTCTGGGGTGTTCTCTAAGAAGGACCACTGGATCCATGCAGATACTTATCATGTGAGGCCACGTTACTTTCCAAAGTGATGACACCAGCTCATCCCCCCCAACCACCACGAGCACCGACCTATCCTGCCTGCTTCAACGTCGCCAACAACGGATAGTTTCAGACTTTTAAATTTCTGCTGCTCTGGCAGGTGTGAAATGTGTTTCATTAGGATTGAACATTGTGTTTTCCTAATTGGTAATTAAACAGAGCATCTTTTGATATGTTTGTTGATTATTATAAAAGATTCTTGTTAGGTCCAGTGTCTCTTTAAGGCTTTTGCTGGATTTTCTATGGGGTTTATTTTATCGTGTAGATAACAATTAATGCTTTGTCTGTTACATGTCTTAGAAATGAATTCTTCAAGTTTGTGGGCATTCCCCACTCCCCTTTCCAGTTTGTGAGAGTCTGTTCTTTCTCTCTCTCTCTCTCTTTTTTTAAAGATTTTATTTATTTACTTGACAAAGATCACAAGGAGGCAGAGAGGCAGAGAGAGAAAGGGAAGCAGGCTCCCTGCTGAACAGAGAGCCCGATTCGGGGCCCGATCCCAGGACCCTGAGACCATGACCTGAGCCCAAGGCAGAGGCTTAACCCACTGAGCCACCCAGGAGCCCCATGTTCTTTCTCTTTATGGTGTCCTTTAAACAGGAATTTTACATTTTTATATAGTCAGATTTATTTATCTTTATTTTTTTTTTTTAAGATTTTATTTATTTACTGGAGAGAGACAGAGAGAGCACAAGCAGGGGGAGGGGCAGACGGAGAGGGAGAAGCAGACCCCCGGCTGAGCAGGGAGCCCGATGAGGGGCTCCATCTCTGGACCCTGAGATCATGACCTGAGACCAAGGCAGACGCTCGACCAGGTGAGCCACCCAGGTATCCCTAGAGTGAAGTATCATTCTAAAGTGGGGGTAGTTTCTGCTTCTCAGGATGTTGTGAGGATTGAACCCAATGATGTGTTTAACATGTCCACCATAATGAACAGCTACCACGTAAGTGACTAGGGAATCCGCCAGCGGAGTCACCTTGAGGAAGGGGCCCTTGCTGTCTGCCCCCATTGTGAGCGGTAGGACAGTCTCGTTCTTCCCAGCCAGCCACAGAGTCAGAGGGGCGAGAGAAGAGACGTGAGAACACTGCATAAATGTCGGTCATGTGACAGCTCGTATTGGAGAACGTTAACAGTCCCGTCCTCTTTAAGAAGCATTTTCTAGTTTCATGGACACCGTGAAGGCCTTTCCATGCACTTGATTTTCATCCTGATTTCATACATGTGCTTGGCTCACTGGAATGATCTAGCAGAGGTTGTTCCTGGGTACTAAGCTGTGAGGGAAGGGACTCTGGGCCAGAAAAACTGGCTATCGAGGTCCAGCTGACTTTGTTCCTGTAAGGGAGGAAAATCTTCCTTCCACCCTCTTAGGTTCTACGACCAGACCTATGAATTAAATGGACATAAGAGAGGTTCACAGAAGGAAAGGACACAGGTTTTATTTAGTATTTGCATGATTACCTGGGAGTCATCAAAAGGAAAATGAAGACTGAAGAAGCATTAGGCTCAAGGGCTTAAATACTTTTTCCACAAAGGATAATAAATCGTGGAGATGTAACAAGACAAAAGGGCTTGGGCTGGGGACAGTCAATTATGTGACAGTGACTGGGAAATGGATACAGGAAGCTACTTGAAGATACAGCCCATTTCAGTAGGTTTGTTTGTACTGGTCCATTCTGGCATTGACGCCAGTCTCCAGGGATAAGAATGTTCTTCTTTTCCTAGTAGAGGGAAGACACATTTCTCACGGGAAATCTTAGGTAGAAAGCGGGACTTTCTCAAGGTCCTTCAGGTCAAAATAACCATATGCCGTACTCTGGGGTGGCATGTGCAAATCCCTTTACTCCCCAACACCCAGCTACTTTTAATGGGCTTCCAAGCTTCACCAGCAGCCTGTGGCGCCCACCCCTCACCACCAGGTACCTGCCTTTCATTCGGATGGTCTCCCCTGCTGGGCAGCAGCAGCAGCCTGGCCTTTGCTCCTAGTCTGCAGAGCCCACGGAGATCTTGCAGGGTTCACATCTCCCACCATGTTCCAGCCAGTCCTGCTACAACTCTGGAGGCAGTCAGGCTGGAGGAAGACTGCTGGGTTTGTGAGTTTGAAGGCCCTGGATTCGAGATCCTTCTGGGCTCTGTGACCAGGGCTATATGATTTCCACCCATCGCAGTTCCTCTTCTGAGAGTTCCACACTATTCTTGTCCTATGCCCTGCTGTGCTGGGGGGGATGTTGCTTTTGACACAAGACCACTTTTCTTTCTTTCCTTCTTTCTTTTTAAGATTTTATGTATTTATTTGACAGAGAGAAAGAGATCACAAGTAGGCAGAGAGGCAGGCAGAGAGAAAGAGGGGGAAGCAGGCTCCCCACTGAGCAGAGAGCCCGATGTGGGGCTCCATCCCAGGACCCTGAGATCACGACCTGAGCCCAAGGCAGAGGCTTAACCCACTGAGCCACCAGGCACCCCAAGAGCTCTTCCCTTTACATACTTTCTTACAGACACTCCATCCATTTTTTGGCCGAGAAGGCTTTGCTGAGTCTACTAGATGTGGAGCTAGTGTTTGCTTGTTTGTTAGAATCAACAGAGAATGGCTTCTCTTTCCGTTTTCTGTGTCAATTCTCTCTTTGACCGCTCCAGTGGGAGGGTAGAGTGAACCAGCTGGCTGTCCCCGCCCCTCCCCCCTCCCCTCCCCTCCCCCCCCCACTCCCCCATCCTGCTTATGTTCTGATGGCAGGGGTTGCACTAAACTCCAGCTCCCCTTGGCTGGAGAAGTCACTTCTGGATTAGCATCCAAACTGAAACAGATTCCTACACTGGGCAAAAATATATGCGGTGAGCTAAAAATCTCTGGGTTTTTTCTTTTTTTTCGGTTTCCTCTGGCCCCTGGGCTCCTCCTAGTAGACATAGGCATACGACTTTTTGGGAGTTTAGGGTTGTCCCAGCGATAATGTGAAGAGAAAGAAACCATACCTATTCCTTTTATTATTACTTCCAAACTAGCTCTTGCAAAGCAAAAGCGGAATCCCTTTTACTATTTTAAGCACATTTGGAAAGCTAACAAAGGGAAGACTGACACCTGGGTGAAAGTCATTGAGCAGGCAGGTAGAAAGGGTAACAGGTGAAAAACCACCCAAGCATTAACTGAGAGGTCTCTGTATTTAACTAATCAGTAGTAACTAATCCAGACAGCTCTGCAGCATAGACTTTGAGAGGTTTTGGCTAAACACTGCTCTGTATAAACCTGTGAGGAACCAGTCCTTTGACCCCGAGAAAGCGACTTGAACTTTTTGTCAATTTTGTTTAAACTGTGGAATATAACAAATGCAAAAAAGAGAAAAAATCCTAACAGTGTAGTACAAAATAAATGCATTTAGAGTGAACATCTGTGTACCCATCACCCAGGTCAAGAATTAGAACACTGGGGGCGCCTGGGTGGCTCAGTGGGCTGAGCCTCTGCCTTCCGCTCAGGTCATGGTCCCGGGGTGCTGGGATCGAGCCCCGCATCGGGCTCTCTGCTCAGCGGGGAGCCTGCTTCCTCCTCTCTCTCTGCCTGCCTCTCTGCCTACTTGTAATCTCTGTCAAATAAATAAATAAAATCTTAAAAAAAAAAAAAAAGAATTAGAACACTGGCATCACCCCCCCCAACCCCCCAGGGTGTTCCCTCCCTGGGCACACTCCCTTCCCCATTTCCCAAAAGTAACCGTTATTCTGAATTTTATGGTGAACAGTTGCTCACTTCTTCCAAGCTTTGCTACCCAGATATATAAATCTAAATAATGTAATTTAGTTTTGTCCGTTTGGGGCATTACATTAATGGACTCTTACCATGTAGGCACTTTCTTTTTAATTTTATTTTATATAAATTCAATTAATTAACATATAATGTTATATTAGTTTCAGAGGTAGAGTTCAGTGATTCTACAGACACTTTTTTCTTTTGCTCAGTGTGCTTTTAAAACTCATTTGTGCTCCTGCATGTAGCTTGATGTCCTTAATTTCTACAGTTACATAGTAGTGCATGATACGAACATGCTGTATGTTGTTTACCCATTCTACTGTTCGTGGAGATTTTTATTGTTTCCAGTTTTTTACTCAAACAACACAACTCTAAACATTCTTACAAAGTCTCCTATGTTTCACTTATTCATCCCTCCTCCCTCCCAGACCCCTGGAAGCTCTGATCTCTTTACCATCTCCTTAGCTTTACCTTTTCCAGAAATGTCATACAATTGGAGTCCTACAATACGTAGCCTTTTTGGATTGGCTTCTTTCGCTTCTAAATACCCATTTGAGTTTACTCTATGTCTTTCCATGGCTTGGTGGCTCACTTATTTTAATTGCTGAATAATATCCCGTTGTATATATAAGTGGACAATGTGGTGAGTTTTCACATACATATGCACCTGTGTTACCCCAATTAAAGCATCAAATGTGTCCATCACCCGCCCCCCCCCAAATGTTTCTTTATCTCTTTCCGTGGTCACTACCAGCCACCACGGCCCCTCACTCTCTCTCCAGGCCACCTCTGGTCTTGTTCCTACCACCACATATTAGTTCTGCCTGCTCTAGAACTTCAGATCAGCCGTGTCCTAGCCTATGGACTCTTCTACAGCTGGCTTCCTTCCTCTGCAGCAAAAGGAGTTTAAGATTCATCCATGTTGTTGCAAGTCTCACAGTTGTTCCTTTTCATAGCACGACTATGCCACAGTGCCTTTGTCCATTTACCTATTCATGGACACTGGGGTTTTTTCCCCCAGTGTTTTATTATAGTGAATAAAGCTATGTTAAACATAACTCACAAGTCTTTTCTGGGGACGGATGTTTTCATTCCTCTTAGGTAATTACCTAAAATTGAATTGATGGGTCAGAGGGGAAGTTGATGTTTAATATTTTACAAGAAAAAGCCAAACTGGTTTCCAATGTGTTGTTCCCATTTACACCCTAACCAGCAGTCAGGAACTCTTGGGGCTCCACACTCTTACCCATGCTTGGCATTATAAGTCTTGAAAAAAAAAAAAATGTCTTCCTGTGTTGCTTGGTTTGTAGTAGTATTTCACTGTAGCTTGGATTTACATTTCCCTGACGACTGAAGATGCTGAACATTTTTTTATGAGCTCATTGACCATTTCTGTCTCTTCTTTCTGAAATGTCTATTGCGTTTTTTGCTTGTTTTTAAATTGGACTGCTTGTCTTCTTATCTTGGGTTCTAAATTTCTTTAGAGGTTCTAGATGTAGCTCTGTGGTTAGTTTCATATACTGCAAATACTTTCTCCATGTCCTTTCATTTAAAAAGCCAACAACCCAGAGCACCTGGGTGGCTCAGGCAATAAAGGGTCTGCCTTCAACTCAGGTCATGATCTCAGGGTCCTGGGATCAAGCCCCACTGTGGACTTTCTGCTTAGCGGGGAGCCTACTTCTCCCTCTCCCTCTGCCTGTTCCTCTGCCTACTTGTGATCTCTCTGTCAAGTAAATAAATAAAATCTTTTTTTAAAAAAAGAAAAAAGCCAACAACCATAGTTTTAAAGACTTTCTGTCACTATCACTTCACCTGCTGTTTTCCTTTATAGCCCTTCATCATCTGACACATTGATATATTCTAGTTCAAAAGAGCTTCCCCTGGTGCCTGGGTGGCTCAGTGGGTTAAAGCCTCTGCCTTCAGCTCAGGTCATGATCCCAGGGTCCTGGGATCAAGCCCTGCACCGGGCTCTCTGTTCAGTGAGGAGCCTGCTTCCCCCCTCTCTCTGCCTGCCTGTGATCTCTGTCTGTCAAATAAATAAATAAAATCTTTAAAAAAAAAAAAAAAAAGAGCTTCCCCTCCCCCACCAAGATTTATTTATATATTTGAGAGAGAGAAAGAGAGCAAGCAGGAACAGGGGGGAGGGGCAGAGACAGCGGCAAGAGGCAGAGACAGAGGCAAGAAAGAATCTCAAGGGGCGCCTGGGTGGCTCAGTGGATTAAAGCCTCTGTGTTCAGCTCAGGTCATGATCCCAGGGTACTGGGATCGAGCCCCGCATCGGGCTCTCTGCTCAGCAGGGGAGCCTGCTTCCTCCTCTCTCTCTGCCTGCCTCTCTGTCTACTTGTGATCTCTGTCTGTCAAATAAATAATAAAATAAATCTTAAAAAAAAAAAAAAAAAAAGAAAGAATCTCAAGCCGACTCCTGGCTGAGCCAGGAACCCAACACAGGACTCCACTCTAGGACCCTGACATCATGACCTGAACTGAAATCACCAAGCCTGGCTTCATGGACCCACCCGCCCAGGCCCTGAAATATACTTGTTGTTAGTCCTTTCTTCCCCACCCCATGTAAATTTCAGGAGCACAGGATCTTTGTCTCCCAGCTCAGCCAGGGATCCTCAGGGCCTAGAACACTGGCCCAAAATAAACATGATTAACTCTTTCTTTCAAAGAATGGATATAGTCCAATGCTGCCTTTCTCAGTGGAATAACAGAAGCAAAACTGAACATTTATTTTGAGTATATATACATTTACTTGGTCAGTTGGTGTCCAAAGTAAAATGTGGGAGCGCCTACCTACTTAAAAAGATTCAAAAGAATAACTTGGGCAGAAGAAACATTGGATTCTTACAGGGTTAAAGAAGATCCCTCTGGAAAATTATGTCCTTTTAGAAAGACCTAAAAAGCTATTGTCTTCAATCTTTTTTTTTTTTTTTTCCTAGCCTGTTGAGCTTTTTAAAAGAAGAGTTGAGACCGTTTCCTCACCGGGAGTTATACAGTGAATGAATAGCCATTATCTGTGCGTGCACAGTCGGAAAATTGCAGCCTTGGATAATGACATTCATCGAGAGAAGTTTTTGAGAGTCAGAGAGAGGCTGCCATAACAAAATATATTTATAGAGTTCTCTTGTCTTGACTTTGAATAATTTGATATCAGAATAAAACTCTTAGGCATTAACCCTTTGATCATAATTATATGCTTTTTTGGGGGAAGCTATTGGACGAAGTGTCAAGTATTCTAAAATACAAGCTCTCAATTTATAAATTCAGCAGTGTCTGTAAATTACATTGCAGGATATTGCAATTTTTTTCCCAACAGTTTCACAGGGTAGACATTGGCTGACCCAGACGTGGTTTCACCAACTCAGTGATACCTTGGTAATTGACCTACCCAACCAGGAAATCCACTTGTGTCTACCCAGTTCAGGTTTCTGTCCTTGATGATATCTGTAGGCCTGTTTAACTTCACACTCAAGGACATGGTTCTCAAGAACGTGAATTAGTCTACAGATTGAGTTATGTACAGATTAGCTAAGTTTATTAATACAACTATACACTTACATACATGCAAATACAATAACTTCTAAGTAAAATAACATATATGTATGCTTGTGATATGGTTCTGGTGTTAATTAAATACTAATCCCCAAAAGTAGTGGCCTGGTAAAGAACATTCTTACCAAGAGCCACAGTCATTTCCTGTGCAAGGTGCTGTATGCACGAATGACATCCCCGGGGTTCTGGGATGTGAGCGGTGCCCACTCGAGTTGTGCAGCTTGGCAGCCCTGGGCCTCATACCGTTCTCTTTGGACTCTCCATTTTCATCGTTTTGTAACCAAACGCTTTCCAGTGTCACTGCTACTGCACTCCCTGTGGAGTGCTCTCTCTCAGACTCTCTATTTGCAAATGTCCCAGATTAATCTTTAAAGAACTGATGTGTTCTACCCAAACAAAGGAGACTAGCAACTCTTTTTCCCCATTCCTTTGGCCATGGACATTCTAAATACCTCAGGATCTGTGAGGATATGAAAATCCAGTGGAACCTTCTAGCATTGCTTCCACAGAAGCTATTATATGGTTACCTGTGGTTCTAAGTGGGAAAAAGAATCTTCCAGAATACATCCTATCTAGAAGATATCTTTTCAGTTTTTAGTTACCATTACTTACTGCTTGTTCAATATTTTCTGTGGAAGTGAGACTTCTGGTCACTGGCTATAGTTTTTAGTTATTATAGCAATCTAATAGGTGAATATACTTAGAAATCAAGCCAATTTATAAACCAAACACAATTGTGTTCCTATTGTACCCTGAGCACCTAGCTCGGTGCTTGGCACAACCTCAGTTAATATTGTTTTAACTGAATTAACCCACTGAGCCCCACAGGCACCTGTTTTAACTAAATTAAAATTGAAACTTTGTAAGCTAGAGAATTAAATTGGTTTTGAGTTATTTGTACTAGTTTTGTAGTAGAAATAATAGAATTGCATTGAATCAAAATAATGGACCATTTATCTGTTTTGAGTTTATTAAAAAAAAAACACAATCTGAGTTTGCATTTAATAGAGATCTCTAGTAAACTGGATGGAGCCTTGTCTAAAAGATTTTCTTTCTAAAGCATAAGGCTGTTAGATAGTAGAAGAGTTCCTTGAATTGTGGAAATCAACTATTTTGGAAATGTTTCAGAACAAAAGAGGCAATTAATTTTTTTTTGAGCGATTGGGGCATTATCTTAAGATAATCAGGATAGAATTTCTTATTAATAACTGATAATTTAGTAATAATTGATTTGAATGGCGCTTTTCAGTTTAACACGTGTCACTGTTTAAACTGTATCATCTGAGCCATACATCCATCTTGATACTATGGGACTTATTTTCATTTCCATTTTGAAAACAAAGCCAAAGCTCAAAAAGATAAAGTGATGGGTCGAGATTTATGCATCTGGCAAGTGTTCAACTTCTAAAGCGATACGCCTTCCTCTACATCCCACCGTCCATTTTGATGCCATGAAGGAAAACAGAATGATTCACATTAACAGTGGGTTAATTCAGATTTCAGGCGTTATACTAGGTGTTTGAGAACTGAGGCTCCAAAGTCAGGTAAGAGCTCCCTCGAGGACTGCACATCCCTGAGGGACACTGATGGTGGAGAGCCCGGAACCGTGCCACGTGATGAGTGTCTATGGGGGTACTTGCCGGTGCCGCGTGCAGACAGGGTCCAGGATCTTCTCAGGGTAGGACCATGTCCTATTTCTCCTTTGATCTCCTTGGAGCCTTGGGCACATAGTAGGTACTCAGAAAACACTTGTTAGCTGTAGAATGGCTGAATTGACATAAGGGAGAATAAGTTAGGTGACTCCTATATTCCAAGGTGAGTAAAAATTTTCTAGGACATTCTAGGTAGAGGAAGTGATGAGGTCCTTGTGCTTCTAGTGGTCCCTATTTTAGAGATATATAAGATTTTATTTATTTATTTGACAGAGAGTGAGAGAGAGCATAAGCAGAGGGAACAGCAGGCAGAGGGAGAAGCAGACTCCTTGAAGAGCAGGGAAGCCCAACGTGGGGCTCAATGCCAGGACACTGGGATCATGACCTGAGCTGAAGGCAGACACTTAACCAACTGAGTCACCCAGAAGCCCTAGAGGTCCTATGTTTATAGGTCAGTCACGTTGTTTAAAGAGATGTCTGTGTTTACAGAGATAATGGGAGATGGTTTTATGTACATCATTCTGCCGTTAGTGGAGTCCAACACGTGATGTCTAGCCCCGTGCATTTCACCATGGAGGGTGTTGCTAAGTGGGACAGTGGAGAGTCCACTTCCGTGAGGAAAAAAAAAAGAGAAAGAGAGAGAGAAAGCACTGGAAGTTATTTTTTCTCCCCTTTCCCCCCATTGCTTTAAAATTGCACTACCTTTCTGTTCATATTAAGTGCCGCTCTTGAGAGAACGATCCCTGTTTCCGAGTGATTCGTTGAGAACATTGAGTGCCAGACCACATGCTAATTAAGGCTTGTCACATACCATAATGGCACCTCAGTAATACACCAATTAACAGTTACTTTAATTACACCACTTACATGAAATTAATGAAGAGTCTAGCTGATGAGAAATAAGAACCTGTACATTAGAGCAACACAGAGCGTTCATCAAGTTTCTGATGAAACAGCCTCTGAGAAATCTGTTCCTCCTCACTGCCTAGTTAAAAAAAAATTTTTTTTTCAGGGAATGGGAGAATGGCGTTTTGTAAAATGAGCTGGCAACAAATGGAAAAAAAGTAGTCGTTCTTGCTGCTGTAAAAGCTGAGCACACAGGCTTTCACGTCTAAGAGACTGGGTTCAAATCCTACATCTGTCCTTTCTAACTGTGCTCTCAGTGAACTAGAAAAAGGAGGCAGTTTCTCCAATCTGGCAAAGGACACCTACAAAGCAGCTACAGCTCACATTATGCTTATTAGTGAAAGACTGGATGCCTTCCCCTCAAATCAGAAATAAGACCAGGATGTCCCTTCTCACCACTTCTATTCAACATCACACATTGTACAGCTGCTGTCATGAGGCAGGAAAAGAAAGAGGCATCCTCCTGGAAAGTAAGAAGCAAAACTGTATTTGCAGATGACATGATTACCTATGAGAAAAGCCAATGAAATACACACACACACACACACACACACAAACAGCTACTAGGATTAGTGAGCAAGTTTTGCAAGGTTGCAAGATACAAGACCAATATACAAAAATCCATTACATTTCTATATATGTGGACATCTTTCTAGACTTTCTGGGTCAGTTTTCTCATCTGCAAAATAACAACAAATTTATAAGCTTTATAGAGTTGTTTTAATGGTTAAGAAAATGTAGGTTCCTAGGACAGAATTAGAATAAATGTTGGTTTATTCTCATTTTTAAAGCATACCAGATAGAACCCTCAGTAGGCTTATCACGGTGTCTTGCCTTCCAGACAGGCATGAAAGAAAAAATGATGCAAGAGGAGAAAGTCACTCTAGCCTGGAGTAACACCCAGGGGATCCTCTAGAGCTGGAAATCCTGCAGATGGAGCAATGTTTAAGAGAAATGCCAATCCTACAGCCCAAGTTACCTCAGTCTGCTCTCTTTCCATCTGTACCCCGGCTCTGGACATACCCATTCCTGTTTCTTTATATGTATATGCCTGGACTTTTAAGACAACCTTCTAGTCGTCCTACTTTCGATTTTGTCCCTCTTAAGTTGGATCTATCCCAGGCAACCAGAGTGGTCTGTTTAGAATGTAAATCTGGGCACCTCCTGGTGCTTTTTAAATCCTCTTGGGGTTCCCTACTGAACTCAGAGTTAAGACCAAGGTTCTTAGCCTGGCTTCTGCACACACACCACACACACACACACACACACACACACACACACAGGGCACTTCTTGGACTGCACCACCTACACTTCTACTAGACACCAAGTTTTCCAGCCTTCCTCAATTTGCTTCTCCTTCTTAAAATTCCTCCAACTTTTCTCTCTGGCCCTGTCAAGCCCACCCCAGTCTTTGCCCCACAATATTATATGCAACCTTCCAGCCCCCTGCAAGGTCATCTCTCTGAAGTCTCCGTCTCAACTGCTCTAGGCAGAATGGATTTCTACCTCCTTACATTCCTCTATCGTGGCACTTATCACATTCTGTTGTAATCTCCTGTTTACCTGTCTTTGAGCTCTTTATAGACAGGGCTACACCCAATTTGTCTCTGTGTCCTCCTACCCAGCAAAGGGCTCTGTAAATGTTTGCTGAAGATATTTGGAAACCTTCTCTGTTTCCTGACATGTCCTTTTTGCTCCGCCCAGGCCTGACAAATTTCTACCTGCTTCTTTCTGCCGTGATGGCTATCAATCAATCCTTCCATTTCATCTTATCTCTGAGATCTCAGGCCCAGCTGCGATCTAGCCCCTTTTAGGAGTCTTTCCTAGAGTTTGCTCTTCACTGGGTTCTTGGTGCCAATTTTGCCATCTTGATAGCCCAGGATGGTTTCCTGGTTTTAGTTTTTGATCTGCCTTCTTCTCCTAGCACTGTGGTTTTCAGCCTTTTCTGATAGGAAGGATCACCCAGGCACACAGATTCCTGAACCCTTCCCTTGGAGATTCTAATTCCCCAGGTCTGGGCTGGACCCAGGATTGGAGGCAAGTCCTGGGTGAGTCTTGTCAGGCTTGGGAAATGCTGCCACCTTTGGTCCAGGTAGGCACACCGGTCAGTCCTGAATGGTGGGGGAGCTGTGCAGGCTCTCCTTCCCTTTCCTCCAAGACTTGTCCTTGCTGTGTTTCTCAAACCTCAAGGGACTCCAATTTTTCCATTTCTGAAATGAGCAGAGTTTCAGCGCTCACAGTTTCGCTGCTTGCTCTCTATCCGTAGGAGGGGAACTAACTCTGCTTTGGGAGATGAGGCTCAAAGGGTAGCCCCTCCATCCCAAATGCCACGTGGGATGTATGTAGTTGAGGGTAAAAACAAAACCAAAACAAAAAACTAAAAAATAGAGACAGAAATGGAAGAACTAACCCTACTGCTTTCTAAAGCATAATGCTCTAGGGCAAGGTACTAGCATCAATATGATCATATAAATCAAAGACACAGAAGAGTTGGGCCAAAACCAGCTCTGGAATACTTCAGAACTTACTGCCCGCTGCAGGGCCTCACAAAGGAGAAGGTCACCCAGTAGCTTACATGGGGAAGTATGGAGCTGCTAAAAAACAAAAAACCCTCAAAACTCTAGATTCACATTTCATCTCATCCTCCAAAGTCAACTTCAGATGGGCTACAGAATTAAATATAAAAACACAAAACCCTAAGAAATGTTGGACATATAAATAACTACATTATGAACAGGGATATCAAACACAGTGGGAGAAATCAAAAAAGTAAAATCTGCAGATTGGAATACATCAAACATGCATTCAAGATGACAAATACTGAAAAGCTAAAAAAAGGGAAAAAAGAGGAGAAGATCTGTAAACAGTGTAACAAAAGGTTAGTATGTAATGTAACAGGAGATTATACAAATACGTAAGAAGACCATCTTAAGACTTATATTAAAAAAAAAAAAGGAAAAATGGGCTTTACTAGACAGTGCACCCTAGGACAAACAATAGATGAAAAACGGGTTATAACATTCAGTCCCCTAAAAATCAAATTCTCCAGCAAAACTATGACATGATTTTCACCAATCAAATTCAAAAAGATGTTTTTAAAAGTTTTATTTATTTATTTGACAGACAGAGATCGCAAGTAGGCAGAGAGGCAGGCAGAGAGAGAGGGGGAAGCAGTCTCCCTGCTAAGCAGGGAGCCCAGTGCCGGGCTTGTGACCTGAGCAGAAGATAGAGGTTTTAACCCACTGAGCCACCCAGGTGCCCCGAGATTTTTTCTTAAAGATTTTATTTTCACACATCTCTATGCCCAGCATGGGGCTCAAACTTACAATCCTGAGCTCCAGAGTCACATGCTCCACCAATGGAGCCTGCCAGGTGCCCCCCAAAAAGAATTTAAAAGGTGATTGTGGTCATTACCAGCGAGGACGCATTAAGTTCTCATATACCGTGTGTTGGTGGAAATATAACTGAACAGAAAGCAATTTGGGAGTAAGTACTGAGATCCTGAAAAATAATTGTAAAAAAATGGGCTGAGATTGTCGGGAACATCTCTGGCTGGTGTGATTTGATCTGTCATATTCGTTTTTCCCTTTATTTTACAAATTATCTGTAAGTGTGTTAACTTCATCACTAGCAAAAAGTTTTGTTTGAAACCTTAGGGAAATATACAGCTTTTGACCCAATCATTTCACTTTAAGAAATCTATCTGAAGGAAATAATAAGAAAACAATGTGATGATGAGGAGGAGGAGGGTAAGCCCAGTGCTTCCAGCATTATGCTGATTACAGCTACTGAAAGATGTTCCAAATCAGGTAAGGTAGGCTGTACCCACCTAGTGGCATAGTATATGTAATTAAAATTATGTTTGGGAAGTGCTTCCAGTAACATGGGAACTTGCTTATACTTTTCCTTTTAGTTTGCGGGTGGAGAGAAGGGGGATATAACAAAATAGCACACACTCCGTGGTTTAAGCAACGGAAGTTGGTTGTGTCCCAGTTGTGGAGGCCAGGAGTCTGAGGTCAAGGTGTGGGCAGGTTTGGTTCCTCCCGATGGCTCAGAGGGAGAATCTGGCCCAGGCCTTTCTCCCCGGCGCAGGAGGCTGCTGGCGATTCTTGGTTTGTTCATTGGTTTATAGGAGCGTTATTTGGAACCTCCACATGGCATCATCTCTGCGTGTGTATCTGTACTCCCAAATCTCTTTTTTTATAAGGACACCAGTCCTACTGGATTAGAGGCCCACCCGACTCCATGTGACCTCATCCCCACGAGACTATCTGCAAAGACTTTATTCCCAGAATAGGTTATGATCACAGGTACAAAGGGTTAGGACTTCGACAACTTTTGTGTGTTGCGGGGTGGAAGGGAACATGGTTCAACCCATCACATACTGTGATGTGACAAATAAGAAGAAAATTAGGAGATCAAATTATAGACGTAAGATCATAAGCTTGTTTTAAGACTATGCATAAAAAAATACTGCATAAAAAATATGGCAAAATGTTAACAGAGGTCATTGGGGGGAACAGAATTTTGGACGATTTTCTTGCTTTTCTTCCCTTCTGTGGTCCACATTTTCTATACTGAGACCCATTCATACTCCTCTTCCCAGCCTTGCCTGCCCTCCCACACACAGAGGACCTGCCCTCCGGTGGCAAGCCGGAAGCGCGGCAGCCATATTGTCTCTCAGCTCCACATCTACTTCCGGGATCAGCTCCATGGTCCTGGGGATGGGACTCTGCGAACCACGTTTCTGCCTTGCCCGCTGGCTCCTTAGAGGTCTCTGCTAACAGGGACACGTGGGGAGCCTAAGGGCTTAAGGGACTGGCTCTTCCTCCGGTGTCCTCCCCCCACCCCGTGCCCCTTCATGTGACCGTGGCCCTTCCTTCCGGTAGCGCCCCTGAATCCAGTATTCATTTTTCTCACCCCTGCAGACCAGCCTGAATTTGCCCTCCACCCCCGGACCCCAAAACCAGCAGCAGAGCCCTTTCTTCAGAGAGGTCTGGCTCCCAGAACCCTGCCTCCAGCTCAGAGACACCCTCCACCCATCACACACACACACATACACACACACACACACACCAGCCAAACAAGGCTCCACCTGCCCGGGGTTCGCCTCTGCAGGACCCTCCCCTGGACTTCAGTGCCTTAGACATCGCGGACTCTCCGCTTCGTTCCCATAGCCCTAGGGGTGCTGGGCTGCCTCTTCCGTCGCTACCTGTGATACCTTAGAGTCCTCTTTTCGTCTTCCCATCTCCTACTTCACAGATTTATACCTAGTGATTCTTTTTACCTTCTCTGGATTCGCAAATTGGTGCGGCTTCTGTCTCGTGATTGGACCCTGCTTCCTGCAGCTCGTCTCAGCCCAACGACAAATGCGCCCCCTCCAGCTGCTAGCGATGTCCCAGCGGCTCAGACGACCCTCACCCTCACCTCCCATAGTTTCAGGAGCGAAACCTGATTGTCCTCTAAGTATTTAGAGAACTTCCTTGTTCCTTCTCCCGCTTCCTCCTTCTCTCCATCCCTCCCTGTCTTCCCCAGCCCTCTATCCCTCTCTATCTTCCCCATCCCTCCAACCTTCTCTCTCTCTCCCTCCTCACTCCCATTCATTCCTGTTCTACTCAGCCCATCAGGGAAAGGATGAAATACCTTTTCCTTGTTCCGGGACTTTCCTCTAACTTCACAAGTCAGGCTCCTGGAAGCCGACTCTGAATCCACGATTAGCACACAGGAGACTCCCAGGGAGCAAGGGAAGCAGATCCGGGCAGAGGGGAGAAGTCAAGCAGACATGCCCTCACATCAGGGGCTCCGGCCTACACTTGGGAAGCTGCTCCGGCCTGGGACAAGGGGCCGGACCCATCCCTGGGTGAAGGCTGGGAAGAGGATGGGACCTTGCAGTCGCCAAGGCGGGGAGCTGTCAGCCGTCAACACCCCATGGCGCCGAGGGAGTGTGGGGCCACCCCAGGACACGGTGCCCAAGTCAGGCCCTTGCCTTGTGCCCGGTCACATTCCTGCATCCCCCACCCTCCCTCCCAGCTAGAAGTTTATGAGAGGCAAAACGGACTACCAAGGGGAACATGGCTGTCAGCAAGTTGGTGGAAGGGTCTGGATGAATTCCTGGGCGTGCTACAATACAGGTGAGAGTCCTGGGCTGAGGCCCAAAGAGCACAGGATGGGCGGGGGCGGGGGCACAGGATGGGCAGCTTCGCCCTGGCTGAGCTGCAGCAGCTTCTTGGACAATCTGCAGCAGCTTCTTGGACAATCGCGCGATAAACGCAAGTCAGAGGGGACCGATCCCAGCCTGCCCCATGGCTCCCAGGGACCCCCACCAGGGAGGGAAGGGCTCTGGTCTGTGCAGACCCGCACACCGAGGTGATGCCTGGGTAACTCTGAGGCCCACGCTGCAACAGTTTTCTCATTATCAGGACTGAGGGGCGGTGGCATGGGAGCCCCATTCCGCAGAGCAGATGGTCACGCTCTGTCGCTCTGTGGCATGCACACAACGTGGAGTCACTACCCCAGACGTGCTCTGTGTATTACGTCATCGAACCCTCCTGGCAATCCAGGGAGGGGAGCAGCATTGCTACCTGCCTTTTACGGAGGAGAAAAAGCGGGCTCACAGCAGTGCGGCCCTGCGTGAAGACACGCGCTAGCTATTTTACAGGTATTTTTCCATAGATGTTACCGTCCCCATTTTACAGAGGGGAAGACTGAGGCTCAGAAATAATGAGCAATGCCTGACGATGATTACAAATGAAGAGAGAGAGAGACAAAGACACAGGTAGCTTCATGTGAAATGCATTTTTGTACTGGGGGGGATGTGACGCTCACACCTACAGATATAGGGGGGCTGGACGGAGTGGGGTGAGTTCTGATAGCTGCGAGCAGTGGGGGGGGGGTGAAGGGCCAGAGAGCAGGAGCGAGGAAGGACTCAACCCTCCGGGGGAAGGCGTGAGTCCCCATGAGAGAGCTGGGGCTTGTCCTCCAGTGACAGAGCCCCCGAGAGGTGCTGGAGCAAGGGTACCTTCCTGAGCTGGGGAGGAGGGAGCGGCCGAAGCCCGGTGGGGCAGGGGGCGGACAGGCGGCAGCCTTCCCTCTGCATCCCCAGCCCTCGGTAGATCTGCACGTGACTCTGCCCGGGAAGACGGAGGCTGCTTCCTGCAGATTTAATTCAATGTCAGCTGCAAAGCTCTATTAACTAAATTGGCCATCAACCCGCGTGTCTGTTCCACATAATGGGGTTTTGTACAAAACGAGTTTTTCACTGCGTTAAAAAGTGTCATGTTTGAATCAAAACTTATTCCAACGTTCGGTCTAATGAAAGCCTCAAGTGAGAGTTGATCAATGGGTCCCGAGGTGTTTCCATGGAAACAGGAGGAGGGAAGCAGGTCTGATCTGAAGCCGAGCGCACCAGGGTGATGTTCTGGGTGTTCACTGGTGGGCCCTCAGTCTGCTCCAGCAAGGGACGGAGACCTGGAGCCTGCCCTGGTGTGGGCGGGCTGGGGTGGGGCGGGGGTCGCGGCTTCACCGCCTGCCGGGGAGCTGAGTCTCTAGGTCCGAGCTTAGCACACTTGCTGTGGCGACCTAACCTGTATTTAAGGATTTATTTTTGCATTTTTCCCTGGGCGTTCAATGCTTCAGCTCCGAGGCTCCTCTAGAGCAACAACTTGCCGTGCCCGGTCTTTCTGCCACGGCCCTGGCCAGCCCCGGGCGTGCTGGAGGCCAGGCAGCCGGAGTGGGGGTCAGCGGATGATCACGGCGCACCCCGGGGAGTCATTTCCCCTCTCCGGCCACCAGTTCCTTGTGTCTCAACTAATGACCAGGGCAGAGCTGCTGTTTCTGGGGCTGAGGTCGGCATTCCAGGCCCTCCTTCGGCTCTCAGGTGGGCAGACCCCCTAACCTCTCTGAAAGGTCGATCCTCCACCCAGAAGGCTGTGCACGGTGTCTCAGGTCCCTCTTGGAAGATGTCGCAGGAGCAGACACCTGACCAGCTAACGGGCAGCCGCACAGACAGCTCGATGTCAGGGTGAGGGCCCGCCGGGCTGGCAAGGAGGACAGAGCACAGGGCCAGGCTTGCGTCTGGGCCTCGGGTCCCTGTAGCTCACGGAGTCCTCAGACTAACATGACACCCTGACATAGGCCCAGGCTTCCAGGCAGGTTCCTCATGCACCATCATCCTTACCACGGCCCTGACCATGGTTCTCAGATCACACTAGGGGCCGAGCCACTTTGCATGGTGCCAGCGCTCGCTGGGACATGACGGGCTGGACCTCCTGGCTCTCTCTCTCTCAGCCCCTGTCCTCTCGGCTTGCCCCGTCTCCCCATTTCTGTCAGCCCAGCATCTGTCCCCCAGCCCCACGTGGGCCCAGGAACCCTGGAGACAGCCGTTCGGAGCTGGTGTGTGCAGGCTGCCGCAAGGCCTGGCTCCGGGCCACCCGGCCGCCCGATTTCCCCGCACGGCCATATGGTGTAGGGCTCTGTTTTGCTAGTGGACGGCGGGGCCAGTGAATGGCCCATTCTGAGCCAGAGACCAGGGCCTGGTTCAATTTAAACCTGCCTGTCCGGGACCTGCCTGGGGGAATAAAGACAGCTCTCTCTGAGAGACGCAGGCAGGAGACGGCCAGAGAGCCCGTAATCAGGTTTGCAGGGGCCAGCCCCAGCCTCCTCCCGGCACCGCGCCCCATTATCCCCAGCCTCTGAGGGGTCAGTGTGGTGACACGCCTGCCCTGTGGCTTCACAAGGCTCTTCTTTCCCCCCTTAATTGAATCAGCCACCAGCCTGGCATTCCCTGGGCCTGAAGTCATCTCCGTCGGGAGGGGAGCCCGGCATAAGGCACAAATGGCTGGAGGAGGAAGGATCCCAAGAAATCATGGCCAGCTCATCGCCGCAGACACACGTGGGTTTACAGGGGTGAGCCCAGAGAGGGCCCGACCTCCAGACAAAGGTCATGGCGGGTGGGCCTCTGCAGAGCGGGGAGCGGAAGGCTCAGGACCCCAGGAAGGACTCACCCAGACAAGGAATTCTTTTTCCCACTGCGCTTTCAATCTGAAGGTTGAAATGCGAATGAACCCTCCATCCCACAGCATCGCTAAGCCTCACGACACAGATGAGTCTCGAAACTAGTCTCCACATCTTGATGCTCTTGTAGGGGTACAGGAGGGGGAGAGGGGTGCCCAGCCCGGGGGCAGCACACCCCAGTTCCACAGATGTGGGAGCCCAGGGGGTCGCCTAGGAAGCCATGCCTGATAGGATTCTATGTTGGTGGAATAGTCTGGGAACCCAAGGGACCCCTTCGTTATCAACACTTATCCCCACATCCAGCCCCTGGCAATCACTGCTCCGTTTTCTGTTCCTCTAGTTTTACCTCTTCTAGCATGTCCTGTGTTCCATCGTGTGGGTCTACCACAGTTTTTTTCTTCCTCCCAGCCAAAGTTCATGTAAGTTGCTTCTGGTATTTGGTGATTACAAATAAAGCCTCATATAAATATTCACATCCTAGTTTTCATGGCAGTAGGAACAGTCAGGTTTTATGACAATAGGAAGAACTCTAGGTTCTTGGGTAAGAACCTAGGAGGGAGATTATCGGGTCATATGCTAAGCATATGTTTAACTTTCTAAAAAGCTGTCCTGCTGTTTTCGGAAAGTAGCTGTACCATTTCGCATCCCCCCAGCAAAGCGTCAGGAGGGCTGGTCCATGCCCTTGCCAGCACTTGATGCTGTCAGTTCTGCTTTGCTTTTTCTTCTCTTTAGCCATTCTAGTAGGTATTTATATATTCATGGTAGATTATTTAATTTTGACTTCAAACTCCCATAGGATGGCCAGGCGTGGTCTTCCCCTGCATTTCACAGAGGGGGGACTAGAGTTTCTGATCCAGCAGCCAGCAGGTGGCTCAGCACGGTCACACTGAGTGACTGTCAGAATCAAGACCCCAGTGGAGTTCTGACTGGGACCAGGGCAGGGGGGTAAGCATTCTCCCAGACCACGGCGAATCCCAGAGGGATAAAAGAGCGTGGAAGCGATCAGGAAAGCAAAGCCCTGTTCCTTTGGGGCTCCTCTCCCATACAAGGGAGAGCCAAACTCGAGCATGGGAAGACAGGATGGGGAAAACATGTCAGGTGGTGGGAAAAGCGGGAGCAACGGTGCACAGGTGAGAAAAGACAAGCCATGCCGGGGGGTGAGCTTGCCCAGCAGGACCCTGGGAGGGCGGCAGGTGCGAGATCTCTGTGACCGTGACATAGGAGGCACCATGCTGTGGGCCCGGTGCCTGCACGTGGGGAGCCTTCCACGGTCAGTTACACAACGGAATTCCTTCGTCCACTGGGCTGTTGTAACATGGCACCGCAGACTGGGTAACTTCCAAACAACAGGAGTTTCCTTCTCACAGTTCTGGAATGTTCGAGTCTGGAATGAGGTGGACCAAGTTCTGGGTCGCAGACTTTTCCTTGGGGCCTCACAGAGTGGAAGGGGCTGGAGAGCTTTCTCAAGCCGTTTTCCCAAGGGCACTAGTCCCATCACCTTGGGAACTCAACGTATGAACTGGGAGAGACATAAACCGTCAGACTACAGCCACAGTAAACATCGCTCCCACGGTGAGGAGCAAATCCTTCCTCCCTAATCCGTGTGCGTATAGGTGCTTTTTCAGGGATGCAGCGGTGGCCGTGATTCTAAACCAGGAAAAGCCAACATTCTGGGTATCTCTGCGGATGGACCTTGAGCCGGTCTCAGCAGCAGAGGCCACAGGGAGTGGAGGAAGAGGCACTACCAGCCAGTCCCGGGCGGTGGTGATGAAGGATGGGGACGAGGATCAAGCTGTCACACAGCGTTGCTCGTGCTGGCATTCCTGGCGCCCGTTTGCTTTGAAGAGGGGTCTCTGTGTCACCCGAGCGGCCGGTACCCCTCCGGTTCGGCCTCAGGTGGAGGTGGGCACTTCTCGGCCTTCAGAGTCCTGCAGAGCCCCCTAGCCCGTCCCTTCCCAGCTTTGTCCCCTTTCACTCGAACACGAGGACATCACTCCAGCCACAGGGGACTGGGTCTGGCCGTCATCTCCCATCAGTCCTCCCCGCCCATCCTCACATGGGCACCCAAATCCCTTGCTGTCTCCAGAGCTGCCTGAGGAAATCCACAGACCCTTCAAGACCCAACTGAATCTCGCTTCCTCCAGGAAGCCTCCCAGCTGTGTCCCGTCAGAGTTCAGCTCCTGCCATCCAGGCTCCCGCAAGGCTCCGAGCAGAAATCTGCCCTATGCCAGGCCTTTTGTTTTTTAACTGCAATAAAATACACACCACATGCATGTTAGCATTGGAACCATTTGTAAGTGTAAGTTCAGTAACATGACATCAAGTACGTTCACGATGTGTACGACCATCTCCGCTGTCTCCAGAAAATGTTCCTCCTTCCAAACTGAAACTCTAGCCATTTAACAACTCCCCCAATACCCACTACCCAGTCCCTGCGTTCTGTCTATCTGTCTCTGCCTATTCCAGGCACCGTGGATAAGTGGAATCATACAATATTTGTCCTTCTGCGTCTGGCTCATTTCCCTTAGCGTAATGTTTTCAAGGTTCATCTGTGTTGTAGCAGGTGTGAGAATTTCGTCTCTTTTGATGGCTGAGTCGTACTCATCATATGCAGACGCTGCGTGTGGCTCGCTCATTCACCTGTTGACGGACACGTGGGTCGTCTCCACTTTTGGCCATAGTCAATAATGCCACTGTGAACATCGGTGTGCAAGATCCGTTTGAGTCCTTTTGGGAATCGCCCTGGGTGGGAAGTTGCTGGATCCTATGGTGATTTTACGTTGACCTTTTCGAGGAACTCTGCCGAGCCTTTTCTGGCCACGTGCACACTGACCCAGGAGTATGAGCAAAGCAGAGCCTGTGCGAACCCTAAAGGGGTCTTTGGGGATCAGACAACCCCGGGGTTCAAATCCCAGCTCCGCTTCTCACTAGCTGAGCCCCGGTTTTCTTGTTTTTGAAGCAGATCATAATACTTACCTCCCAGGGTTGCTGTAAACCATGAGTGTATTAATAATACAAAAGGCCTGGGGTACCGCAGGTGTTCGGTAAATGCTTTGCCCTTCCTCCCCTCACCCACTTCTGTTTCCTCATCTGTAAAAATGTATCCTATTTACTAAACGCCTGGTAAGCCCCAAATGCTTTCAGGACAACTGGGTGGAAATGTTCTGTGGCAACTTTCTTTAGAAAACATGCCCCCCCCTTTTAAAGAAGCCCATAATTCCTCCACATGCTTCCCCATCTGTTCCCCCAAATGTGATAATTAGGAAATGATGCTGTCACTTTCCAACGTGAGAAATCTGCCCCTCCCATCCCATCTCTGAGCGACATGGCAGAAGGATGAGCAGAGAGATCTTAATGTTCACAGCCGGCCCCATGCTCAGTCCCCAGGATTTTGATGTGGTTCAAAAACCAGGTCATCCTCCCCTAGGAGGCAACCTGAGGTTTGGGGGGAGAAAAGGCTGGTCCCAGGAGATCTGAGTGCAAGGGCCTTCAAGACCACCTCGGGGGCCCTCATCCTTCTTTTATGAATCTTCCCTTGTCTAGAGCGGGGAGTTGCTTCAGCCATATTTAAGATTAGGGAATAAGGCCCAGGGAAGATAAGCGAGCTTCTGAATAGAGCAAGTTGGTAGGAGAATCAAGACACAACCCCCATCTCCTCCCACCGTGCTGCTGACGATGTGGGCAGCACAGCCGGCAGCCCGTTCAAAAGGCTATGAGGATTTGTCTAGTCTTCCCGGAGAGTGAATGAATCTGGAACTTTAGGCTGTCCAGTAATATCCCTCAAAACTTTCACGCCAACCAGTCCTGTTTCCCCTTCCCCTCATGGAGTTTTG
This sequence comes from Neogale vison, assembly GCF_020171115.1. Taxonomy (NCBI): domain Eukaryota; kingdom Metazoa; phylum Chordata; class Mammalia; order Carnivora; family Mustelidae; genus Neogale; species Neogale vison. The sequence continues at coordinate 132,669,483 of NC_058098.1, forward strand.
CATATTCTAGCAGCTAAGACTTGGAACATAGGGTCCCATGTCTTAGTTTGTGTTCCCTATTCAAAGCAGAGCCTGAGAAAAGTATTTAAGTGCAGTTTGCTCATTCAGGTAATGATCCTGGCAAGCTGGAGGAAGGAGGAGACAGGGTTAGAGGGAAAGTCAGAAAGGGTATGTTGTTGTTTTCACCATGGCAACTGGGGCCCAGTCTCACTGGGAACCCTCTGAATCATGACACGGAATTCTATTCCTCCAAAGGATGGAAGGCTGAGGCATGTCTTCTTATCTCCCATTGATTAAGAATTATATTTGTTATCTATTCCTGAGTGACAGTTTTGTAGCCCAGAATTTACTGACCTAAAACAACGTACATTTACTGCCTCACAGTTTCTCTGGGTGAGGAATCTGGGAGTGGCTCCGGGGCACGGTTCCAGGTCCGGAACCATCTCTGTCATGAAGTCACAGTCAGGCTGTCTACTGGGGCTGTTGACCCTGAAGGCTTGGCTGGGGCTGAAGGGTCCACTTCCAAGATGGTACCCTCACCCCGCTGTGGCCAAGAGACCTCAGTTCCTTACCTCACGGGCCTCTCCATTGGGCTGCTCACAGCATGGCTTCATCCAGAGTGATCTGAGAGGGAGGAAGCGAGGATGAGCACCTACGATGGAGTCTGCAGTCTTATCATCTAATCTTGGAAGTGACTTACTGTTACTTTGATCGCTCACGTTTGGTCACGTGATCCACTCTGGTACAACGTGGGGCATAACACAAGGAGGCAGAGGCCACTGGGCGCCATCTTAGAGGTTGCCCACCACAAGGGTTTCACTTTAAACTTTAGCCCCCTTCACACACACACACACACACACACCTCTGTAGGCTGTACCTACCTCTGAGATGAACAAGCTCACAGTTCCAGAGCTAGGAAACACAGTGGGCGCTAGAACTAGGAAGCAGGCAGCAGGCACAGGAACAGTCCAGCAGCGGAATGGACAGTAGGTCAAGGGGAGGTGGCACAGGACACCAAGAGCACCTATCTCTGTCCCATGCTGCAAAGTCTTCTCCTCCTGGCCTTCCCTCTGCCATTCTCCCCTGCTCCAATCTCGTGCATCCTTGAAAGCCACCCTCTAGCCACACCCTCACCCTGAAATCCTCCTTGACCACCTGGCTCCCAACCCTTCCCATGGGCTTGCTTTGTGTTTGCACAAATGCTATCAGGAACAGCCAGGATGTTTGATCCCAAGGGGGCAGGAAGCATTCTTCACAGTGTTCACTGTAGTCCGAAGGACTTAGAAAAATCCTAAGGGAGGGCTGTCTACATGGGCTGTAGTGGCTAAAGGTATCGTGAGTGCTCAGATCTGTGCCATCTCTCTACTCTGTTCTTTCAGGACGTCGGCCTTGGCTTTAGCAGGCCCCCTTGTGCTCCAGACATGTCAGCTGCACTTCCAGCCAACACATCCAGACACAACAATGCCCATAAATAGGAAAGAAGTGTGGATTCCTTGCGTCTCCTTTTAAGAGCAAGGACAACTTTCTTGGAAAACCCCAGTGGACTTCTCTTCACATCCAACTGAGAAGATCTTGGTCACCTGCCAACCCCTAAGCCACTCTCTGGCAAGGAGGATAGGGCTGTCCTGAAAGCCTAGAGTGATCAGGGGTCACCCAAGAGTAGAAGATGGGGTCACCTTCCCTGAGCATGTGACCACAGGGAGGGGTGGATGCTCCCAGACTTGGAACTAAGCAGAGTGGGGTTCAAATCCCTACTTCACCACCTACTTTGTCTGAGCCACAGTTTCCTCCTTTATGAGTTGAGTGAGACCCACTTTGTACAATTTAAGTTAGGCTGTAGCTCCTCAACATCTCTCCAGTTAACTAGGCCATGACTCACCATCCCCATTGCCACTAATTTGATCCAGCCCCCTTTCCCCTTCACACACACACACCCCAGTCCTTTAGGATTTTTAACTAATATATATCTTATATGCAGAAGATGTAAAAATCTTAAATGCACTGCTTCATCAGCTTTTACATACGTATACCCCCATGTAACCACCACACAAATCAAGATTTAGAACATTTCCAGTACCCCCAGAATCCTCCTCTGTGCCCCTTCCCAATTAATACCTCCCCAAGGTAACCTGTGTCTGACCTCTAGCATGATATGTTAGTTTTGCCTGTTTTTGAACTTCACAGAAATGGAACAATACAGCATGTATTTTTTTGTGCCGGCTTCTTTGCTCAACATAATGTCTGGGAAATTAATCCATGTTGTTGCATGTTGATTTTTTTTTCACTGTTACATAGTGTACCATTGTATGAATAGGCCACAATTTATTTACCCCATCCACTGTTGATGGAAATTTGAGTTGATTCCAGTTTTTACATTATAAATAATGCTGCTGTGAATATTTTTGCCCAAGTCCTTCGGTGAAACAAGCACTTGTATTTATTGAATATACAGCCAGGAGAGGAATCGCTGATCACAGGGGAGGTGTGTATGTGTAGATTTGGTAGTTACTATGATATGCTTTCCAAAGGAGATCGACTGATTTACACTCTTCGTGGAAACCCTGATCACTCTCTTCTGCAGTTGGAATGCCTTCTCAAAATTATCTGGGCACTACCTTCTTTCATGCCTGGGATGCTGGAGGCGGGCAGAGCCATCTGGACAGAGCCCTCGAGCTCATTTCTCCCCTTGGGAGTGCTTTCTGACTTTCTAGTCCTTCCTTTCCATCTACCGCACACATGGGGTTGACCAGATGCCTTGAAGAACTCTAGGCCTTGTACCCATGAGGGTGTTTTGGGCTCCTATGGTTTTGGTCAGTCCTGGAAGGGCATCCTGGTGACCAGATCACTCTTGTTGCCAACACGGTATTTCTTTTTCTGCAATCACCTAAGAATGGGCTGCCAACATGCAGGTGACCTGCTGATTTCAGGTGACTCTGACTCACAATAGATACAGGGTGACTTCAGGGTTCTGGGAGATTTTTGCTGATCCTTGGGCTTGAACTTCACATATGGGCCCATGCACCATGTACGCTTGTCCACACATACTCCCATCACAGTGCCTCCCTATCCAATCTACCCTATCCAAGAGAGGTATGGTGGGGGTGGGGGAGGGCAGCAGGCAAACTTTACCCCATGTAGCCCAACTGTTGGGACCCCGAGAAACAAGCTACTCCCTCCACTGGCTCCACAAGCCATCCTCTGTGGATGGCTGTTCACCGAGTCATCTTCTGTAGGTGGCTGCCCTTGTCTTCTCCTGGGGCTTTTCTGTGACCATTGTTCCCAAATCACTTGGGACCTTCCCATCAATGTCCTCTCTTGCCTCCAGTTAATGTGGGTGAGGATGTATTGCTCTCCCCAGGCAATCTTAAGCTGTGAAAGATGAGGACAGATAATTCTTGTGCAAAGCTCTTTTCTGTGCCCACGTGTCCTTTGCCCGTCCTTCCCACTGATAGCTGTGTGTGAAAGGCACGGTCAACATTGGGAGAGATTACATTCCAACACTGCAGTGATAATGGCCTACAGAGCTCAAGACGTGTCATCCGTACATTTGTGCTACAAAATGTAGAACAGTAAATTTAACATGACCAGAAAATGAATTATCAGTCACCACTTCCTGCATGAGACTTACATTGGTGATGATGGAACCAGCCTTCAATAAATGCTATCAGGGAACCACAGAGACAAGAATTTCTAGATTGTTTCCATACGAGCAGATTCTGAAGAGCCGTGGCATTGTGAGCACCAATAGCGTTTCTTCTCTTCTTCTTCTTCTTCTCTTCTTCTCCTTCTCCTCCTTCTCCTTCCTCCTCCTCCTCCTCCTCCTCCTCTTCTTCTTCTTCTCCTTCTCCTTCTCCTTCTCCTTCTTCTTCTCTTTTTCCTCAAAGTAGAAGATAGGAAACTAACCAGGGGCCGGCCATCTGACAGTAAAGACCCCAGTGAAATGATCGCTGGATCTAAGCCATCGTACATGCTGCTTGGACACTGATTAGGAATCTTCAGAGACACTGATTAGATAAAAAAAAAAAGCAAACATAGAAGAACCTTTTTTCTACCATCATTCTGAATCTTCACCAAGAAACCACCAGACGGTAGATTCTCATTGCTGACACATGCTTTATTTGCAAATCTGCCTCTTCACTAAATTTAGCGATAACCCCCAAAGGAGTACCCAGGGTGCTCTTGCATTCTTCGCTTGTATGTCTAGAGCAGTAAAAACTTGGGTCCCAAACTTGGGCCCAACGTGCACATTCTCAGATGAGGCTGGATAAGATGATTCTCTTCTTGGTCCTGGTTCTTTACTGTACAAAAATGTCCTTCTCAATGACACCTAGTGTCACTTTTTTTTTTTTCTGAATTTTTATGCTTTTCCTTGGTGATGTCCCGTTTAAGATGCCCCCCCCCCAACCACGGTGCCGAAATGTCTTCAGGTTCCTGAGCCTGAGAAGGCTGCGATGTGCCTAACAGAGAAGAAGCATGGTCAGGTGTGAGCTGCAGTGCCGTTGTCCACAAGCTCGATGTTGTCCGATCAATGATACATATTAAATAACTTATCCTTAAATAGAAATACATAAGGTTATGTGTTGATCACATCAGGTCACTAAATGTGACCAGAGGCTCTCGAGAACTACCCGTGTATTTCCCCGGGGAGTAGTGGTCCATCGTCCACTAATTTGGTGTTTGCATTCACATCATAAAACATAATGACCAAGAGCACAAGAGCCAACTATGCCTCACGTGGGCTCGTGAATTTCAGAATTCACTAGTCATGAGAATTGTTCACGTAGACAGGACTTCCGTAAACACCATCTGTCGAGGTCCCCAGCCAGGGGCAGCCCCGTGCCTGCGGTGGGACTGCTTTCCAGCAGCAGTAATATGCTCTAAGGATGACAAGCTTTCAGCACTTTGAGCCATGCGAACTGCCCCCTCCCCACCCCTCCCCCCATTACCCAGCTGCCGTGCTGGAGGGAGGGACACGGAGTGACTCCAGTGGGCCCTTTATTAGTCTGCTTGGGCTGCCATGACAAAGTCCCACAGATGGTAGTTTAAACAGCAGAAATGGCTTCCTCACAGTTCTAGAGGCTGGGGACTCAAGGCCAAGGTGTGGGCAGGGTTGCTTGCTCCTGAGGCCCCTCTCCTCGGCTTGCAGACGGCTGTCTTCCTGTTGTGTCCTCATGTACTCTTTAAAGTCCTGTCTCCAAATACAGACACGCAGTGAGGAGGGCTCCCACATGGGAATTTGGGATGGGAGCAACTTGGGCCATACCAGGCCCCACGTGGATGAACTCACAGCCGTCGTTTTCCAAAGGGCAAGCAGAGACAGAGGGAGTGACGCCAGGGAGCCAATGGGGAGGGGGAGATGGCCTGGGTCCCTCCCTCCACTGCTGCCTCCCTTTTGCAGTCTTCTCGAACCTGACAGCCTCCTGTGTTGGCAGAACAGCTGATGACGATTTGGGCTCAAAAGAGCTGGAGGTGGGTCTGTATGAACAAAGGCTTGAGGAAGTCATAAAGCTGTTGTAGGAGCATCGAGAATCATGGACATGAGGGTGTTTTAGCAACAGAAAAGTCCTAAAGAATAAGAAGAAAAAGGTGAAGGCAGGTTGCAAATTTACCCACAAGGATCAGATTTACTCAGTCGAGAGCATATACACCCGTACCCTTGAGCATCGACTTTACGTGTTTTGGGAGCCTCACTCCCAGGGCTCCACAGGAGGAGTGCACTGGGCAGGGGAAGGGATGGGACACAGTCTCAGTTCCTTGTGGCTACAAAATTAGCAGGGGAGCTGCTTTTTTAATTTTTAAGTTAAAATTCCCAAACACAGAGCCTGACAAACGAACTTCTAGATTGTTGGAGAAAACAGACATAGTATGCATTTGTCATTCAGACTCTGCCATGGGCCTCAAAGCAATTTATTGAATTTCCTTTAAAGGAAGCAAATTTTTTTTTTCCTAAGGAAGTGATTTAAATGAAAAAAGTTAAGCATTATGATCAGAGAGCATTGTCAAAAAAAAAAAAAAAACCCAAAACAGGAATTTCAGTTTAAAAAAATAATGGAAGAAATATTTAATATAAAATCAATCTATCGCTCTATCTATAAAACAGTGAGGAGATGAGGAGAAGGTAAAAGCGACACGGAATCTTTTAATAAATTTCATAAAAGTGCCAATTTGATGGATTTCAAGCACTTTATGGAATGTGGGGGGAAAGAAAACCAACAACACACGAATACCTAAGGAAACTCATGGAAACAGCTGATGCAGGAACCACATGGAGTCCCAGAGGAAAAATGTGTTCTCCATTTCTTGCTTCTCGGGGCCGGCCCTCGTCTGGGTGCTGGTTCTTTCCTGCTACTCCTGTCCTGTGCTTGTCCCCAGCAGCCTATCCTAGGAGAAGTCAAACCCTCCATTAATAACCCACAATTGACCAATTAGGTTCAGCTGCAAAGCTGGAATTAGTTGAAATTTTAAATGTTCCAGTTCAGCTTAGGAAACAAATCAGACCAGAAAAGCCCCGTTTTACGTAATCAAGCAAATTTACCATCATTAGTGGCAATTAAGATAAAGTGTTAATGACTCTGTTTACCCTGGTGGGAAAACATGTGGGGTGCGCGCTTTGGAGACCAGGAGAGCAGCCGAACCCAGGGCTGAGAATGGGGTGTGGAATCTGGGGGACCGGTGGAGGATCTCTCCTCTGTCCTCGTAGAACATCGGAAGATGTTCTCCCTTAGGGAGCAGCACTGGACACGGGGAAACAAAGGCTCAAAGCCTGCCTGCCCACGGGCCCTCTTCTGCCACATTTCCCACATCCCCTCCTGCCTCGTTGCCATGAAGAGTCGCTCTCAATGAAAGCGGTCGAGAAGTAGCAGGGAGAGGGGCTATTGAAGACAGCTTGCCTAGGTTTCAGCCCATGGTTCATTAAACACGCACGCTGCATCATTAACTCTGCCCTAACAACCGCAACTTTTTCTTCGCCCCATTTTACAGATGAGCACACGGAGGCTGAGGAACGTGAAGTCGTTTGCCCACGTGACTATTCTCCATCTCCGCGTGGGTCCATTTCACCCGGCGGCCTGAGAGGCTATCGGGCTCGGCCGCTCGCCCCCGCTTACACCGACACAACCGGCTTTATCCTGGACCTCTGGAGGAGGTCTGGGGTGGGGAGACGGGGATCAAAGAGGACTTTGGGCCTGACGGGGCCTGTCCGCCTCTCCTCAGGCTGCCTGCAGTTGTGGGACAACGGACGTGGCTTCCTCCTGTGGCTTCCAGGCTGGGAAAAAGGCAGGGCTGTGGCATTCCTGAGCTCAGGAACGGGAGGCAGCAGGGAGATAATTAAGGGGTAGGGAGCAGTGGGGAATTGAAACAATTACCCAGCTAATTGAGGCCCAGTGGCCCACTTTCCCTGAACATCTGGGGGCCAGGCTGAGAAGGCTGACAGCCCAAACCTTCAGGTAATGGTGGCGAAGCAGCGTCCTGAAGCGGGGGGCTCAGGGAACCTGAAATTCATCCCGCTGGCCCCGTCTTCAGCCTCGGCTTCTCTGAGGTGAAGAAGGCAGTTTGTGCGTGAGGTTGCTGCCGACGGGAGTTACTGATGGGGAGACTTCCTTGCTTCCTAGGACGTGGCAGGAGATCATTTCTAGTCACTGTGGTCATGACCGCGGTGACCCCATTTTACACACGGAGAAACTGAGACCTACCCTGGGGGGGGGGCATTTGCTCCAAGTCACATCCCCGAACGTGAATTATCTTTCGACTTCGGGCTCCATGATTTCTCTCCCTGGGCCTCCCAGCTCCTGCCCCCCCCCCGCCCCCCAGCTTCTGTCCCCCCGCCACTCCACTGCGCCCACCCCCGACCCCGAACATGAGTTTGGACACGCACATGTCTTCCATCCCCCGCCCGCCACGTCCCTCTTCCAGCCCCCACCCTCACAGACAAACCTATTTGCCATCCCTGGAATGAACGCTGAGGTCATCACTTCAGGAGCCGGAATTCTCCTCGCTGCGAAAGCCCAGCTTTTGTGTTTGTTGTGTACACAGGGCAGCCTAAGTTAGCACATGTGTTCCAGAACCTTCCACCCTTATCCCCTCTCCAGGGACCCACGGGGAATTCTGCTAAGATAATTATCTCCAACTGGGGTTTTGTTCAGTCCTCTGGTAAGACAAGCTCCCCGTTTAGAATAATAAGGCTGTGCTATTGAAGGCTAGCTGGGAAATATTTTTCAAACAAGCAATTCACGTATGTGTTTCACATATGCCGCTCATTAAGGTTTATAAGACCTTTTGGTCTTCACAATAAAGCATGTTTTTTTAAAGGTTAAAGTCAGCACGCCCCGGTTACTGCCAGCACCCTGCTTTCCTCTTCAGACGGGACAGGATCCTGGGAAGTGTTGAAAGGGAATCAAAGAAGCTGATGCCTCCCGAGCCAGCGGAGGGAGGAATGGTGACCCCGAGGATGCTCTGTCACACCAGGAGCGGGACCTGGAGGGGAGCCCTCCTGCCTGACCCCCGCATGTGTGCAGGGCTCTCTGAGTTAGAGAACAGGGATGCATCTTGATCTCAGGGACTCACGACCTGGCCGCCCATTAGACTCCCCTTTCGATATGTTTAAGAAACACACCTGCTTGCGTCCCAGCCACCCAGATCCCGATGGAGTTGATCAGAGGCAGAGGGGTCCCCTGCACAGAGTAGTTTTTAAGCTCCTTGGGTGGTTGTAATGAGCCAAGGTTGACCCATCCATCGACCCCTGTTCCTGAAGCTTCCCACAGGTAGGCGGCCCAGGAATCATTCATTCTCCCTCTTCTAGAGACGAGGAAAACATGGCCCACGGGCAGACCCAGCACACACGTAAGTGGCAGAGTTGGGACTTGAACCTGGCTATCTCCCACCTTCCTCCAAGCCCTGCTTGCAGTCCCTCCACGGGTCCCCAGGGTTTTGCACATTCGATCCTAACCTCCACTGCTGGTATTAGGATAACCATTCAGCAGAGAAAGAAACTGAGGCTCAGAGAGCTTTGATTGCAAAAGTCCCGCAAGAGACAGGTAGTGGGGGCCATGAGAGTTTGGCCATTAGGCTTCTACCTCTGGGCAGCGCGACCCCTCGTTCCTGGACTGTATGCAGCGGGAGGAAACGAGAGTCCGTTTATCGTTCACCTACTCTGGGTCAGACGCTTTGCTGGCTGTCTGACCTACCATTTCCACATTTGATGAATAAGACAGGTGCTGCCTTCCCCCCTTTAAAAGGAGGGGGAGCTGAGAACTGGAGGCGTTTGGTGACTTGCTCCAGGTCCCAGAGCTGGCAAGCGTCAGGGTGAAACTCCGCATCTGGGGCTTCTACCCCCCACGCTGCCTTCCTGCTCTTGTCCCCGCGGCAGGTGTGACCTGCCCAGACATACGGAAGACTTTCGGGCAAATTTGAAAACAACAAAGATAATTAAAAAGGGGGGAAACAGTTTTATTGTGGCCTTGGCTGGATTTCATTGTTTTTGAAGTCATTGTTAATTTGGTGCCGGGGCATTTTAATCAATTAGGTCTAAGCTTGCTGTTTATGAACCCCCTAAGAGTGTGCATTTGCTTTTATTATTAATTAAGAACATCATTCTTTTAAAACATTCTTTGATCAAACTTTTTTCTTTTTTTTTCTTTTCTTTTTTTTTTTTTTTTAAACCTTCTAGTTTCTTTTACACGTGGCCATGGGGGCACGTGGAAATAGAAGACGGTGACTTGGGGAGAGTCCAGAGCCAGGAACCGGGAAAGCTGGGTCTGATCCTAATGTAGTCCCTGACATTCAACGCCATCCTGGACAAGGTACTTGGCTTCCCAGGAACCTCGGATCCTTTCCCAAATGCCAGATGATGATCCCGATCCCAGCTCCCTGTCAGAGACACGATGAAAATGAGCAAATGGAGATAAAACATTAAAAACGGGAAAGGATTATGCCAAGAGGAGGGTTTTTTGCTAAGGCGAGTATTGCCATTCGAATATAAAACCTATTTCCTAACAGGGGCGTTTAACATACACACCATGATTCCCACTTGCAAAAAAAATGGCATCCACCCCAGTGGGGGGCCACACACGTTTACTTGGTGTCCTCCGGGGTCCAGGGACCCACCAGCTGTGGATGGTGGGATGAGTCATTCATTCGTCCACTCCTTGCATGACGGGAAGCCCAGCCTGGCCCTGACTGGGCCAGGGAAGGGGCTGAGATGAAGACTCCACAGAGCCTCCCAGGTCAGCGGGGGACACCGCCATCCACACGCTTGCACACGAAGCAGAGTAAGAAGAGGACACAGCAGAGGGAAGGAAGAATTTCCGTGGGCGCCCAGAGAAGCGGGAGGTGGAGAGGGGCAGGGTATGCATTCTGAGGGCTGTGGGATTTGGGCCGGTCAAGTTCGTGCTCTTCTCCCATGTGCCCTTGCTCTCACCCCTCATGTTCCACCCGGTCCCCAATGGGCACATGTCCTGAGAGCTCTCGGGAGGACCTCGGGCCATGGCGGCCGAGGAGAGGCCTCTGGTCTGCAGTAGGTGAACACAGAGGGGGCCTAAAATCTAGGTTCACTTACCTTTTAGGGTTGACGGGATTATAGTGACCACCTCCCATTTTCCAGATAGAAGACTAAGGCCCAGAGATGGAGGGTGCACGGCTCAAGGTCACACAGGAGGTTAATGGTGGAGCTAAGGCTCTTCTCTCCTCATCCAATGACAGTCTCCAACCCCCATCTTAAAATAGGTCTTAGAATATGCCAAATGAGCTTAGGCAAACTCTCTTTTGGCCTCAGTCTTCTTAACCATAAAAAGAAAGTTTGCTGCTGACTTCTAATCAACCTTCCAGCTGTATTTTCTAGATCTCTACCAAAAATATAGACTGGCAGGCAGTCATTCAAGTTTCAGGGAATATAAGTCTGCTTTTCACTTAGAATAGAACGAATGTGTCAATGGATTTTACTCAAACACAGAGCCATCCATTACTATTATTGGCCCGTTTGGAGCCTTCCGTGGCCTGGCCCAGGGGACCCTTGGGTCTGTCTTAGACAGTGGCACTGGGGGAGCTTGAAGTCTGCCACGTTCACTCATTCATCAAGCCCACCAGCCACCACTCAAGCAGCAGACGTCAGCAAGCGGACCCTGTCTCGTCCGGTGCAAGCCGCTTTAAGAGACACACGGAAACCACCAGTGGGCGGGCCACACCGAGAGCCGGACCGTGTCATTCATTTCATACCTTAAGTGCCTGCACGTTGCACATGCTTCATTAAGTGGTTGTGAGTTGAATGCCCTGTCAGTCGGGGAGCTCCGTCCCGGCCTGAAGACGGTGGGCAAGATCACCTAACCTCCCCGAGCCTCTCCTTCCTCACGACGGAAACGAGAACACTAATAACAGGAATGTGCAGTGGTTCTTAGGAGGCTCCAACCAAAAACACTCTGTGCAGAAAGACCTTGCGAGCGACAAAACCCCAAGGAAAACGCTAGCTCTGTTGCAGGCCTGCAAAGTGATAGATGTCCATGGGGCTCCCGGGATCAGAGGGACACATTAGGCTGAGCATGATCTCGGGGGAGGGGGGTGGGGAAGAGGGGAGGTGGAAATGCCGGAAGAAATACAGTATTTAGAACCTAAAAGATAAGATATACTCTAAGAGCTCTGGCAGTTCTTTTGTTTGTTTGCTTTTCACCTAGAAAAATAATAATAATTATAATGGGCAAGTGAAAGATCCTATGACCTGAACTAGAATTTTAGTGAAACACGAGCTTTTCTTTTTGTGGCTTCAGTGTGGCCAAGCTGCAAAGAGGGACCTCACCTCTCCTGAGCCCTTGCGATGCACGGGCATGCTTGGTGCCTTATCCCATTCAATTAGGAATTTGAGGGAGATTCAAAACTGCCTTCCCCGTAGTCATTTGAGTTCTGGAATCCAGGGATCTGGGAGGGCTCAGGTCAAAGGTTTTCCCATTATTAAAGTGTCCAGAATGACAGAAAGATCCAACGCCTGCCGCCTGACCTCCACCTCCACCTCTGTCCCTCCCCTCCCGCAGCCCCAGCCGCGGTCTTATTCAAATAAACAGTCCTGGGTCCCAAGCGGGGGTCCTTCGAAGCCAGAGCAGAAATCCTAATTGTGGTTAATGAGGCCCGGGGTTTGCTCTGACTGGGCTGTTTACTGAAGCAATTTCAGTTGGCTCCTTTTGCTCCTTCTGGGCAGAGACCGCAGCCACCGGCCAGCCTGTTCAGGATAAATGTCACCACGGGCAGCCGAGGGTCGGGGGTTTTGGACCAGCTCCCATACCCTCCCGTGTCACCTCACTCTGTGAAAGGAGCCTGGGAATGAAGATCAAGAAGGAGCAAACCTTGTCTCTGAGGTCTGGGAAGGCAACAGTTGGAGAAGGGACAGCACTCGGAAGGCGGGGGGCAGGGGTGCTTGGGGGCCCGAGCCCGGCTTCCCTCCGTCAAAGGAAGGGCTGGTCCCGGAAGGCTTCCCACCTAGAGGCCGCAAGGCAAGGTGCGGAGCCCTTTCTTGCGGTTGCATTGGTGAGGTGGCCACCCCAGGGGGCTGTCCCTCCCCTCAGCCACGTGCAGAGATGACAGGCAGGCACCTCACCGCCCCACTTCTGCAGTCTCTGTGCAGGGGTGGGGGGGGTGGCGACTGCAAAAATCACAAGCTGGTCGCCGAATCACAAAGAAACATACATTCTAGGCGACGATCCGGTGGGCCGGGCGCCCTCTGAAATGGGAAGTGCCCCACCAGGGGGCTCCGCGCGGACCAGTACCCATGCTGCTTTGTCTTGGCTCCCACGCCTCAGAGAGGAGCAGCAGGGGAAAGAGAAGGGAGCTAACATCTCCTGAACGTGTATAAGCATGTATTTTGAAGGATCGGTCCTTATTCCTAATGTGCAGAGAAGGAAACTGAGGCTTGGAGAGGCAATGACTTACCCAAGGTCACACAGCGAGGGGACCAGAATATATTCTGGAATTACTTATTCACCCACCAATTACTGCCTGAGCGCTCGCTGTAAGCCAGGCATGGTTCTAGGTGCTGAGGCTCTATCTGGGAATGATCAGAGACCTGGTTGCACAGAGACGGGATTCCGGACAGAGAGACAGCCCGCGAACACGTTGATCTATAATATAACATCACATCTGTAAGACTCAAAGCTGTTCTCTCTCTCCCACAATGCACAGCTCCCCTGCAAGCCCCGAGCATCTGGCCTTGGACGATTCCCCTGATCCCTTTTATTTCCAGGGGCCCGACATCCAGGCTTAATAACGTGCCGCCTATCCACACGCCCTCCATAAACCCTAAATGCTCCTTTGGGGTTTTGTGCCATCCCCACAAAGGCAGTCACGGCATCAAAGAAGAAGTCTGTTCTCTTGATGCCTGCACAGCAGCTGTCCTCAGCAGGCCTGGAATCCTCCCCAAAACAAGTCGGCCCCTGGGGTTCTCCCGTCCTTCCTGGACGTACCCTCTGAAGCTCCTAGCGAGGAAGTTCTGGTTCAGATAAAGGTTACCCAAATAGCTCCAGCCGCCTGAAATGTGGTGGGAGATTTACAGGAAGCAGGGAGGGGTGGCACTTCCAGGAGCCGTAAATCTCTCCTGCCCGAGGCTGGGGAAGAGAATGCACCGCCGGCACTAAATCAATTTCATTGGCGTGCTCCGGGGTTTCTGCACTTGGAGGCTGGGCCCGGGGTGGGAAGGAAATAGTTGTCAAACATCGGGACTGATGAGGACAGACGCCGGAATCAGAGGTTGTGATTTCCTGTGGACCAGAGAGTTGGCGTGGTCTTGGCCTTTCCTTGGGGGTCTCGTCCCCTCCAGTACCTCTGTCCCCGGGAGTAAGGAGCAAAAGCTCAGTGGTGTTGGGTACCAGATGGCATCAGTCGTCTCTGAGGTCTTCTGGGTCTTTTCACAGAGGCCCCTCCACCTGGGCTTCCTCCTCCAAGCCGCTTGCACAGCTGGTTGCTTCTCACCAGGCACGTCCTAGCTCAGACGGCCCTTTCCAGAGAGAGAAACCTTCTCTGGGCATTCTACCCGAAGGAAGCGCCTAGATCTGACTACGGTCTCAGGATCTTTCTGATCTAGTGCCTTCACACGCAATCCTATCTTACAGAATCTGTGTATTTAACCACTGTTAACGATCTGGTTACCCGCACTGTGCCAACTCCATGAAGATCGACATGTCTGCTACTGTATGCCTGGTCCCTAGCGTAGGACTTAGGATATACTAGGTGCTCAATAAAGACCCACTGAATGACAGAACTAACAGGTAAGTAAATTACCATCCACTCTCAGCTTCCTCTCACAACCAAAGTAGCAGGGTTGGTGGGGCCGGCAGGGGAGATAAATGTATTTATCTCAAACACGAGGAGTGTTGAAAGCATTCATGGTGTGCACTTGGCTCTGGAAAAGGTGTTTCTTTGTGCATCCCATACAACAGAAAGGCCCTCACAGAAGCAGTGAATTCTCTGTTACACCTGATCCCTGAGGCCGCGTTCTTGGGCAGGCACAGCTGGGACTGCTGACCCCCCGGCCCATTCCTCCTTCCTTGTGTCTTGCTCTTTCCTCCAAGGGCTTGTTCCAACTCCCAAGGCCACGCGGAGCTGCAGTCCAGTTCGATCTCTTCTCCTGCTCTTCTGCTCTGACTCTGCCCCCGAGCCATGGTCTTCCTGCTTCCCAGCCCTCCCTGCTATAGACTGGCCATGGCCTTTGGACCTCTCGGCCTCTCTCTTTAGTGTAAGAGCGTGACCCTCCCTGGAGGCAGGGATCCTGTGTCCATGTAGTCAAAGGCTTTGGAGGTCTTCACAGCCAAACCTGTCATTTTTCAGAGGGACACGATGAGCTTCAGAGGGGGACGGTTCCAAGGTCATCAGTCGGTCAGAGGCAGCCCTGGCCTAGGGCTGGGTGTCCCGACTCCCAGGCTAGGGTTCCTTTAGTGAGAAGGAGAGGAACCTGGCTGCCGGGAAGGGACCAAATGGGACGAGGAACCCTCTCTCAGCTGGAGAGCCGCCCAGCCTTGTGGGTGTGACGAGGGAAAGAGCACAGCGTCGGGTGGAACAGACCTGGTGTCCCCGCTGCCTGGCCTCGGACGTCAGCCCCCCAGATTCCTGTGCAAAGCCTCCCGGAGATGAGCCTCTGGAGGGGAAAGAACAAGGGATGGGCCAGCACCTGTGCTCGCTGTGTGCTCAGTCAGGGTTACGCTCTCCTCTATTGCTTCCTTTTCCTCCCATTCAGTTTTTCCGTGCTTCTTCTCTCCCTCCCAAAGATCCTATCCGCCGCACCACGTATACCCCAATTTGCCCCCAGTTTCAACTTCTCACATCTCCTCTGTGGTCCCTGCTTCAGGGGTGTGCCTCCCCTGCTATGGATCTGATTGAAAAACTTGTTTTAATGTCCAATGACCTCTTCCAGGAAGCCTTTGAGGATTGCCAGTCCCTTTTTGATGGGAAAAATGTCAAACAGCACGTTCAGCTTCTCTTCCTGGTTACAATTCTAAGTAGCCGGCATTTTTCAGGATCCAGTCATTCCACTGACACACGTTCTAGGAACGATCACCCACTGCAAGAATATGGAGTCAGACCAGACTTGGCTCCTTCACGCCGAGGGCTCCCAGTCTAGCGAGAGAGACACAGGAGCAAGGACATAATGGACGGGGTCGCTGCGTCAGCGCTGGCTGCGGCAACAATAGCCCTGAAATGTCAGCTGCTCGCACAATAGAAGTTTATTTCACCACTCATGAAACGTCCAGTGCACGCGCATTGGTTGGCAGGAGGCTGGACGCGGGCATAGGACCTGCCAGGGAGTCGGGGAGCTCCCCCAGGAGAGGAGGGAATGAGCAGTTCAAGGGCAGACCAGCTGAGCCGGCTCGGGGGGGCCGGAAAGCTAGAGTTCAGGCACTGAGTATGTGCTCAGGGTTGCCCATCCAGGCAGACCCTACGAGCGGCTTTCCTTAGAGCGGGCACACACAATACTCAACAAGGATGAGAAGGGACACCAGTCGGGAAAATCTCCATTTGCCTTTCTAGCCCAACTCCTTGCTGGCTCTCTGAAGACGAAGTCACTTTTTGGAAAAACCACAGTGTCCACTTCCTGTCCTTGCAACAGGGTTAGATGAAATCCCCAAGGAGGGCGTGTGTGCTCAGCTCAGGTCTGTAACATCCGCCTGGGCAGGCAAGGGGCGGGGCTGGGGGAGGGGCGGGGGAACTGGAAGAGTCAGAGAAGCACGCGCTGGCAGGTGCGGGAGCACGTGACTGGCAGGGCGAGGGCCACCCAGCAAAGTCCACCGCTGTTCTGCACCATGGCGTTTGCCCGCCTCAGCTCTCTGGGCCAAACCCTTCACGATTCGGCTCCCTGGTCAGACTGTCCCATGAGGGTGGCCTGGCCTGGGCCCAGATGATCTCACTGGGCAGACCAGGCGGGCGACGGGCAGCTGGGGAGCTCCGAGAGGAAGATTTCCCCAGAATCAAGTAAAACCCAGCCCCAGGACCTTCCATTCTCCGGCTCTCATTCCTCCTCTTAGACCCACAGATTGTCCTCGTCCCTCACCCCACCCTCCAGGAAACAAGGGGAGGAGGGGCCCGCCCATCTCCCAGCAAATTCAAGGCAGGTCTGAGATTAAAAGCCAGCGCTCCTCGCTCCTCGGATGCGGGCTGGGGCTCTTCCCACTTGGTTTTGTCAAATCTGTTTACAGAAGAGAAAAACCAAAAGAGCTGTATTTCTTCCAACTTGGTTTCAAATCTCGAATCTCTCCGAGGTTTTCCTGGTGAGACAGAAGGCACGTGGGAGGCTGGAGGAGGGGCCCTGCTTCTCCAGGACCGGAGGTGTCAGGGAAATGTGACACGAGGAAATGCATTTGCACAGAATGAAAATGGGGGAAAGGGAGCAATTTTCAAACCTTCAAGCAATTAGGGAAAAAGGCATCTCAGGAAATAAAAAATGACCCTTTCAGGAATGTTCTTTCAGAGAGTGAACGAGAAGCCCACACATCTATTACATAAAGTAAATAGTCTGGTTACCTGATTTTCTGCATAACTGATGGGGGTATCCACATAAGCACACTGGCATTCATTAACAGAGCTGGAAAACTAGTTTTAACACGTGCCACACACAAAAGAAGGAGGAGGAGGAGGAGGAAGAGAGGAAGAGGAAGGAAGGAGGGAGGGAAGGAAGGAAGGAAGGAAGGAATGGAGGGAAGAAAGGAAGAAAGAACAGAAGGAAAGAGGGAAGGGAGTCCAGGAAAGAAACCCTCCCTGGAAGGAGCTGACTTCCGTGCACCACAGCTGGGTGTGCCCGGATCAGAGAGGCCTCACCCAGCAAACTGCTCACCCGTCCTGCTTCGGTCTGCCCCTCTCCACCCCCAGGACACTCAAAAACCGCTCCTCCAGGCCCCCCTGCCTGGTCCCGTGCCCCCAGGAGGGAGCAAGGAAAGGCCGAGAGAGGACCGCCAGGCAGCTTGAATTCCACTCTGCCACTTCCTTGCCATGACCTTGGGCCTTAGTTTCCTCCTCTCCAAAATGGAGTCAAGTTCAATCACAGTCTCGGGAAGTCATCCCCACAGAGAGCTTAGCCACGGGCCAGGCACGTGCTCAGTGCCCTGTAGAAGTGGCCGCTCCCTCGTTTGTGCAGACACCTGCCGGCCCTTAAAGAAGCCCCCAGGCCCTGCAGGGACAGACAACACGGAGACAGCATCACGGGCTCCGTAGGAAAAGCTGGCGGTAGAAGCAGAGACGCAGGGGAGAGGGGGAGCAATTCTCTCTGGGAGGGAGGGAGGCCGGGTGTGCCTCGCTGAGATGCTTCTGCTCAAGGGGGGGGCACTCTGCAGGGTAAGTGTGAGGGAAGGCGAAGATACTCCAGGCGGAAGGAATGGCCTGCACAGAGGCTCAGAGGGAGGGCCCAGGAGGGTGTGGGCAGCAGATTGCTGTGACCCTGGGAGGTGCACGGGAACGAAGGAGGGGCTAGACTCATCTCCTGAGCCAGGACAGACTGAGGCCCACCCTATGCCAGGATCCAAAAGTCACAGTCACCTGAGAAAGGTGACAAGGAGTCTGGCCTGGAGGCCTTGGGCCTCAGAGGTGGCATTTGCTTCTGCCAGAAGCTCGCCACGCACACCCCCACCCTCCTCTGCGTCGGAAGGGTCAGCCGGCTTTGTAGCTGCCCAGAAAAAAGTTCCATTTGCCCAAATTGGAGACCTGGCCATGGGGCAAAGCAAACAGAATCCCCCTAACATCCCAGAACTTGGAACAGGGCCCAAGGAGAGCCCAAAGGAACCAGTGCTTTTGAACACAAAGAGGGAGCTAATGCCCAGAGAGGGAGGGACATGAATATGGGCCGGCGGGGAGTTGGCGGCGGACCCTGACCCAGACCAGCCAGAAGCCAAGTCTCCAGATTCCCAAGCCAGCGCTCCGAGGGTGGCCTCCCAGCCAGCACCACTGGGCCACATGGCTCCCTGCGGACGACGGGAAGGGTTCCCCCTGGCTTTGTGCAGGACACAGCCTATGCAGCCGAATGGGGCAGACCTTCTCCAGCGGGTGACTCTGATGTTGTGTGGACACAGAGCCTGATGTCATTAACCATGGACAGGAGCTAAGAGCTCATCTGGTCCAGGGTCAGGACCACGGCCCGTGCCCCCCCCACCCCGTGGCCAACACCACTCATTCAGCGCCGTACACTGTCCAGCTACAGCAGGAAGACGCCTCCCTAGTCTTCTCAAGGGTCTGGGACAGCTGCTGCCAACTGGTTCACTCACAACGGGTTTGTTTATTCGGTGCCAGGCCCCGCTGCAGGTACCGCTCGAGGCTGTGATGACCCAAATGCACACGATGCCATAAGGCAGGTCCGTGTCATGTATGAGGATGCTGAGTGGCCTGACCCTTCCTTGGAGACCCCGTGGCCAACCGGGGCTGAGCCAGGCCCCTGCCCACACTCACAGCGTCTCTCGCCTCCCCCTGCCACCCCTCGGTGCAGACCGAGAAGCCCCACGGCCGTGGGTCTCCCTGCGTCTGCCCTCGGACTTGTCACCGTGGACGTACATTGGAAACTCAGTCCTTTGAAATATCCTGCTTGCACTTGGCTTTGGCTTCTGCAACTGTGCAGTTTCAGAACAATATGAAAATCAGCATTTCATCAAGATGTAAAGCTGGTTAAGTGAGATCTTGAAATCCCTAAAATTATTCTTCCCGGATCAAGCGGAACAAAGGATGCTTGCGTTTTAAGCATTCCTTTTGGAAAACTGAAATCTGTGTCCGTGAATTTCTAACAAATGAGCCCAAGTGGAGACAGTCAAGAGATCTTCCATCCTGGAGGGTCTTTTCCACTCTTCCTGGTGAACAGAGTCCTGTCGTGGTGGGGGGGGGGCGCTGGGGGGCAGTGAGCGCTGCCCAGCAAGGAAACTGGGGAGCGGGAACTCGGAGACCTGGGCCCTTGCTGTGTGTTTCTGGACAGACCCCTGGCCCTGTGTGGGTCCATGTTTCTCCATCAGTCCCATGAAGAATTGAAGTGGGTATCTCTCGGTTCCCTCCCACCCATGGCTGTCTATGAACGTGGCCTCTACCTCTGCATAAACTTGGACCTGTTTGATGGCTTGTGACCCTTCAAGAAATTCAGTCCCCTGTGCCACAGCAGGGATGGTATCTGTACCCAGGGGGTAACTGGGTGGTCAGCGAGTTCAGCGCAGACCACACCCACCCTGTCCCAGGCCTTTAGAGAGCTCCGTGCCAAGGGAGAGCTCGGAGGTGGCCCCAGCCCCCTTCTCTGTGAGGTCCCTCCAGCTCCCGGAGGGAGGCACAACCAAACAGCTGGCCGCAGTGACAGCAGTGACAGTCAGCTCAGAAGAAGGATTCAGACAGAAGGAAGCTGATTCCTGGAACCTTGCGGAACCTGGAGACCATCACAGAAATTCAACAAAAAGGCACGCTAACAACAAATTCTACCTGTCTGGAAGCCAGCGTGGGGTAGAGGGAAAGACACATGCTCTGTGACCTATCAGGTCTGCTCGCTCCCTGCACAAATGGAGATAACATTACCTACCACAGGATTGTTCTGAAGATTTAAATTAGGTAATATATATAAGGCATACGATACAGTTGCTAGCACATAGTGAGCACCCCATAAATGTCTGCTCAATTAAAATGGAGGTTTGCATGGTGTTAACGGTGCTTTGGGGAAACGGTGGATTAAAGGAAACTCTGGTCATCCTCCACTCCTTTTCTTTTCTCCTCTTTTCTTATGTTATCACCTGAAACCAAAGAAAAGATTGGGATTTGGGAGGCTTGTCTATCTTCTCAGCAGGCTCTGTGTCTGTGCAACATCAGAATTACCCACTGGAGAAGGGTTGCCCTGTATGGTTGCACAGGCTGTGCCCAGCACAAATCCAGGGGGCACCCTTCCCACCATCCCCAGGGCACCGTCACCTGTGTCTTTGCAACCTCCTTGACTCTGTGTGTAGGACCCTGGGTAGTAAAGAAGAGAACTCTTCCCTGGGGTTTTCTTAGTCATTATTATTATTGAAGTATAATCAATATACAGTGTTATATCAATTTAAGGTGTACAATACAGTGATTCAACCATTTTCCACATTATTCAGTGCTCCGCACAATAAATGAACCCTTGTCCCCTTCATCTTTCTCACCTATCCCCCGAACCCCCTCCCCTCTGGCAAGCACCAGTTTGTTCTCTGTATTTAAGATTCTGGTTTTTTGTCTCTTTTTCCTTTGTTTGTTTTGTTTCTTACGTTCCACATACGAGTGGGATCCTGTAGTGTTTGTTTTTCTCTAACTGACTTACTTCACTTAGCAAAATACACTCTAGCTCCATCCGTGTCATTGCAAATGGCAAGATTTCATTCTTTTCATGACTGTGTGTGTGTGTGTGTGTGTGTGTGCGTGTGACATCTTCTTTATCCATTCATCTATAGGTGGACATTTTTCAGGATTTTAAAAAAGATGCAAACAAAAATCAAAACAAACCAAACACCCCACTCCTTCCTTTACGTCTTTGGCTCTTAGCAAACAGAGCGGGTCCATAATATCTGTGCGTTCCTATTTTACTTCTCAGATCAGGGGCCTTTGAGATGTCACTGGAGTCTTGCACAGGCTTTCCAAGAAGCATTTCTTCCCTGCCCTCCTCTCCACCGCACTGGGTCCGCTGTGCCTCCCCTGCTCCCCACACCCTAGTCTTGCTTCTCTAAAAGTGCTTTCCAAGCTGGCTTGCACAGTCCGTCTCCCTGAGGGCAAGGGCTGCGCCCTGTTTCTTTGTCAATGCCCAGCTCCTCCAGCCTAGCCCCTGGCCAAGAATGTCCATGAATGTTGAACTCAATTCAGCTGACTCGGATAGATTCCATTCATTTAAAATGTGCACAGTGGCCTGTCAAGATAATAACGTGGGGTCGACGGTTCGGGGCCTCCCAGGAGCGTCTGTGCGTGGTAAGAGCTTGGCAGGGCAGTCTCTCTTTCCCGGGCCTGAGGCGGGCTAGCCTGAGTCTGAGACGGAACGACATTCTCGTGGAGTCCTTTGTCCTTGTCCTCTTCTGAATGGCCAGAGGCAGCCTTCTAGCACAAGGGTCTGAAACAGTAGTTGGACCAGCCCCCATCTCCACTGTCGGGGAGCCTCATGCAAGGATGCTATGTGACGACTTCAAGACGGATGGAAGAGCCATGACAGAAGAAGGTGTCAAAAAGGCCACCTGGCCCGTCTTCCTCCTTCTTCTTTAGGATGATGACAAAGGGGGCTGCCATTCATCTTGGAGAGGGAGCAAGGCTGGCAGAAAAAGCCTTGGTTCTGGAGTCAGAAAGATCTGAGTTCAAAATCTGGATCTGTCGGGCACCGATATGTCAACGGAGGGGTCTGCCTCCGGCTCGGGTCATGATCCCAGGATCCTGGGATCAGACCTTAAGATGGCCTCCCTGCTCGGTGGGGAGCCTGCTTCTCCTCCCTCTCCTCCTGGCTCTTGCTCTCTCGCCATCTGTTTCTCTCTCTCTCTCTCTCTCTCTCTCAAATAAATAAAATCTTTTTTAAAAAAATTCAAAATCTGGATCTGTAACAAGTTATGTGACCTTGGGCAATTCTACTTACTCTCTCTGAACCTCAGTTTCTTTATCTTTAAAATAACAATAACAGGGGACCCCTGAGTGGCTCAGATGGTTAAGTTTCTGCCTTCAGCTGAGGTCATGATCTCCAGGTTCTGGGATCAAGCTCCAGTTTGGAATCCCTGCTCAGCAGGGATCTGCTTCTCTCCCTCCACCCCTTCCCATGGCTTGCGCTCTCTCTCTCTCTCTCTCGCTGTCTCTCAAAAGAATAAATAAAATCTTTTAAATATAAAATAAAACAACATAACATAAGGATAACAGTACCCACCATAGTGTTGTTGGGGATGAGGAAAAGAATGCGGGGGCCTGGTGCACGGTGGATACTCAGCAAGTGGTCACTTTGACTTTGTTGTCTTAAGGTGACTTCAGACAAGTCACATAATTCCAGTTGGAAGGTACAACATGCTTCTTGGATGGATCTTAGCCAAGTTAGCTGAGGACATCTGGACAGTTTGGGACTCTCCCTGGCTACATAGGACCTGAAAAGAGATAAGTCAGGAGAAATCATTTCCCTGTAAAGTGCATCTGAACCCTTTCACCACCCCCCCACCCCCCAGGTCGGTCCTCTCTGAGGATACACGGGTCTCCTGGGAAGGGAGTGAGGACAGGGGGCAGGGCCATTGCCCCATAGGATACCCAAGGAGGAGGTATGTTGGGACTGTGCCCTCCCATTGCCGGATCCCCTCCGGTGTTATTTACCCAGAATCTGGTACAGACCCTTAAAGCTCTTTATATGCTAATACTTCTCCAACTTTTTGGTAAGTAATTCTCAGATCAGTCCCATTGGCAGACATTCCCAACCCCCTTTGCTCCTGCTCTGTGCCAGGTCTGAAGCAGCAGGACAGCCGTGTGGGTCCTCCCCGCTGGCACCCGGCAGCCCTCAGGACTCTGTCCGCACCCACTGGCCTCATTCAGGCCCTCCCCCAAGGTGTAGTCAAGCCAGGCTTCAGTGCAGAGCCATGTTCCTGTGCTGGACACCTGCAACCTGGCTTTCAAGTTCAAGAACTTCGTGAGCTGGGGAATGGGGTGATGTGCCCACAGTAACTGTAGACGGGCAAAGAAATGACTCCAAGCCAAGACCTTCCCTTCATGCTGAACAGGCAGCCTCCGTCAGGGCATCACATGGAGCAAGGAAGCTGAGGGTCACCAGGCTGAAAACTTGGAAGGACCAAGGTGTGGAGCTGCATTTCTACTGGCCGAGACGGGGAGACGCGCACAAGCTAAGAGAACGGAAAGCTGGTTTTAGGAAGAGATTGCAATCCCTTTATTAAAAAAGCTTTGCCCTATGTTAAAAGTGCAGTCTTCCTTGGCTATTCCCCCTTGACCCTGAAGTTATGATTTCTGTTGCTTTCAAATTATTGTGGATGTTGGATTGTTGTTCATGGGATGAAACATGGAGCAGAGACCAGGCCTCGTGGTCTTAGCCTTGGCGACCTTCTGCCTTAGGCTCAGAGTGTAATGAAACGCCTTCTCTCACTCCCATCTCGACCTCCAGGCCAACCACGAGCTTCTCAATGGCCCGGTGAGTGTCTTGTTCTGTCCCTGAATCCCCACGAACAGTGGGGGCTCGGTATAGGGCGTGGAAGGAGCCAGTGCTGAGCACGAAGGTGGAAGAGGGCTGAGGGCATGTCCTAGGCCCCTGCTCATTTTCCCTTCCCACCGCCTGGTAGGCCTCCAAAGGGCTAGCACACGCTGGAGGCCTCGGTCTAAGAGAGGACTGGGAAGGGCAGAGAGGAAAGCCAGTGCCAACGCTCTTTCCAGGTCTGTTGGCAGAGAGGAGTTGGAGTTTGAGGGGAAACGGGCCCTCCAGGAAGTGAAGCCACATGGGGCTCGGGGCTCAAAGACAAGAGGAAAAAGTAGGACAATGGGCTGGAGGTGGAGAAGGAAGGCGAGAGCAGGGGGGACAGGGCAGTCCACACCAGGACTGGGAAATGTGAGAGATGGAGAGCGGAGGCAAGGCAGGGCCCCTGGCAGTCGCCGTGACAGAGAAGGCTCAGCCCGGCGCATCTCCGACGTGAAGAACTCTAGTTTGTTGAACAAATATCCGAGAGCTTTCCAAAGAGGGCCGGTACTTCAGTCACCGGTTCCCCTCCAACTTCCTCCCTTTTTCTGACGCAGTCCTGAGGCTTTATCTCCATCCGTGTACACACATTCCAAAGGGATCTGCCTGATAAGGCCTAGTTGGGACAAGACCCTTCTGGCCAGGTGACTCCCTCCTCCTCTCCCGGTGTCCCCTCCCACTTCCCCTCCCTCTGGGTGAGAGACGGCCGGAGCCATGTTCTGAGGATGGCTGGAGGCCCACTTTCGTGAACAAAGCAGTGATTTCCTCCAGCACCACCACGGCCCACCCCCTCCCCAAGTCCTCAGGGAAGGGCAATTTGTGGAAACGGAGCTGCTGGGTAATAGATTTCTCTGTCAACATGATGAGTGAAAGAAAGAACGAGGTAATTACCAGTAATGCACTTCAATTATGGCTCTGCCTCCCATCCCCCAACCCCAGCTCCATGTCCCCATTTAATTTTCATTTAAAACAAAACAGTTGCCACAGACCCAAAGCTAAAAACAGAAATCCCTTTCAGCTCCTGGCAAATTAGCAGGAATGTCTTATTATGGAAGCCGTGGGCGACGAACTTCTTCTAGAGCAATACAGGAAGCGGGCCTCCCGGTCACCCGGCATCCCCTCCACTCCACGCCATTCTCCAAAGCTCCAAGCAATTAACCTTGTCCCTCAGGACCTCAGATGGCCCTCCCCGCGCAGGCCCGGCTTAGCCTCTTTAAAGGCCTTGCCTGAGGAATTCTGTCAAAAATCAGTAGCACCTTGAGGAGGCCCGAGGTCAGGGGACTTCCTTGCTACACAGGAAGGCATGTTCTATCAGAAAAGGGAAATGTTCTCAGTCCCTCAGATCTTGGGCGACTAAAAATAAACTAATAGGCCTTAAATTAACGTTTTCTTTTCTCCCCCCCCCCAGCCCCCCACTCTCCACCAAGACTTTTCAGCTTGAAGGAAAAGCATTTATTATCTGAGAGTGACACACAGGAAATTAGACTTATAAATTGTGCTTAAAATGTTATAGTTTCCAACTTTCTTTAATGCTAATCTTAATGCTAATAGGTTGTGAGATATGTGTTTTGACTTGAGAGAATTTTTTTCTTTTCTAATTAATTCTCGGCTACACCACATGAAACATTTGTGTAGAGGGGTTCCAGGAGTTCGCACACTGTTGGAGAAAGGGCCTCTTGGCTGGGTTCAAATGGCCACTGTCCTCAAGGGGCTCCAGGATGAATTCTTCTCGGTGGTAGGAGTTCAGTCCATCCATAGAGTCAAGGGCACTCGCTCACGAATGGCAAAACACAAAATGAAGTCTTGGTGTTGACATTCCATTATGACCTCAAGTTATCCACACAACGCTGGTCTTCCCCATCCTCTCTCGGGTACTTTCTGAAAGTCCTTCTGCTTCCTGTGAGTACCAGGCTCACCCAGCGCCCCACAGTTTTCATCACACCACGTCCCCACCTGGAACCCCACTTGATGCCCCCATTTCCATGTAGATTCTCACCCCTGTGGCTCTTGTTGAATTATTTTTGATATTTGTTCATATCTACTCTTCAGTACCATTGTTACGTGAGCAAGGCTCAGGCTACAGCTGGGAAACAGGGCAGGGACTGGCATCCCTGGGTCCAGCAGCCCTCCAAGATGCTACGGTCACGCAGTAGACACAAAATCCATGCAGTGGCTGCTGGGCGCCAAGAATCCTGGGTGTCACTAAGTTGACATTGGTCATCCAAGACAGGAGGATGGTGTGAGATGCGAGAGGAGACTGTTTTCATGGCTTCCCAGAAAACCATGACCTTCTAGAAGGTTTGGTTGGATGGGTTGAGAAACTGACTAAGCCTCTATTAGTGATTTGGGAAAAAACTTTTTCACATTTTCTTACCCTCAAGAATGAAAATAAAATACGTGAACTCTAAGAGTGGAAGGGATTAGCTCATTTTCCCCCAAACTACTTCCCCTTTCCTCCCAGACACAGTTATGTCACCTTTCCCAAACTCCCTTGCAATTAGTCATACTCACGTGACTGATGCTGTCCAACAGAATGTGAGGAGTCATGTTACACAACCCTTCCAGTCCTGGCCCTCAGTGGGCTTTCCCTTTCCTCCTTTGCTGGGTGGACGTGGGGGATCCAGAGGAACACTCCAGATTCTAGAGGAGGGTCGAGCCCCTACATGAGCGATTCTCAGCTGGGGATGATTTTGCCACCCAGGGGACACTGTCAT
This sequence comes from Neogale vison, assembly GCF_020171115.1. Lineage (NCBI taxonomy): Eukaryota > Metazoa > Chordata > Mammalia > Carnivora > Mustelidae > Neogale > Neogale vison. The sequence goes on from NC_058098.1 coordinate 132,695,808, forward strand.
AACCATGAGTGTGGGTGCCCTGCTGGATCTACTGGAGAGCAGCCAGGAATGCTGCCATGTGTCTTGCAAAGCCAGGACGGCCTCCTACAGCAAAGAACTCCGGGGGTCCACAGGGTCGGTAAGCCACGGTTGAGAAACCCGGCTCGAGATGGAAAGAGGCTGGGTCTCTGCAAGATCATGTGGATCCCTGCCAGCCTGCGCTGTCCTTGGATTGAAGCAAGACATGAACCTGTACCGGCTGAGTCACTGAGAATTGGTAGCAATTTGTTAGGGGGTCAGCCCCCTTGGAAGAACACCTTGCTCACTGACACTAGATACATACCTTGAGACAGGAGGCATACTTGTCCCTTCCAGGCAGCCCTCCACGCTCCCCCAAAACCGAACCAAAGAGCACTCTGCCATGCTTGCCAGCAATCCCAACGCCTTAGATATCTACCGCCAACCCCTGCTCTGAAGAGTCATTCGTGTCCAGAGCACCCCCGAAACTCGCTGTGAGCCCCTTAAAGCCAGGAACTGAATCTCAGCCAAACTCGGATGGATGCGGTGAGCTTTTCCAGGGAGTCTGCTGTGTACAGCTGGGGATGGAGACCTTGATATGCCCTAGTCCTTCCCTCAAGGACAGTTTAGTCCAGCAGGAGAGGAGCTTACAGACATGACGGAAGAAGGCTAGATGATGAAGATTGTCCTGGACATGTGTGTAAGGACGGATGATTTTATCATCTGTCACATGACCTTATGGTTTACTCCCATCGGGACACGCTCCTGGCAGCCAGGCCTCCTGGGCCACACCTGATGGGCGTGGTTGGGAAAGCTGAAGGGTAGCTAGATTCCACCCACTCACTGGTCGAGGTCTTCAGCAAGTCCCATGAACCCTGCTCTTCTCTCTATCCCCTTAACCCCATTCTGGTCCATGAACCCTCTGCTTTGTGTACCTGGGTGACCGTGAGGGGGCCTCCCGCTTGCGGTCATGCACTCAGTAAAGACCCGCATAAATGTGTCTGTTGCAGAATGCACCCATCGCTAGAGCAGAACTGTCACCAAGAGGGGCCTGCTTTTCTGGGTGCATCTTCCCGTTGCCATGATCTGGTGGGAGCACAGGCTGTCAGGAGGCAAGCACCGAAACAGTGCAGGCTGCAGGGGAAACCCAGGGTAGGAGCAGCTCCCCCGGCCCCGGGGGACAGAAACACTTTCCAAATAGAAAGGACCCTAGGTGAAGATTTTCAGGAGGAGTGGCATTGGGAGGGCTGGGGTTAGGAAGTGAGGAGAAACAGGAAACTCCATGTTTGTGGGCCCAGAAGAGAGCTAGAACGTGCTATTTGGAGGAACAACGGGTTTGTTGGTACACAGGTTGAGAGAAGAGTGGCGAAGGCTGGGGTTGGCAGGTGACCGGTGACCAAACCACGCACGGACTCTCGGGAGGCAAGGCGAACTCCGGACGGCCTTCAGCAGGAGCAGTCACCCGACCTCTCCGGGCAAAGCTGGAGGTGAGAGATGACGGCCACCAGACCACTGTGCCGAGAGGGCTGTCCACAAAGAATACTGGTTCCAGGCCCGTTTCAGCCTCATCCTCCCGGCAGCTGCTAGAGAGACACGCTGAGACCCTCGTCCATCATGACGCTCTCCCGCTCCGAGTTCTTCCATGGCTCCCTTCGCCGATAGGACTGAGTACTCACTCTCCACAGTCAAGGTCCCGCAGAATCTGCTTTGCTGCGTCTTCCTACACAGCATCGTCTCTCATGATCACTTGCTCAATCCTTGCTCTGGACAATTACGAACGATCACCTTCTTTACAAAATTAAGTCCTCTTTATTTCTGTCCACGCTGATCCCGCCAACCCCCATCTCAGCGCCGCAGGAAATCCAGCGGGGGGCTGAGCGAGGGATCAAGCAGTGAGGAGACTGGGGGACTGGAGTTCCAGGCCTGCCGGGGTCATCCCTGCCTTGGGAAATGGGCGTGTGCCTCTGAAGGCCTCTCTTCTCTCTTGTAAATGAAAGTCCACCACCTGCCCCCTGGGGCTGTTGGGAAGCTCAAGGGAGGTCACACGTGAAAGGCATTTGGAAATAGCAAAGGGCTAGATTTCATTTTACCCTAAAAATGTGTATGTCCCAGAATACTTGATGTTTTGTGGTCTGATGTGTCTACATTACCACATTCCTTCCCCACCCCACCCCCACGCCCCGGGAAGGGTGGGGAAGAACAGAATGGAGGTGAAAGATATCTTGAATGCTCCTTTCAGGCCGGGGCACCCGTGTCTGGCCCACCTCTCCTTCTTGGGCACCGGGCAGGACACCTGGGCTGGGAAGCGAGGCCATGAGACCAGTCTAGCCAACAAAATGGGAGCAGAATGGTGACAAGAGTCGCTTCTGGGCTGTGGAACTTAACGGCCCGTTGTGCTGGGATGACCTTGGATGTCCCATGTAGAGATGGCGGCCTCCAGGGACGGAGGGACTTGGGCCCGCTGAGTCTTGAGAGCTCACATAATTTATCACCCAAACTAAGACCCTTTTGAGAATGAAGGAGAGGGGCCCGTGATCACTTACGTGGGATCACAGTTGTAAACCAACATGGTCCCAGGCAATCCTTACATACGTGGTCCTCCTACTTGGGTTGGAGGATAGTGGGGAGTCCCCACTCTCCCGCACCGGCGTCAGAGCTGACAATTTGCGCTGTACCATGCCACCGAATATTCGAGGTTCATCTGTCGGTGGCAGTTAGTGAATACTTACCCTGATTAATAGAGTCACAACATCGGATTCCATTTCCACAAACATCCGTGAGGCAGGCATTATTCCCCCAGGTGACACAAAACCAACAGGAGGAACTTGCCCGAGGAACTCGCTAAGATCACACAACTAGGCTGAAACTAGGTCAAAACTCAGTTTTATGTGATTCCGAGGTTCACGATCTTTCTTCCACTCTGTGTTCTTGTCTGCCTTGGAGCAAAGCTAGGCTTCCCAGCACCAACAGACTGAACGAGGCCATGGTTTGAAAGTGACATGTCTTTGCCCCCGACCCCCCATAGCCTCCAGAAACACAGATTCCTTGGCTTCTCCCTCCATCTGTAGGGTTCTGAAGGGAAGTTCCCATATTTCATTCAAAAAAAAAGATCAAACGCCCTCCACCGGTGACATTAACTTATTTATGGGTTAGATTTTTTTCCCCCCTGGATCATTTCCTTTCATTCTTGCCAGAACTCCTTGCCTGCAATCCTCCCCAGTTATTAATAAAAGAAGGCAAACAGTAGCAAGGGCAGTGGAACGTTCTTGGCTCCTGCTGATGTGTTTAGTTTGTGTTGGAAGCAGATGTTTTCGCCTTGATCACAGACACTTGCCAGGCCTTTCACATCTGTCCTGTTTTCGGATGAGGACAAAAGAATTCAGAAGACCACGTCTATTTTCAACCCAAATAAGAGGGAATGAAGAGTAAGGATTGCCTCCCACATCGTGTATGACCCCCACGAGATTGTCCAGCTCTGTGCGGGCCGCGAAGGACCCCAGGGTGAACCGGCCGGCCACGGAGGGTGACCCAACGCCCCTCCTACTGCATCCATTGGCTGGGATGGTTCAGCCATTTCTGGCGTGGGGATGGTAGATGACTGCTCAGGCCCGAGGTGTATTGCTCGCCTTTGACAGCAGGGGTAAAATATTTTCAGTGTCTTTTGCCGTTTTTTTGTTTTTGTTTTTGTTTTTTGAGTTCTGAATTAAAACGAAACTCAATGGAGAAGCCTGGTATGTATATTTAGGCCAAGTACACTCCACAGATCTTTTGCATGAGGGCTTCGGTCCCCAGAAGCCAGAAGGATTGTGGCCCATTGCCCTGTCCCCACCTCTGCCGTGCCAGTTAACGTGGGTGATTTTGCGCTGGGTGTCTGAGTGGACAGCTCTCTCCCCCAGCAGAACCAAGGTGAAGGGTTCTCTCCTGGTCACTGTCATTTACCCATTACGATCTTCCGTGCACTGGCCCCGAGCAGGAGGAAACCCTGGGACCGGTCCCAGATGGGGCAAGAGGATCCGAGAGCCAGGCCGCCAAGGCTGACCCAGGGTTGCGGCGAGCTTCCAGAATAACACAGGAACGGGGAGCATCAAGGGCCAGGTGGCATCCAGTGGGGAGCCCCCTATGGGAAGAACCCAGGCCCCGGGGCAGGCGGGCAGGTTCAGGGACCCCCCAGCATGGGTGCAGATAGGAGAGGAAGGAAGACGTTTGCCGAAAAGCCGCCAAGAGCTCGTGTCTAATGCCAGCTTTGTCGCCCATGGCATCTTACCTGGTGTAAGTCCCTATACTGGCCAAACCCGAGCTGCTGTGTCTGGAAAAGATGTTTTCAGGGGAGAGGTCTTCTGCTTTGTTGAGCTCCAAAGGGGGCTGTGGAATCAGGTGAGACAACAGAAGGGGAATGGCCAGGGCACAGGTGGGTTTGTTCAAGCTCTGAGGTCATCTTAGGATTATTTGCATGTTGCCAGGAAGTTTCGGGGAACCACTTGCATCCAGGGATGCACCTAGGCCTTGACCCCGTGTGCTCCTGCCCGAGTGCGTGGGCAAGACTGTGTGAGTGCACACGCGGGTTTTGTTCGGTTCCGGAGGGAGCCTGGACCAGCAAGGCGTTGAGGCCGCCAATCTGCGTTCCTGTGGCACTGGAGACTTGTCTCCGCGGAGGGGCGCAGGCCCAGGCAGCCTTCCCCTGGGTCTCGGCCAGCAGCAGCCCTGAAGGGTGAGGCTGCGTGCCCAGGGTTCCTCTCTGGGGCCGAGTCTGGCCCTTGGCAGCCTGCCCCCGACGAGCTGGCTCATTAGCATGTGGCCCCGTGGGTCCCTGTGATGGGGGCCACACAATGAGGCAGTTATGCCGGTGGGGCTGCCCTCTGGGTTCCGGCCCAAGGCCTGCTCCATCACGTGGGCTCCATTCATCCCAAAGGACCCCCAATCCCCCTCTCCCCCCACCTCCGGAGCCCACCCTGGCTTGGGAAGGCTCAGAGCCCAATCCTCCCCTGGGGGCAGCTGAGGGGCTGTGCCATGCGTCACTGTCAAGCATTGCTCAGATTCTTGGGGCAGGAGGACAGAGATGCCGGGCGGGCCTTCCCGGTGGGGCCAGCCAGGAGCGCACCACCCGAGGCATTGCCGCCACCCCGTGGGTCGGCTCGCTTCCTGACCCTTCATTCTGCTCATACCACCCCAGGCTGGCCTGTCGCCCTGGGCGGATAAGGATAGCTTGGGGACACCCGTGTCGTTTTTGTCAGGTTCCGTTTTCTGCAGACACGGCTTGTCTGGCGGGCTGACAGATGGTGGGAGTCCCGGACTTGCCGACGACTCACTGTGTGACTCCGACCGAATTGCTTTGACTCCTGCGCCTCAGTTTCCCCTTTGTAACATGAAGATCTTCATTTCTGCCTCTCGAGATTGTCGTGAGAAATCAAATCAGAGGAAGCCCGCAAAGGGTCACCACCCCAGTGCTGAGTCAATGCCAAGAAGGGATTGGGGAATTGAAGGGACGAGCAGCCGCCGGGCAGGGCATCTTATCTCTCTGGCCGGCTGTCCACCTGGGAAGGGGGGTGACCGGCCCCGTGCACCCAGTACCCAGTGCTGTGGATACGGCTGAAGGGACAGACTCGGACATGCTTCATGCCCTGGAACCCTACCTTGACTTTGTTATATGCTCTGGGGCTACCCAGCAGTTGCTGAAATGATTTCAAAGCCCTTGGCAATCACTGCCCTCGGGTGGGTGTGGGGGTGTGAGGCTAGGGGTGTGTCTAATGCCAAGGGCCACCCCAAACACACACGGCACACAGCTCTGGAGTTCTAAGGGTCCCATCCGGTGGGTCTTCCCCTCAAAGTGCAATTTCCCAGGTTCACTGAACCCACACAGACCCTTTCATGCATGTGTTTCTGATTCTGATTTCACGCGCTGACATCACTGAATCGGTATGCCCGGGGTTAGGCTCATGGCCACCGAGCTGGGAGCGTAGGAATTTTGGTGCCAGAAAAATTGGATAATGTGGGACATTCTGACTTTGCTCTCCAATTTCCAAATCCTCCTGGGACACTTCTGAGCTTTTCAGAGGCTGTGGTCCCTGTCACTCATGTACAGGGAGAATCAGGCTGGGATCCTAGTCACCAGGCACCTGGGCCATCACCGGCATTGCCTCCACATCCAGGAAGCAGCCAGGATTTCATGGCGGGGGTCTCAGTGTGCAAAGCCCTTCTGAGACCTCTGGGTGTTGTGCATACAATCTTCCTGCTGGTCCTGGGACCACCCTAAAGCTGAGAGGGTATTAGAGACATTGGGGGGAAAAGGCCAGTTAGGAGTCCAAGCAACATGCATTTGAGAACTGGCTTTGCAGGGGATTTTCATGGGGGCATGGGTTTCTTCTCTCTGTTACAGCATCCCAATTGGGAAACAGGCTACATGCATTTATCAATGGGTTTTTAAAAATCTTTGCTTGCATGGTACCTAGCACAATGTCTTGAAGCCATAGCTGTGCTTGTGTTTGGGTTCGTCAGGTCAGTACTGAGCACGTGGGACCACGCGAGGAAGAACAAGCCTCTTGAGAGAGCCCCAGACCAGTAGATAGTGATGTGTGTTCACACTGCTAACCCTAAAGCAAAACAAAACTGGAGCCAGAGCCAGGGGCTGAGAGAGGGCAGCCCTGGGTGCTGGGTGCTAGGTGCTGGGTACTGGGTGCTAGGTGTGGGATGCTGGGTGCTGGGTGCTAGGTGTGGGGTGCTGGGTGCTGGGTGCTGAGTGCTGGGTCTGGGTGCTGGGTGCTGAGTGCTAAGTGGGAAGGAGACAGGTGGACTGTACCCATCAGAGAGAGGATTTCAGGAAAAGGGGAATTCTAGGATGGAACAGAATTCTCAGAGAGCGGTAGAGGAAGGATAGCAGATGACTCAAAGCACATGTCCTTTGTGTGCCCCTGCCCAGCTCACACTCCTCCTGGGTCCAGGGTGCCCCAGGTCACTCTCTCAGCCTCCAAGTCTTAGTCTGGGCAAAGCTCTTTCTGACTCCTGCCCTGAGCCTCGGAAGCTCCAGCTTATCCCAGAAGCCCCTTTGCTGTAACACTCACGACGCTGCAGTGTTTCATCTACTTTGTCTTCCGAGAGCAGAGAGTTCTTCGTGCTGGAGGCCAAGGACGACCAAGGACGACCCCTCAAAGCCTGGCAGGGCGCCTCCCAGGTGGGCCGGGGGCTGAATGGCACAGACATGGGAGGGGGAGTCAGGCAGCTTAGTGATGGAGCCAGGCCACGGGCAGCTGTTTGAGGGAGCATTTGTATGAAAGTGTGTGTGTGTGTGTGTGTGTGTGTGTGTGTTTCATTCATAATGAGAGATAAGGCTGGAAGGATTAGGGCCAGAACTCCAAGGGGGTCTTGGAGTTCAAACTTCGGAGGCTGGGCTTTTCCCCAGAAGCAACGGAATCAGCTCAGCTTTCTTACAAATACAGACTCACCACGTCACCCTCTCTGCTCCCCAGCCAAGACCAGGGCCACCTGGCTCAGGATCCCGAGGATTTCCTCCAGCTCCTCCTCCTTCCCCCCCTCCCTTCTTTCCTGCTTTCTTCCACCCTTTCTCTAGTTCTCCTTTCCTTACTTCCACCAATATTTACGGAAGTTGCCCGGTCCAGACTATTAACTCACAGATTAACCAGATAAAAGCCTTATCCTCAAAAAGGTCACAGTCTGATGGAGAAAATCAACATCAAGCAAATAAGCATCAACACAAGCAAATAAGACAGTGTGTTGCATGGCGTGATACAGTAGATTTGGTGGGAACATGGAGGAACGTGTATAACCAAAGCCACGGAGTAATCCGGAAGACTTCTTGGAGGAGGCCACCTCTAAGCTGAGACGAGAGCAGTTGAGAGTTTTCAGCAGGGGGAGAGGAGAAGCTGGGAGAAGGTCTTCCAGGCAGGGCGAAAGGAGTGTGCAAAGGTGCAGGAGTGGGGAAGGCAGGGAGTCGGGGTGAGAATGGGAGGTGGAGCTGGGGTGCGGGAGAAGCATCTGACAAGACATGGGGGGCTGACTGGCCACAGCCTGAGGGGTCTTGTGCGCCAGCCACGGGAGCTGCCGGGACCCAGGGTCACCTCGGCGCCTCAAGCAGGGGAGGTGATATGGTTTCTCCTTGACAGAAGCTCGGTCTGGCTGCCATGTTGCGATCAGGAGATCAATTCTCTGGACCACCCAGGGGTATGTGACAGCGGCAGGCCCACGGGGGGCTGGCCTGCCGATGACGGGAGGATGGCAGGGGCCAAGTGAAACAGACCGAATGAAATGCACGGGCTGGAGGCAAGGCAGGGAGCAGGCAGAGCTCTGGCACACACTGGGGGGCTGGGGGGGTGCCAGAGCCCAGGATCAGCCCTGAGAGGAGGAGAAGTCCACCGCCAGGTGACCCACACCCTCCCTTCCCACCGGATAGAAGCTGGCCAGACCCCCGAGCCAGCCCCATGGTGGTCTTCCAGGGGTCGGAATGAACTGGGTTTTTTGTTTTGTTTTGTTTTGTTTTTCTGGCAAGGCCACATGTCTGACCCTGGCCCATCTTTAGGGACCTGATTATTAGGCCATTTGTATCTATTTGGGACCTCTTGGCCCTCACAGGCTGCATCCCCCAGGGGGCTGGATCACAGGCAGGTGGTGATTGCCCACCTGTGTGTGCTGGGCTGCCTTTGGTCATGGGGGTCTCCGGTCCGGCATCTCCAGCCAGACCTAGCAATGAGGGCAGAGGGCTGCCCAGGGACCTTGGAGTTGGATAGTCAGGGCACCTCAGATGCCCTCTGGCACTCATCCTCCACCTGGCTGGTGCAATCACGGAAGCCTTCCTTGGGGAGGTGATGTTGAAGCCAAGACTGAGGAGTGTGGGACGTTTCTCAGTCGGGAAGGAAGGAAGAACAATGGTGGGTTCGGGTAAAGGAAATTAGTTTCGTCCCACAAAAGCAGAAAGTGGGTTTGCTGCTTTCCCCACCTGTGAACGTTTGCTGGGGGGATGGGAGAAAGCTAGGAGAAAAGAGGTCCTCACACAGTCCTCCTCAGTCTTCTTAGGGAGTCACCATAGAATTGGGGATCCAGGAGCTCAGAGGTGGAGAGACAGTGGTGGCTGGGGCAGTCAAGGAAGGCTTCCTGGGGGAGAGGCCCTGGGAACAGGAAGGCAGGCCTGCCCTGCATTGTGGAGCAGCAGGGAGCCGGCCCAAGTTTTCCAGGAACCGTGAGCCCCAGAAGGTGGCCTTCGTGGCCAGGCTGAGGGGCTGCGCGCACCCAGAGAGCCAAGGTCGGCCTCTCTCCATCCCTCACCGTGTATTTCCAGCTCTGTGGTTTCCTAATTTATTTGGCTTGAAATTTGTGTCAAACTTTTTTTTTCCAGGTGTAATTGAAACCAACCCTCCAAATGCCTGTTCATTCCTGGGGGAAATTAAAGGTGATTTCAAGCAGGAAGATCACAGATTTCAGAAGAGGGGCCGGGGTGGGGGTGGGGGGTTGCATCTGGGACTGGATGGTGGGGCCGGAGCCCCGTTTGGGTAGATCAGTTGCAGCTGATTGCACTTTCCGGAGGGAGGGCCCCCCTGGATGAAGTGGGGAGACCCCCCCTCCCCTCCTCCACGCAGCAGAGGTGGGGAGATCTACAGGCCCAGCCCCGGCCACAGGTGGTGCCTCCTCTCAGAGGGAGGGCAGCGGGACTGGGTGTAGTCAGGGAGTTAGGGAAAGCACCCCGCTCTGATGGGGCTCCCTGAAAGCCCTCCCTGGGATCCTGGGCCGGAACGCAGAGAAGGAATGGAAACCTAGCCCCGGAGCCGTGGGGAGGATCCCACGAAGTGAGAGGGCACCCGTGAGCCCCCGGGGGCCGAGTCGTCAGGGAACCAACAGACACCGATTGAATCTAAGTTGGCATCCCCGCCCTTGAGGGAAAGGGCTTCTGGTCGAAAATAGGGACTCAGCCGGGGCACCCTTTTTCCTTAGAAAGCGAGGGCTGGCTCCACACGTGCCTCAGAAACCAAGCTATCTTTTCCTCCCTTTGTTGCCTGGGGAAAAAAAAATACTTTAAAAGACTGCAAACTCGTCTGGGCACTGGGCCCCATGAGGACGACGGTCTGCGTGGCTGAGACTTTACGAAGGACCACGGTCATTCGGACGTGGTTACTGTCATTCCCATTCCACAGGTGAGGAAACTACGATGGAGAAAAGGGGTGTTATCTGTTCCAGGACACAGGGCCAAGGGGTGGCAGCGTCCAGCCTGGGCCCTTTCACACCCAGCAAGGAGCCCCTTCTTCCCGGCTGGCCTGGGGACGCGGGGACACGCACTCCTGACCCATGGATGCGGTCCCTGTGCGCGTCCGCAGCACTGAGCGCAGCACCACATGCCAGGAGGCTCTGGACCAAACGCCCAACAACGGAGCTGCTTGCGCTCCCCGTCCAACCTCAGCCTGCCTCTCTGGCCTCAACCCTCCTGTCCCCAAGTCTCTGGCTTCTCTCCCGGTTGCCCACCCTCCTTACTTCCCCAGCAGACGGTCTTGGATGACTTCTGTTTTCTACCCCCCATCCCCCAGCCTGGGACCCTCCTCCACAAGGACCACACAAAAGGCAGAGGTGTCCCTCTCAGTCCCCCAACCCTCAGAACTGGGCGAGGTGTTGGTTTCCCGTATCTGAAGAGCCATCTGTGTCTTTAAGGTGGAAGTCTGGAAGCTTCAGGAAAGAAGACTTCAGCTTCTTTCAGCTCTTCAGCTTCAAAGGAAGCTTTTCAGGGGTCAGGGGGCTGGGACATGAAATTGGCTTCCTCGAGAGGAAGTGAGCTCCCTGCTGCTGGAGGTATGCAAGCAGAAATTGGGCGGTCCCTTGGCAAGAATATCACAAAGGGGATTTGGAATTCAGCTGGGAGTTTCCAGTGGCTACCTTCCCTCACCCCTGCCACCCTCCGGAGAAAATTCTGTCCCAGTGGGACAGCATGGAGGATTCTCTTGCTTGCTCCTGGCCTGAACCCACGTAGGACGACGCTCAGGCCTTTCTCCATTTGCCACAGGTTCTTTTGGTGGAAACTCGCACCAGGCTACTCTCCCTCCAAGGCCCGCAGTCTGCCCCCTGCCAGGCTGCAGCGAGCCGGGAAGAACACTCAGCTAATCTCATCCAGCTGTCCCCCACCGGCTCCTCAATCCTCGTGCCTGTCCTCTACGGGGAAAGCTTCATCTGTTGAGCACATGAATATGAACTTGGACTGAAACTCTCCTAAAGCTTCCTGCTCTCTCCAAAGGCTGCGCACGCCTGTGAGAGCGCCTCCAGCTGGGCACCTGGACCTGAGTCCTAGCATCTCACCTCCGCATTTCCTCCCCACGTGACCTTTGCCAAGTCACTTAATCTCACCGAGCTCCAGCTTCCTCATCAGCCCTGGGAAGGCTCCATGATCTCAGGTAGGGCTGCTCAAGCTGTAGGTGCATCAGAATTTTCCAGGGAATCCTGTTAAAACACTGAATCAGCAAGCCCGGGATGGGGGCCTAAGAGTGTGCATTTCTATCAAGCTCCCTGTGGTGCCCTTGCTGGTGGCCAGAGGGTATCTGGGTCAAAGGACAGGGGCATGGCCAAGGGCAGCACAGAGGTTGAGAGCTGAGGTTCTGGATCACGGCACCTACTTCTTGGCCATGTGACCTTGAAAAAACTCACTAAACTTACTATGCCTCAGTTTCCCCACTTGTGAAGCAGAGATAGTTTTATTAATTAACCCCATAAGGTTTTTGTCAAGATTAAGTTAATCAGCACTGTCCCCCAGATAGCCCTGCTGCCTTCCCCTCCTTCTTCCCTCTTCCGATTTCTTTCTCCCAGCCCAGACATCCCAGCACACTCCTGAAATATCCTCGCAGCCCAGACTGGAGTTCTGGAAGTACGGCCTCTGAGTTCCTAGCAGAGCATGGGGCTTGAGCAGAGCCGGGCAGTGGAGGAGGCCCAGGAGAGGAGGTAGCAGGGCCCCAGGCTGTCATTCTTCACTGGGAAGATGGCCTGGGTCGTCTGGACCTCCCATGGACCCAGAAGTCCCACCAAAGATCCACTATGAGAGCGAGCCCACAGCTGTCGCTCTGGCTGGAGGGATCCTTGCTGGCTCTTGCCCTGCCACAAACCTAAGCTTCCAGCCTCCCTGGGGCCCTGGGGCTTCAGCACAGCCCCGGGCTGGGGGTGGGAGCAGAGCATGAAGCGTCAGAGGTGTTGGCCTCAGGGATGGTCCAGCACCCTGTTGCACAGGCTGAGCAGCTGAGGACAGCATCTGGAACCCAAATCCAGAAGTCCTTACGCCTAAACCCAGCATTTCCCGCTCCTTCCCGTAGACATATGTACGCTGGAGGACACCGACTTCCTCTGCTCCAGTGGGGACCCTCAGTCAATCACTGACTTCCCAGTGGCACCTACCACTCTTCTCTGGTGCTTCTCACGGTACCCAGGACAGAGTCAAACCTCTGATCAGCCCTGGACCACACAGTGTCAGAATCACAGGTCAGCTTGTGTCCACACCACAGCATGACAGAGAACCAAGACAACAGACCACGTGTGTATGCACACCCTCCCTGGAACACGTCTGTGCACAGTACTGGCACCCCAGGGTAGAGAGGAAAATACGGTGGGCTCCTGACCTCACCTGGTCCCAACTGGATAGTTATGGTAGAAACAGAAACAGATCATTTGACCCCTCTAGTACAGGGGTGAGCAAGCTTTCTCTATAAAGGAACAGGTAAAATATGTTTCAGCTTTGTGGGTCATAAGGTCCCTGAAGGACCTACTTACCTCTGCCACCGTAGTGTGAAAACTGCCATAGGTAATACAGGTAAAGAAGTGAGCATGGCTATGTACCAATAAAACTTTATTTACAAAAACAGGCCATGGGCCACATTTGGCCCTGGGGCAGTAGTTTGCAGCCCCCTGACCCAGGGCATGGGTTATAGAAGAAGTAATTTGGAGATACCAGGAAGGAGGGATTGGTTACCCCTTGGGGGGTGATGAGGTGCTGGACAGCCTGCCAGGAGGGAAAGACGGGCTGTTCAATAGGCAGAAACTGAGGAAAGAAGGAGGGAGGGGAAGGGATCCCAAGCCTGGGAAATAACCCGAGGAAAGGATGGTCAGCATGAAATCACAGGTGTGTTCAGAGCACATGGAACAATCTAGTTCATGCGGCGCCTTGGTTCTGCGTACCGGAAAGGAGAACTCGGGCCGGCAACTCCAGGGCCTCTGATTGGAAAGACCTCGGGGGCCAGGAGAAGGAGTTTGCAGTTTACTCAACAGCAGCGGGGAGCCACGGTGGGTGCGCAGGAAGGTGTCTGCGGAGAGGTGTTGACATGATTACGGCTCCGCCTCTGATCCGGTGAACACATCTGGCGACAGTGCCATCCAGCAGTCCCCTCTCCGCAGGCAGCGTGGCAGAGTGCCTTCTGGATTGGTGAAGCCGTTGTCATCGTCATCATCGTCATAGTCCCTCTCTGGGTCTCTGTCATGCAGATGTCCCCACCGTGTGGTCCAGGTTGGGAGGGTAGTGGAGAGAAGAGTCAGGCGCGCCTTGTGAGTGCTCCATGGGGACACAAATCCCTGTGATCCACACGTCCTTGCACCCCTCCTGATGAGTCTTTTCTGTGTAGGGATGGATTAAGCACCTACTGTTTGCTAGCGGAGCACCACAAGGAGAAAGCCTTACACCGGGCTCTGACGCCGTGCTCTGACGCTCTGTCCCATCAGACATTACTGTCCTATGCATTTTTAGACAAGGACGTTGATAGAGGGGACATTCTGGTTTAGTAGGTGCCTGCTGGGCTCAAGCTTCTCCGTCCTAGACACAGAGGTCTGGTGTCTTGGGACAAGGCCCTGTTTTTCCGACCTGCATGTTTATCCTGGTTCCTCACTCACTCTTCAGGTTGGAGAAGACCTGAACTCTGGAGCTGAGCTTCCCCACCTGTAAACTGGGACTACGGGGCCCACCTTGCAGGATCTCTCCGAGAACCGGAGGATGGGTGCCTGGCATGGCGCCTGGCGTGTAGTGGGTGCTCGGTAAACGGACCCTGGAGAAAGAAATGCAGGGCGACCTCAGATCGCAGACTCCGCGGTAGCAACTGTGCAAACTTCTCGCACTTCCTTCCCGGAAGCCTCTGCTCGGGGGGAGATCTTTGGCTGACCCCGGGACCAGGGCAGAAGGCCTCACTTCCATGTGGTTACAATTGGCCCTTTGAGGGGCCAACACCCTGGGGGACGGAGCCGGCCTCCCCCCCCAACCTCCACATCAAGTGGTCCGATTAGAGCCAGCCACCGGAGTGAGGCATCCGGGGGCAGAGGCTGGGCAGTGATGGATAACCCCATCCAGGGACGCGCACACAGGGCTATTTTGGGGCCTCCTGCCTGGGAGGCGGCCTCCTCGGGGCATGGGGGCCGCTGACCCGGAAACAAATTAAAGGCACATCTGTTGGGAGGCCATTTCCAGCAGTGGCTCCAAGGAGCCGCCTGCATTCCGGGAACAAGGGGGCTGTGTGTTTGGTGAGCCAGGCGCGTACCGTCCATGCCGAGAAGCGGGGGCCAGAGCCTCTGGCCAGGAAGGAGCAGCCGTGGGGGATGTGAGGCCTGAACAGAAAGGAAGGGCCATTTCTGGGCCAAGTAAGACTTGTTCCTCTAAAGAGGGAGTTGTTTCATTCTTGAGTGACTAAGGACACAAGATATCGGGATATTCGGTGTTGAGGGTATCCTAATACTCTGACAAAAGTGCCACATGAGCACTTTCTGCTTGAAAGAGCCTGAGGAAGAGCTCTCTCCTTCAGCCCTCAACTGACAGTCAAAGCCCTTCCTAGGATCCCTTGTGGACCACGTTGGCTTGTGGCCAGGAATTCATTGACCTCCAAACTGGGCTACAGAGCACCTCAACATGCTTGCTTGTTAATAGTAAGATAATATTTTTTCTCTGGGACCCCCCCATCCATGGCCTCAGTGTGCCTCTGAGGTATGTGCTCAGTAAGTGTTCTATGGATGGAGGGATGAAGGACACTGGATAGATGAAGGATGTTTGGATGGACGGACGGATGGATGGATGGTTGGATGAAGAAGGTTGTGTAGAGAAAGGATGGGTAGATGGATGGATGGATAATAGAGACTAGATTGAATGAACAGCCTGTGCTAGACACAAAGAATAAAAAAGAGACGATAAAAAGAGGCCTCGGGCACAGCCCCTGGTTTCAAGACTCAGCATTCTGTCCACATGAAAAGAAATCTAACATGAGCATCCCTATGCCAAATCATCCCCGTGCATTCTTTAAGGCTCAGTACAAATACTTGCTCTGCGGAAGCTTCCGTAACTGACCTGTTTCCTCCCTCTTCCTGGGGGAAACGAAATGACAGACGTAATCAGAGAGAGAAGAGTTGTAAGTTCTGGGACCTTGGGTCCAATCACTGCATTTGGGAGAAACAGGGCAGCCAGCTAGAATTTCTCCAAGAAGGAATTCAGGGAAAATGTTTTCCTGTTTTGTTGTCTGCCTATGGAATTTGAAAACCTAGCGGAGTGTGAAGGTCTCCATTGACTATGTTCATCGATCCATTCATTGAACAAATACATTCTACAAGCACTCTGGGCCAGGCTTTGTGTGAGGAGCTGGGAAATCAGCGTGAATCACCAGACTCCTGCCTTCAAGGACCCACAGTCCGCAGGTGGGGGCAAGGCCATGTGATGGTGGCCACACTCCACACTGCCCCGAAACCACGGTATTTGAATGCGAGTCCTGGCTCTCCCGCCACCTAGCTGTGTGGTCTTCTACAATGGTACAGCCGGAAATGCAGAGATTTCCCGGGGCTACCCATTCTTGAGCAGACTTACATGGCTTAGACTCAGGGACAACGACCGTACGACGGAGGTGGCATCTCAGACGGACCACAATGACTCAGCCGTTCCTCTCACGTATGGGCACCACGTTAGGCCTGTGTGTACCTGAACTCATCATCCCCTAGGAGACAGGTGTGGTGCTATGCTCACTTCACACACGGAACAGACTCAGCAAGGCCAAGTAACTTGCCCGAAGTCACACAGCAGGGCCGGGCTGCACGTCCAGGGAGTCTGGCATTCGACTCCGCCATGATGCTGCCGGGGATCTGAAATAGGTGATTCCCCACTTCTGTGCTCGGCTCTGCTCCGTGGGGGATCAGGACAGTCTCTGCCTCCGGGGAGGACATCGTGAGTGAGCGCACGCCGTGAGCTCAGAACAGCGCCAGGCTCGCTGGAAGGGCGGGGAGAGCCGGCCGGTGGCTTTCGGCTGAGGCTCCAAGGCCCTACTCTGACCATGCTGCTCGGTGGCCTCAGAGCGCTGTGGCCTCCCGCAGCGTCCCCTCCGAGGAACCGGTTCTGTGCTTGGGGACTGATGAGCCTTCCACTTCGGTGGTAGTGGCCGGGGAGGGGGGCGGTGTCTGTGCTTTGAGGGCGGCATGTGGTTTGAGTTTGAAACTTGACTTCCTCGAAGTCTAATGAGCCTCTGAAAGTGATTAAGCAGAAGACAGAAAGGTTAAGCCAACGCCTTTTTATCGGAAGAAGTAATATCGAGGCTAATGTCCCCAAATCCGTTTCCCACAGCTCCTGCCATCTCTCCCAAGAAGGGGCTGTTTCCTGGTGGGGTGGAAATTCGAGCCCAAGTCCCCACACATCCAGGCCAGATGAGGGGCCGGCCGTCAGCCCCCGGACCACCGCGTACAGTGGGCTCCTTCTTTTCCATTCTCAGGGAGCCGGGCTGGGAGCCGAGAGCCCTGGGTCAGGCACTGAACCTGCCCCCCCGCCCCCCGCTGTCCTCAAGGACCAAGGCTCCCCACTGCCCTTGTTCTGCCTTTTGGCTGGGGGCACACTTATCCACATGGACTTCGGACTTCAGCATTTATCCCTTAGAGGGGCCCCTCTCCTGCTTTTGATACAGAGATCCCCCATTCCTGGAATCCCAAAATGAAAGTTTCCTGGCACCAGGCAGGGATTGCTGAGGGAAGCTTCTGCTCAGACACCAGAAAGTGGGTTCCCCCCTGCCCAGACAGGAGCCCCAGGGTGGGCGGACAGGGCAGAGAGACGCCTCGGCTGCCGCCAGGGGGTGTGACGGATGGGTGATTTGTCGATCACAGGGCAGCGGAACTGTCCCTGCAGGCAGGCGAACAGCACTCCATGCCTGACGGGGACAGAAAGGGTCAGCCACCTCCACTTTTCCCCGGGACCCCGCCACTTCCCCAATCTGGGGGTGCTATGTGAGGTCTCCCTCCAAAATGCTTCCTTCTTCTGAAGCTTTTCTGTAACTCCACAGTCTCTGCTCCCCTTGGCCTATGTTCCCATGGTGGTGCCCTCGGCCCTTCGTGAGTCTGTCTTCCCGGGAGACTGAGGAAGCATTCCCCAAATTTCCCGAGGGGCAGGACTCCAAGAGCGCTCCTTTCTTCACTTGTTCTTCAAACCTTAGCGTCTTAGACCTGACTGGAGCCTTCTAGATCATAGAACCATCCCTTCAGTGTGCAGATAAAGCCCAGAGGTCCCTCAGGGGACCTGCCCGAGGTCACACACTGAGTCAGTCACAGTATTCTCGAGAGCCTGCCTGAAAGCTGGTGACTGTGCTCGCGACCTGAGTTGGCAAAAAAGGCCGCAGATATGTTAGAACTTGAAGTGGGGAGTGCTTATGAGCAACACGTGCCTTGTGTATTGTGTGTTGTGTCGTGGGTGTTGTCTGTCGTAGCTGAGTTTGGTGTGTATGTGTGTCCATGGTGTGTAGGGACACTCGCTTGCCACTGAGTAGGGCAAGAGCGGATGGGGGATTTCCTATGGACCAACGAAGCTGTTGGGACCATCAGGCAGTTACCTTTTCTGAGCAGAACATGCTTTCTTAGGGGGGCTCCAGACCCCCCCCCCCAAGGAAGCAAGTTCACGGACAAACTAATATCCTTCTATGTGATGGGAACACACCCGGGGGTGGGTGTACACGATACAGCGGAAATGCAAGGTAGGGGGGACATGGTTAAGTCCCCGACAGGGAGGCCAGTGGCCAAGACGCTGTCCCTACAGAACGTGGTTTGAGCGGAGTCTTGAAGGATTAGAATAGACAAGGTTCTCAGAGGAATAGAACCATGTGAGGTATAGATGCAGAGAGAGAGAAATTTATTATAGGAATTAACTCATGCAGTTATGGAGGCCAGAAGGTCCCATGATCGGCCCCCCCATAGCCTGGAGAACGGAAAGGTTGCTGATGTGATTCACTCTGGGTTGGAAGGTCTGAGAACCAGGAGCCCCAGCATCTGAGGGCAGGAAAAGATGATGTTCCGCGTCAAACAGAGCAAATGCTGTTGAGGGTGGGGCCTGGAAGGCAAGTTTTCCTGCCGCTGAAGCTCAAAAGGAACTTACCGTAGCTCCAGCACGCAGGCAGCCCCCAGAGGCCCCGGAACACAGCTGTGCCAAGTCCTTCATCAACTCACATGCGCCCAATAACGGGCACGGGGACCTCACTACTCTTTAGAACAAACGTTCCCAGCTTTTAAGTTCAGATGTATTTCGGAATACTGCACTGGGAATCTTGGGACAACGCCTGTCCATTTTGGGGTGGGAAATAGGACCACCATCATCTTCACAAGTTAGCCCTTGTGATTGTCTAGAGATGGGGAGAGCTAGTCACGGATGACGAGTGAGGAAACCGGGGGTCTGGCCCCACCCCTTCCTACTGGCCTGGTGCTGTGACTTCATCGCCCCAGGCTTCAATCTGCTTATCTGAAAAAAAAGGAGGTTAATCTATCCCCTTTTTATAGGACTGTGGGGAAGAGCAAATCGACTCTGCGGTGCACCGTGAGAAGTCGGTGGCTCTTTCAGCGCAAGGAATTATTGCTAATAACGTGATGATTATCATTAGTTTGGGTGGTAGTGAGAGTCATAATAATTCATCTGTAGAAACTTTCTAAAGCCTAACAGTAACTTAGAGCACAAAGCCGAGGTAAACAAACATTCAGCCTGATGTAGGGGGGTGGGGGGAGACGATAGCCTAGGCCTGGGGAGACTTTTCTGCCAAGCTGCCTTCCTCAAGGAATAAACCTCTCTTTCTTGGAGGAGTGAGCTCCCCATCCATGGGTGGCATCCAAGCTGCCCTGGTTAGCCCTGTGTCTCGGAAAACGTAGAGGACATTCCTGTCCCAGGGAGAAGCTGTTTGGCTGGGTGAAGTAGGAACCAGGGATCTCTCAGAATACATCCCCCAGAGGGTGACTCAGACCGTAAGCCCCTTGCTCCCGTTCCTACTCGCCACTCTCCCCACCCCGAGCAGACCTTAGCAGCAGTGGACGAGCTGTCATAAGATCCATAAAATCCCGTTCTGGGTCTCTGTGGGGTTCCCTGCCCCCACAGCTCAGCCCCGCTCTCCCGCAGGGTGTGAAGATAGGGGGTCCCGAGCTCTGCTTGCATTCCTCTGCGGAGCTTGAGAAAGCCGCCCCCTGCCCACCCCCCTCCAGCCAGCGGGAGCGTCGGGGTGGTCAGCACCCCCCCCCCGCCCCAGATCAGGAGATGGGAAAGAGGACTGGGCGACCTCCCGCGGCCGTTATCTGCCCCCATCTGTAAACAGCGCCCGGCCCTCCCCGGGCTGCCTCTGCCTCACACTCGGGGTGACAGGGTGTTTGGACATTCGGAGACCCTCACCCAGCCGCCTTTGTTCTCCAGGCTTAATGAAGGGACTGCTAAAACCTCACTGGCCAGATAAGATGACAGGGCAGTCTTTTAGGATTATGGATGGTACACAGAGGTGACAGGACGAATTCCTGTGGGCAGAGGGGTCCCAGGGCACTGCCTTTTGTCCAGAGGGGAGCCCATCTGAGCTGGTACGAGTTTGGTCCTCGGCCTCCAAACAAACACTTGCAGAAAGCTCAGAGGGGGATCCAGGAGACGGGCACTTGAGGGGAGTGAAGAGCCTTGTGCCCCTGGGCAGAGCCCAACCCATCTGGGGGGGCGGCTGTGTCCACCTCCGGCCCCCCTCCAGACGGGATCCCCCACCCCCGACCCCTCCCTACTCCTGAGAAGAACCCCATCGCCCTCCGTGCACGGGAGCTTGCAAAGCGTTCTTACTTATTTTTATTTGCTCGTCACAAACCCTTGGGAGTTAGGAGGTGCAGGAGGGCCTCTGCGTGACGTTATCTGGTTTGAACTTGGGCTCCATCCCTCGCCTTCCCAAAGACAGAGAGTCTCACATGGTTGTGGCAGCACCGCCGCGCATTAGCCTATTGGGAAATGCTTGTGAGCTGCTGCCTCTGGTGCGAGCTCTCATTTATCTCTCTGTGGGAGGGCCGCTCAGGAGGGACCGTGTGCCCTGCTGCCCCCAGCCCCAGCGAGGGCGCCGAGACTGAGACGGGCCATCCCGCGTGTTTGTGAGCCGAGCACACAGTTCGGGGGGGCGGACTCCAGGGCTCTTGGGCTCCGCCAGGGAGGTAAGGAGGAGCTGGTTCGGTGCCCACACATCGGTTCAAGGGTCTCTTGCTCTGGCTTTGAGGGGTCTGCCCCCCCCACACTCCCTGGGGGGCATCTCTGGCCGTGGATGGAAAGCCTGTTCCCACTCAGCCTCCGGGCGCTGGGCCCACCCTCGGCTTCCACGTGCCAGGCAAGCCAGGCCCCACCGGGTGGGTCTGAACTGGCACCAGCTCAAAACACAGCCTCCTCCCTGCCCCAGCCCTGATACACTCACACACTCTCTCTCTCTCACACACACACACACACACACGTTCCCAGAGGGCTCTGCTGCGGCTGGTCTAGAGAACAGGGACGGCTTCCTGGGACCCGCACGGTCCCGACACCGCACAGGCATCTCCTCGCTTAGGAGAGCAGCCTTGGAAGACCAAAGGGGAAGGTGGGCCCATCACAACATCAGTGCTGGAGGTGATGGCCCACTGAGGGACAGATGGTACCGTTGCTATTTTATTTTCTTCAACACTGAGTGATCTCTTTCTGGCACTTTCCATTTCGACAGAATCCTGTTCTCTTGCAGTGAAGTGAACAGACAGTCGGTCATTGCAAGGCAAACAATTGCGTGTGGAAACTGCTTTCGCCCCCGGACCCCTCGAATGGCCTGCCTTTGGGCCTCGGCCAGCACCGGGGCTGGAAGCCCCACCGAGGAGCTCAGCGGCCTTGCCGAACCCGCCCACCCCCGGGGGACCCAGGAGGGGGCGGGTCGGGGGACCGTCTGCCTGGCCGCCCAACCCCAGGCCCACGGGCGGAGGCCGACAAAGGCCTCTGGGGCAGAGTCTGTGGGTAGGGTCAGCCTGATGCATTATGTAACAAAATAGACTGTGACAGAGAACAATAAACACTGCGCCTGGCAGAGCAGCGCGCTTTCTGGCCACGGCCCCGTTGGCGGAGAAATGCTGCTTCACCCACTTTCTTCCTCCTACGGACGCAGCTGCGGGAGGTGACACTCCTACTCAGGGAAGGTCCCCTCCTGACCTCCATCCACTTGGCTTTATTTAGGAAGAGCCTCTGCCTTGCTGTCCTTGCGCTCCGCACGGCCGCCCCAAATCCACAGGCACGCTGAGACCACAGCCACCCTTTCTCCACCACCCTCAGTGGCTCCGTGTTGCCCCAGGATGAACACTGATGGTCTCGGTTGGGAACCCAAGGCTTGGCCCAGTTCCCGCGTCACTTTCTTCCCCTCGGCAGCCAATGCGATGCCCGCCCTCCCGGATTCTTCCTCCTCCACAGATCTAGCTCATCTTTCAATTTCCAACAAAAACTCCCCACGGCACTCACCCCCTCTGTACACTTACTTCTTCCTCCAAAGCATACTCCTTACGCGTTCACTTTGTAGTTGGCTTTGATATGTTTGTCTTCCCATGTCATTGTTGGCGGCTTGAGCCAGAGGAGTGTGACTTGCCCATCGTCGTGCACCCGTCCCTGCTCTGGGGGAGCTCAGATCAAGACGGGGGAGGGGTGGAGGGCAGACATTTAAACAGATGCACGCAGCCAAGTTTTCAAGGTGCCATGGCAGAAGAGCGAGCGCATAGTGTTTTTGTTCAAACGTCAAGGTCATGGCAGCTGTTGGGCAAAAGCGAAGAGGGGGAAACGTGTATGTAAGGGACCACAGGGGTTCGTTGAGTATCGCTGGGATGTTCCTGGGGGAGTGGACCAGCTTTGTGGGTCATGTTCACGATCGGTCCTTGTCCTGGAGGTGATGAGAATCCTGAAAGACTTTTCTCGTTATAAATCATAATAAACTGCCTTCATATCCGTAAATACCACAAACCCTCACTTATCGGAGTTTAACTTTCCATTCATCTAAGAGAGTCAAAAGAGCACCAGTCGAAAGAATAATGAACAACAAAGGAAAAGGAAAAGCCTTGGCCACTTTGCTGACCAGAAGATGCACCCCCAGCAGATGTCCAGCCCTTGGCTCTAAAGGAAACAATCAACAGGACAAGGGGCAGGAGAGAGGACAGACAGAGAGAGGACAGAGGGCAGAAGGTGGGGGAAGGGCCGGGGGAGACCGGTCAATAACTTCAAGCAAAAGGAAATCAAGTTGACAGACTGATAACAGGCAAGGTGTATTTCTTTCTTTTTTTTTAAAGATTTTTATTTATTTATTTTGAGAGAGAGAGAGAGAGAGAGAGACAAAGTGAGAGAGAGCATGAGTTATCCTTTGCTTCATTCCAAAAGGCACTTGTCAAGGTAGAGAGAGAGAAAAATTTAAAGAGCAGATGTTAAGAGAAAGAGTTAATGAAGTTGAGGTATCCCAACCTGGCATGGAATAGGTACGGCGATACCAGAGCTGTTGACAAACACGGGGGAAGCCGACCTGTCACAGGTAACTCATTCTGCTTTCTGCCCGCCCAAACGCAGATATAGAGAAGAATGACTTAGGTGGGGGAATCAATGGTGAAGTCAGTTAAGCGTCTGACTCTTGGTTAAGGCTCAGGGCATGATCTCAAGGTCGTGGGATCGAGCCCCACGTCGGGCTCCACACTCAACGATGAGTCTGCTTGAGATTCTTTCTCCCTCTCCCTCTGCCCTCCCCTCACTCTCTCTGCCCAAGCATGGCTTGTCTGGCGGGGACAGTCACTCTGTGACTCAGAGTCCCGGAGCCTTCTTCATCCCTTCCCTCCTGGAACCCCCACAGCGGTCCCTGAGGTTGGCGGTGTGGGGTCATTTTTCCTTCGAAGACTGAGGACCCTCAGGCTGGCGAGGACTTGCCCTGACACGCAGCACGTGCCAGTCAGGCCTTCTCTCCAGTGTTCCCCAGCACTCCTCCCAGGTTTGTATGCAGCTGCCTCAGTTTCCCTTCTGGACCCTTGCTTGATTAGCCAGTCCATTCAGACTCTTAGGCCTGTGAGAGGCAGAGCACATCCTTTCAGCCCCCAAAAGCTTCCTTCAGAGAAGTGTCTCCCCTTGGAAACTCTCAGGCTTCCCGCCCCCGGGCGGCTTCTCTTCACATTGCCGATCCGTGCGCCCCCTCCTCACACTCAGGCAGTGCGCCCGAGGCCCTGGACTCGGCCGCCGGGGGAGGCCACCGAAGCCAGCTTACGATGCCTTGTGACCAGCACTTGCCTGTGGAAGCCCACAGGAGCCGCGGGGGTGCTGGAGCCCAGCCAGCCTCGCTCCCAAGGAGAGGGATCCCTCTCCCTTCGTGGGGGGATGCAAGGCCGCCAGAGGGACGGGGTCTTCCTGGCCTGCGGTTAGAAACCAGCCCTGACTCACTCCTGTCAGTGGCTCACCTGACTGGGACAAACAGGCCGGGGAGGGGTTGGGGGGGAGAGGTCATGAGACAAAAATGCCTTCGCAGGGACTGGTAAGGGGAAGGGTGTGCAGTCCTGGCCCTGAGGAGAGTCTGCTGGGCCAGTGGGAGATCCGGGTCCCAGCCCTGATGCCGTCACTGTTGTGCGAGGTGACTCAGAGACGCCGCTGTACTTCGTGACCTTCGAGCTCCGGGCCATCCTGTCCTCCTACTGAAGAAAGTAAGGCAGGGGGAGCTCTTCAGGGACAGAGGAAGCGCTCGCCACTCAGACCTGAAGGATGGCTGTCACAACCACATTCTTCGCCCAGCCCAGGGGTCCTTCCTCACCTGAACTGCCACCATTTGAGGTACAGAAGGGACCCAGAAGGAACCGACTCTACTGGGTGACTAGAGGGGCTCATCGTGAGCAGGGCCCCCACAGGACGTTCCTGAATGGGGAGGATGTGCTGGGGGCTGGGGGAGCCCAGAGACTGGGCACCTAGCCCTGCCCCAGGCTTCAGTGGGGCCTGTCAGGGCCCAAAGGTTGGCGAGGAGGGAGCATCTTGGGGCAAGAACCAGGCCCAAGGACCGGACAGGATTTGTCCCTGTGAGGGAAGTTGGGGAAAGCTTCCGGATCCTCCTCAGGAATGCTTTGCTCAGTTGGCCCTGGAGGATTCACGTCCTCACTAGCACTGCCCTGATTTCTCTCCTTTACCTCTGGAAAGGCAAAGGCCAGCGCAGTGGCCTGGGGTGCTCCGGAAGGAGTGGGGCTTGGCCTTCTCGGCATTTCTGCAAAGCAACGATCTTGCTGCTCTGAGTGTTTAGCTCTGAGGCCGTGTCTTCCCTTGAGAGGTCAGGCGCCCAGGAGGGACATGAGGGTTTCAGGCATGGATGGACCCAGGCACGTCGAGGAAAACCACATTCAGAATCACATTTCCAAAGCCGGAGGAAATTGGTCCAGAAGAATCGGTGTGGGGATCTGAGAGAGGGAAATAGAAGGGCTCAGAAGTGAGCTGGAGCCAGGGCGGCCGGTGGGGACGTCCTCACAGAAAACTCTGTAGCGGAACCAAACCACCCCCTTGGTGGCTCCCGCCAGAAGGCAGCTACGGCCAGCAAGGAGGGACCTCAGGCAGGGGCCAGGCCGAGGACAGAGAGGCCCAAGTGGGGCTGGTGCTGGGCAGAGGCACGTGCACCTGGCTACAGTCGTCTTGTGTGCAAAGCAAGGGGTTGAATTCCACCGTCTCACAAGACTTTCCCAGTCCTGGTTTCTTCGGTTCTGTGACTGCAGAATTCTGAAAGGCCTGGAGTGGACAGCTCATCTGGTCCCTGAGTCCGGCCCCAGCTCACCGCTTCCTGCCTGTCTCATGTCATACGCGCCCTTTAAACCCCTGAGCCTCAGTCTTCTGGGCTGTAAAATGGGATTGTCACAGAAGCCACCCTAGCAGGAGCGGCGTGAGGATTCAGTGGGAAAGTGCTTTTCAAGGCCCGGCACAGTCACTACCTGACCCACAGGAGGGCCTGGAGAGAGGGGAGCTCCCTCTCTGTCCCGCTTCTCTGTTTCTCCTAGCTCAGTCATTCCCCCAGGAGGGCGAGCTCTGTTAAGGGGGAATCAGGGGCAGGGGGCGGACGGGGGCGAGGCAACTCAACTTCTCCAAGTCCTCCAGCTGCCCTTGGAAACCTTGGCACAACGGAGGAGATGAGACAGGCCTGGAGGGAAAGTGGCGGGAGGGCCTGGCTCCAGGCTGATGGGGACGGACGGGGACGCGGCCCGCCACCTCCCAGCGAACGCTTTGCTGAGTCGCGCAGCCAGGGTTCCAGGCCGTGGGTGCTGTGCCCGCCACTGAGTCCCGACGGCGGCCTGCTGAAGAAGATCCTCGCAGACCGCGAGTCTCAAGGAGTGACCCGAACCTTTCCTGCTGCCTGGGGCCCCTTGAATGCCAAAGAGCGAAATGGACGAGAGAGACCGTTTCCGGACAATATCCTATTAACACTCATTACCCATAAAACGGGTAGGTTTCAAATAGCCAGATAATTGAGGCCATTGGGTGGAAGGGGGCTGAAATTACCTGATTAATTGCCTCACTTCTGGGCCTCACGTGTTTAGACACGGCCTAGGAGAAGCTGTTGGCGCTTTGAAGTCTCGCTCCACTTTCCCTGTCCCTCTGTTTCCAGTCTTGGCATCCCAGCCTTGCTTCCTGCTTTGTCCGTGAGCTTGCACACCTCATCAGTCAGCCCGGGGCAGACATAAACTTTTATTTTTCATTCTCGTTTTAAAAAGCAACCCCATCTGGCCCTTTCCCGGCTTTTATCTACACCCGCGGACCACAGGTTCATTCACGTATTTGTTCATTCAGGAAAAAAATGGATTGAATGTCTCCTACCCGCCAAGTTCTGATCTAGGCTCCAGGGGCTACAGCAGCAAAAAATAAAGTTTAAAAAAAAAAAAAGAAAGAGAGAGAGAGAGAGAAAACAAAAGCAAAACCCGAAATAGAATGGGGCCACCCAGTTCAAATCCAGGCTCATCTCCGGAGGGTGTGGGCAAGTGATTGAACCCCTTCCAGCCTCCGTTTTCTTCCTTGTAAAACCAGGGCGATGACAGTACCTGCCCCTGGGGGTTATTTAGAGAATAAAAGGGCACATTATCTAAAATTAAAAACAAAATGAAATTCCCTGCTCATATGGAGCTTACACTCTAGAGGGGAGAGGGGGCAAATAAACAGGCGTGCGTACGCTGTTCCAGATGGTGATAAAAGCTGTGGACCCAGAGGAAGGCAAGGGGAGCGGGGCGCTGTGTCCCATCTGGCGGTCAGAGGAGGCCCGAGCTCAGGGGCGGCTGCAGCCTGCGTGGGCTCCCGAGGTGGGGGGGGGGCTGGGGAGTGGGAAGGAAGCATAGGTTAGCACTGCAAGTCCCACTCCTAGAGAACCCCTCAGTGTGGGGGAAATCAAGCACTGGTCACTCCAGAACAGGAAATGCAGAGCCCTGAGTGGGGGGCACAGGAGGCGGGTACGGATGCAGCCAGAAGAGCAGGGAGGAAGTGCGGCCTGATGGGCAGAGCCTGGACAGTGTCAGCCCCATGGGCTTTGCCCCTCCCAGGCCTTACCCTTCCCTAAACCCCCAAGAGCCAACCCTGAAATGTATCAGCTGTCAGGGTGTGTTTTCAAAGAGAAAAGAATGGAGAGGTTTTTTTTTTTTTTTTTTTTTTTTTTAAAGCAAACCCCTAGAATAACAGCTGGTGTCTTAGATGATGCGTCAGCATAACCCCAGGAGGCAGGCACAGAACCCACTCTTGTTTTACAGGGAAGGAAACTGAGGCTGGGGCGTGTTCAGTCGCTTGCCCACTCTCCTGGCCCCAAGCCTGGGTTGGACCTTCCTGGGACCCCACCGTGCTCTGGGGTGTCGGGCAGGGAATGTCTCTGTCACTCTCTCCACACGCTGGAGAAGCAGGCAGGACAGGGAGTGACCTCCCAGGGTACAGGTGAGGAAACAGAGGCAGAGCTGGGAGCGGCTGGTGTACAACGTGGTAGTCTGTTTGGATCAGGACATTCTAACTGAGGCCTTCTGAAGCCCATTCCTGGCTTCCTGGTTCCATGGCGTAACTAGTAATGCCCACAGGGAAAAGCAGACCTTCTCTCCTCAAACCCCAGGCCGGCCTCCTTCCAGGGGTCGAATTCCAGAAAAAGAGGTAGAAATCTAGGGCTGCAGCTGAGGGAAGGGGCATTGCCAGGAAGGGACAAGGTGTCCCCTCCCGACCCCCCCTTTCCCAAGGCTGCCAATCCCCATGGCCGGGGGGCAAGGGGTCTGCTGCATGGGGACAGACCGCTGAGGGAACTTGCCTGGACAGCTTTCCCCTCACCTCACCGACCCACGTCCCTGCTGCTCCTTTCCCAAGGGGGAAGAGAATTATTTGTTTTTCCTGTTGCCCTGATTTATGGGCCACTTTGTTCTTTATCTATTTGCACAAACTCAGTAAAGTGACCCTCTCCTTCCCAGAGGCCAGAGATTCTGTCAACACCTCGGGGTCACAGGTCAGTCGACCTGCCCAGGGTGCAAGGGGTTGCCGGAGGTCACCTGGGGATGGAGGGTAGATACGAATTTTGCTCAGCCGGAGCGGCTCCATGGTGGGGCTCCTGAGGGGGAGAGGGAGGAGTGATCTCGTACAGAGCTCCTATGATGCACCGGGTCCTGAGCCCTTCTGGATCCTTCTGGATCCTTCTGGATCCTTCTACCCATAGTCTTGACAGGCAGACGATCCATGTCTCCATGTCACAGACAGGGGAACGGAGGTCTGGAGATGCAGGGATGGGTCATCGAACATGACACCTAGCGGGACTCACATCAAGGTCTCCTGACTGCCAGCCTCACTGTCTTCCCATCACACTTGTCCAGCAAGACACAAGGACCAGGAGGGCTCCACTGACCGGGACAGATTTATGCCTTTTCTAGCTGGGGGCTCGGGTCAGAAAAGGCAGCCCAGCTCACCGTCTTCCTCCTCCTCTCTGTCAGGGACCCCAGTCTTGTCCTCCCCCAATGCCTCTCCATGAGTCCTGGGACTTCTCCATTCCAGGGTGGCTGCACTGTGTCCACGCAAAAGCCAAAGGGAGACAAAGTTAAGCCACGCCATGGGCAGACTTCACCGCAGACATTCGCAGGCATGTCGGAACCCCTGTTGAGCCTCCAGCCTCGAGCCCCAGCAAGGTTCCTAAAGGCTCAGCGAGGAGCCCCATCTGGAGGGCTCTGACAACGGCACGTGCCCCTCCCCCCAGCCGTGTGGCTTGTCAGAGCCTCATCCTCCCCAGTGACGTCTGCGGTCAACAGCGTGGACCTCACAGGGATGTGGACACAGGTCCCAGGGAGCGACCCACAGGAGTGCTCTGTGAACCGTGAGCTATTTCCTTCCCCTCCTTTCACAGAAGCCACGACAGAGGCTCAGAGAAAAAAATGGAGCTTAGACAGGGCAGCCAAATGGACCCAAAGTGGTATTGCCTGAGATGTGGCTTCACCAAACTGCCCAGAGACCACAGCTCTAACTCTCCCTCTGGAAACGTAGCACCAAACGGACTCACTAGACACTCTCAGGAAGCTTCGGGAATCTTCCAAGGACCCGCCAGAGCCAACCAAAGCTAACCTAATGTAATCCAGGCTCTTGCAACTCATCCCAAGTCAGCCGCTCAAAATTCTACACAGGCCAACCATCTGAACTCCTTGAAGCCTAGAATAACCAAAGAAACTCAGGGCAATAAACACAGTTCGATTAAATTTGACCCGTACCAGTCCAATATTTCCATCTCAACAAATTCCATCAGATTCCAGTTAGTACCAGAACAACCCAATCCGACATAACCCAACCCATCCATTCAGCTTATCTCAGGACAATCATCCTCGCCCGTGCTAATCCAATTCCGTCTAATTCATACTGATAGGGCAGCAAATGCTTCCCCAGCCCCCCACAGTACAGTCCAACCTATCATGAGCAAATGTCTCTACACATATTTTGAAGATAAAAACGCCTTTTTAAAAAAGATTTTATTTATTTGAGAGAGAGAGAATAAACAGAGTGGGGCAGGGGCAGAAGGAGAGGAGAAGGGAGCCCGACATGGGGCTTGATCCCAGGACCCTGAGATCATGACCTGAGCCAACAGTAGACACTTCATCAGCTGAGTCATCCAGGTGCCCCTAAAAACAATTTTTAAAACACGAGAAATCAAATCTGAGGAAAATCACTTTGTGACGTTTCCAACCATTTGGGTTCCAATAATTCCTTCAAGGTAGGTCTTTTTTTGGTCTCTGCAGCACGCTATTCCCATTCCAGCATCTCTCTGGGAACCTCTCCTTCCTCCTACTCGTCTCTACCCATCAGCGTCAATGCTGAGACAACGCTTGCCTCTGACGAGGATGACTTCCCCGGAGATGGGAGCACGCGGTTTCTCTCTCCATTCTCTTCCCTCACGTTTCCTGAGACCCTTCCTGGCTGAGGTGAAAGCTTCGACTATGGTGTCCTTCACTGTTAGTGTGAATGGGGCCTTGCCCAGTCACACCGTGAGTGAGCTTCTGGAACCACGGATCAGAGCGACAGTAAATTCCGCATCCAGTATTTGGCAATACATGTACTTTGAATGATCATTTCGACCCCACACATTTTTTTGTTGTTCAACCTGTTGTCTTTGTCTGGAGAATCTCACCGTCTCAAAGGATGAAGTTCACTTGGGCTGCTTTTTCCTTATTCTTGCTGGCTTCCGATTCTTACTCCGCAGCTACACGCAGTTCTAAAAACCTGTCACTCACAACCTTAATATCCTTGGATGGTTCCCCATTTCCCTTGACATAGACCAGACTCCTCCGTAAGGCTTCTAAGGTTTTTCCAGACACGTCCTTTACTCCCCCCATAACCATCAGCTTTCCCTCCACCCTTCTTGGGCCTTTGTATTTACTGTCTCTGTTAAGGGACTGTCATCTCTACCCCTCTATCCAGTTAGTTTCTTCCCATTCTTCAGTTTTTCGCTTAAGAGCCACTTGTGTCAGGAGGACTAGACCGGTTTCCCTTGCAGTCCATTCCCGTATCATCCTACCTTTATCAACTGCCTTGCAGTTTCCCAGGTAATGACTCTTTCCCCACAGATGTAAATTCTATGATGGCAACAACCATGTCAGACTTTTTCCTTGACATCTGTGTTCATGATCCCTATTGAATGAATGAATGATTGAGCTACTTTGCGTGGCCTCTGACCTAATTATGAAGTCTCCAAGTCATTCATTCACTCATTATTTCTCTTAGTGTTTTAGCAAGAATTCCTCAAATAACTCCACACACCAGACTCTGCTCTGAGCTCCAAGGAGTTTTCCCTCCTCACCTGCACTCAGGTCTACGTGCTTCCGCACAAGGATTTTCCAGTTTGCCGATGCGCTCCATCGTGTGGAAGGACTGACCTCGCCCCTGGCCCTGTGAAGACACAGAGGGGGAATGCGGGGCTGAGCAGCTCAGACAGGTTATGTAGGTCAGTGGGGATCAGGGAAGGCTTCACAGAAAGAAAAACACTTGAAGGCCTCAGGGAATGAGGGGCATTTTGTTAGGCTGCTGAGGGAACGAGAACATTCTAGGCAAAGGGAGAGACTCCTCTGAAGGTCTGGGCCGTGACCCAGGAGGGCACTAAGAGAGGGCAGGACGCAGGAGAAACAGCAGCACGTGGTGAGGGACAGAGCCGAGATTCAAGCCCAGGTTTTCCCAAACCCAAAGAACGATCTCTTTTTCCCTCCACACCAATTTTCAGGGAAGCTTTAAGAAACCCCATATCTTGGTCTGGGGAGAACTCTCTCTTTACTGAGGTTTCTTCTAAATAGGCCAAGTAAATATCTGAAGCAATTATTCAGGTAATTAATGTTAGAAACACTCCCACAAAGTTTTTTTTTTTTCTCCATTATTAGCATATTTGAGGTGTAAAGTGGTGGGTTTTTCACTTAAATTATCTGGTTAATTGTCTTGCAGGTGTAGACACATTCTCAGAGGGAAAAGACTGCCAGAGCCGTGGGCCCAGACCCCAGCCCCGGGCGCCTTGGCACAGAGAGACCTTTGTGAGTGAACCACCTTGTAGAAATCACAGTTATTACTATTTGAGAACATGAGAAGCTGGGAAGTTGGCCTGCGCACGAGTGCAGAAAGCGTGCCCCTCCCTACGCCCCACCACCCCCAGACCAGGAACTGCCTGTATGGGCAGAGGCACTAATAAGCTCCCTCATCATTATTTCAAAACTGACCTGGTAGGAAATTTGGCCCCTGGAAAGACCGCCAGGGGTTCTGAAATTAATATATTTAGAGAATGTTTAAACATCAGAGATGAAGAGCTCTTAAAATCATCTAAGCAAACCACAACCCGCCTCCTTTTATAGATGGGAACACCAAGGCCAGAGAAGGGCAGTCACTCGCCCCAGGTCACACCAGCTGGCCTGTCCCCACCCCATCGCTGTGTGCAGTCTGACTTTGTCCTCCAGTGGAGGAGAACCTGCCGCTTTCCCCTCCTCTGTGACCTCTCGGTGACTTGTCCCAGCCAGACTTGGGGACTGGGAGCATCCGGCAGGGGACAGACACATGGGGTCTCATTCTACGTGGTAGACCACAGCTGTCCTCCCTTTCCTTCCACTGTCTTCAAGAAACCAGGCATTTCATCTTCACGGAGGTTGGTGCTACTATCCCCATTTTACAGATAAGACAGACTGAGGTTCGTGAAGTCAGGTGACCTTGAAAATCCCCCAGGGGTCGTAATGGATTGACAAGTCTGATGGATTTGTACAGCAGTGTTACTTGTTTTCCCAATGAGACTCCACGCCCCCACCCCCCATATATCTGATGACCACAAGCTGGTGGGCGACACAACAAAATAAAGGAAAAGAGACTACGGGGCCAGGGATAAGGGCATGTGACTTTGGGAAAGCTTCTTTCTGTCTCTCGATCTCAGTCTTGCTGCCTTTAGAACGACGCTATTGGAGGAGACACTTACAAACCACGGCATGAGAGATAAACACATGAGCCACTCCCCGGGGCCCTGTCGCAGCCCTCATGGAGGGAAAAGTGCCCTCCACGTCCCCTCCGTTGGCTCCTTCCCTAGTTCACTCCTGACATGGGTTTTCATCAGGGACCTATTATGTACCCTGTGCTCTGAAGCTTTCACCCCTGCCAGCGCTATCATTCCTCACGTTGTTATTATCCCATTTGTGGGGAGAGAAAATTGAGGCTTAGCACAGTTAAGTGACTTGCCCAGGGCTGGGCACATAGGCTGCGGCAGATCTGGGACTGGTGTTTGGGTCACGTGACTCCAAATTCTGTGCTCTTCCCCCAGGACCGGGTGTTTCTCCCGACTCCCAGCCTGAAGCTGCCGCAGGGGTTTCTGGATGGCGCAGGCAGGTGTGCGGGCTAAGGTGAACTGCGCTGGGGGCCGCGGGAACAGACACACATTTGCCAGGATGCGTTTCCACCCCCCAGGTCCAAGGTCGAGGGCCAGAACCTTCCCGCTGCCTTCAGGGAACCTCAGTCAACGATCCACGGGCCAGGCTACCAGTGAAGTCCAGCCAGGGTGCCCTGCCCTTTGCTGTTTGAACTTCGAGTCAGCTGAGGCCCCATCATGCCAAAAATGCCACCAGCTGTGGTCTGGGAGAAATGCCCTCCAGGTCCCCGCGGAGACCGACCGACGCACCAGGAGCCGCTGGCTGCGCGCCCCGCTGAAAGAACGGGCATTCTTGAATTCCGCCGCTCGGCACGCCGTGCTCCCACACTGTGCTCCCACACTGTGCTCCCACACGGCCCTCCCGCGCAGAGCCCAGACAAGAGGCGGATTCACTTCGGGCACAATAGACACACAGAACGCTCGGCCGCCCCGCGTCTCCGATCTGATGCTCGGTCCCTGCACCCCGCCTCCTCAGACCAGATCGAGTGTCAAACAGGCCAGGCTGGTTCGGAGTCGAGCCCTGTTGCCTGCTGCGTCCTCTGGTCTCCACATACTGCAAAGAGGCTGGAGTTGGAATCCGAATTCCAGGGCAGGAAGCCAGCCAGCTTGCCTTCATGAGCTCCGTAAGCTTGGGCACTTCCTTGGCCCTCGCTGGGCCTGTTTCTCCCCCTGTAAGTCTGTCCTGTAAGCGCTGCTGAGGCGCTGGAGGGCCCGTGGGGGTCGATCTGGGTTTAGAGCTCGGGTGCTGAGCTTCTCCACACAACACGCTTCTGCTCCGGAAGCCCCGGCGGTCAGGCCTCGCACACAGCGTGTGCCCCGTAACCGTGTTCAATGAATGTCTGCCATTCTCTTTGGCCCCCAGAATCGGAACCCCCCCCTCCACGTATTAACCATGCACCAGTGCTGATGGAAGGCAGAGATCCTACCCCCACGACACGGTCTGAAAACGACCAGCCCCGACCGCCAGCTCAGACCATGTGCTCCTGGCCTGGTTACGGCCAGCAGCAACTGCCTAGATGGGACTCAGGGTCGGGGAGGCAGGAGGCGGGGACACTGTCTGGCGGGGGTGGGGGTGGGTCCAGGGAGAAGCAGTGGGTGCAGCCGAAGGAGCTCCTGAATAGCAGTGGCCGCTTGGCAGGCGGCTGTGGCTGTAACTGTGACCAGGACAGTCTCTAGGGCCAGCCCCATCCGCAAGGAGCAATAGTGCCCGGCACGTCAGCGGAGGCATCTGTGTTCGCGCATTCGCTTCTGCCACTGGATCCCTGCCCCAGACCTCTGGACTCTCTGACCTTTTCAGTGAACTCCCTCTGTGTTCACATCGCGGGGATGTTTGGGAGCTGGCACTTAAGAACCCTGACGGCTAACCATGCCACCTGTGTTCCAAGTTTTCAAAAGCCCTGGGTTCTGGTCTTGTCCTTGTCCTGACCCTCTGTGTGACCTTGAGATTAGAGCTAACCTCAGAGCCTTCGCTGCCTTCTCGGTAAAATGCAAACTGTAGGGGCGCCTGGGTGGCTCAGTGGGTTAAGCCCTCTGCCTTCTGCTCAGGTCATG
The DNA here is from genome assembly GCF_020171115.1 of Neogale vison. Lineage (NCBI taxonomy): Eukaryota > Metazoa > Chordata > Mammalia > Carnivora > Mustelidae > Neogale > Neogale vison. Next base: position 132,729,938 of record NC_058098.1, read on the forward strand.
ATCTCAGGGTCCTGGGATTGAGCCCTGCATTGGGCTTTCTGCTCCACGGGGAGCCTGTTTCCTCCTCTCTCTCTCTGCCTGCCTCCCTGTCCACTTGTGATCTCTGTCAAATAAATCAATAAATACCCTAAAAAAAGAAAATGCAAACTGTAACGTGACCCCATGGGAGGGCTCGAGAGAGAAAAGGAGGCCACATAAGGGACAGCCAGGGGCCTGAACACGCCACAGGAAGAATTCTCTCCCATGGGGAGGATTTGAAGCATGGATTGGCACCATCCGCGTGAGCGGAAGCCAGCAGCTCTGCAAGCTCCGGAGGGTGCATCTCAGTGCAAGGTCCGGCCCTAATCCCCAGCAAAAGATGAAAACCACTGCAGATCGGAAATGACTTGCCCAAAACCTATGTTTGCTCCCAGGTACGGACCCGACCCCCAGTGCCTCCCCTTGCACCTTAACGAGCCGCCCTCTCTTGGAAACTTGACCTCTCTGTATTCTCCCCGCGGACCAAGGGACTTCAGTGGGAGTTGTTTGCTAATTGTTTTTGTGATATTCCAGAAATATTACAACCTTGTTGCTTATTTTGCACAATTTCTTCACTCCATACAAATCTCTATTCTAAGGGGGAAAAAATTGAAGAAAAAAAGAAAAGAAAACCACTTTAGTGGGGAAGAAACAATTGCTGCCTGTAGAAAATTAGGGGGCTATTCTGGTGCCAAAGCAGGGAACACGCTGAGGAAGTTGACAAAGACAATTCCACGAACAAAGAAATGATTGGTCTCACTTTCTCCTAAAGTACAAATAATTTGCAATTTTGTCCCCATCCTCACTAGAAAGTGAAATCAGCCAGCCTAAGGTGACCTCAGGCCTTGGAAAAGGCTGAATCACAGGGCGGGGAAGAGCCCTTGGACACCCTCCAGCCCACACCCTCGCTGTGCAGGAGAGGAAACTGAGGTCTCCACAGGGAAAGGGCCTTGCCTGAAGCCCACACATCCAGGCAGGGGCAAAGTCTCGAGAAGCCCACAGTCCAGGGCATCACAACCAAAGGAAGGCTCCCATGTCACCAGCCCACCATCAGAACCCATTTAGTGGCAAATACAGTGGGCCACCATGTGCTCCCTGCCGTTACCCATGACATTCCTGCTGCCTAGCGTGGCCTAACCAACTCCTTGACAGTCCAAGTCAAATGTCACCTCCTCTGGGAAGCCCTCCCTCCCTGGCCAGTTAAAAAGAACTATGTTTTCCTTCCTGAGCTCCCATTCCACAGACCCTGTTCTCTCTCTAACTGTTCCAGACCCATCACAATGGAGTATACATTTCTGGGTACTCCTCTTCCTCTCCCGATAAGATCTTCCTCTCCTATGAGTTGTTTGAAGGCAAGACCATGTCCCCCTGAAAGCATTCTTGGCAAAGAGTGGGCTCTTAGTATTTGTTTCATGAGCAAATGAGACTGGTTTAGCAACCTTGCAGAGTCTCCTTTGATTTTACAATCCGTGAGTCCAAATGAACCTTTGGCATATCTACTGTCCCATTTCCCTGCTGTCTTAAGGACATGAGTGAACAGGGGATCGATTCCTTTGCACCTCTCTGGACTAAAACAGCAGGTTGGCCTTTAATTCTATGCAGGCTTTAATTCTACACTGGGCTGGCCCTCCTTGGGTCATGAGTCTTCCGGAGATTTGTGGGCAAGTGAATTTCCCTACATCGAGTTACATTCCAAACACACTTGAAGAACGACCTCTGTAAGGGAATCCCACCAGAATTCCTCCAAAAGGCAAATGTCTCAGTCTTCACAAAGCACAGTAGGGCACCTGGGCCCTGGACCCAAACTGGAAGTCCCTATACCCAACGTGCCCTCCTCTCCTTCTGGGGTAGGGGAGATGTTTTCTTGGAGGCAACACGGGGAAGGAAGGGAGCCTCAGGACAGATCAGGTGGACGTGGCCCATCTGCACTAGCTCAATGGTCTTGAGAGATCACCTGACCTCTCCAAGCTCCACCTTCCTCCTCTCTGAGATCCGTAACTTCAGGAAGAAGAAAATGAGATATTTCACAGAACAATAATGGCACGGACTAAGCCCTCCATACACAGTAGCTCTGCAAACATTGTCAAATGATAAATCACGCTGCAATCATAAGCTGTTCGAGTCAGGGGTCTGTATCGGAGGTCCTTTGGTGACAGCAGAGAAATAATAAATATATAATAATAAAAGGGAGACCTCAATCCCAAAGAGATGAATGTGAGTTAGAGCATACTCTAAGAAGGGAAGGTTGGTGCTTGAAGAGGCAAACTTGAAAACTAAACTGTTAGTGAAACTGTTTTCTGAAACTACAAATGAGCTGCTTCATCCTCATACCATAGGCGAGGCCATCAGCAGCGGGGTCTCCTCCCCTCTCCCCACCCCTGCAAGTCAGGCGGCAGCCACTTTAGGGTATAGACAGCGGGGGACACACTTTCCTCCTCCCTTTTTAAATCATGGAAGCTGAATGATCGTATCCAGTCCTCTCAGACATTTTTACTGATTCTCCAAAATGAGGAAGCAGGAGAATTCAAAGTGCGCCTAGAATCAGATAAAAGCATCGCTTGGATTGAAATCTCTGCTGGAGGTCTTGGATTTGCGGGCACTTGAATGTGGCCAGTGTCTCAGTCCGATCCAACCACGGTAACAAAAATGCCACAGCCTGGGGAGCAGATATGCCACCGAAATGGGTTTCTTACAGTCCTGGGGGCTGGACGTGGGAGATCGGGCTGGCGGCATGGCGGGGTCCTGGTGAAGGGCTTTTCCAGGTGACAGAGGCCCACTTCTTGCTCCGACGCCCCGTGAAGGAACAAGAGAGCTCTCTGGGTCTTCCTCAGGAGGGCACTAATCCCATTCCTGAGGGCTCCACCCTCGTGACCTAAGCACCTCCCAAAGGCCTCGCCTCCTGATGCCATCGCCCTGGGGGTTAGGGTCCAAATATATGAATGAGGGGGGGAGGTGCCTACAAATATTCAGACCGTGACAATCAGTAAAAAGAAATTTTAGGTTATTTGCACTTTATTTTGTTCTTTACTATGTACTTTGTGTAAAACGTTAGGCTAACACCTGACACTACTCAAGTCCTCAGGAAACATAAGCTGTTGTGTTATGGATGTTCACACTGAGTTTCAATGTGCGCCGCTGCGGAACTCGTGCTAAAAAAGCAGAATGTCACTACGGATCGCAGATAAGCTCTTAAGAGCTGTGGGGCTCTCACCTCATGGCAGGCACAGGCATTCTCTTGCTTCATCCTTAAAATAACTGTTACACAGATGAGGAAACGAAGACCCAGCAGGACTCGGTGACCTGAGCAAGGCGACACCCTTGGGCCAAGCATCTGACATTATTAGCCTTCACCGCCCACCCCCTCAAAGCACTGCCCCCCCCCCATGGTCATCGGATGGGAAACGTAAGGGTCAGGGACATTCAGTAACAGCCCCGAAGTCCCACACCCGGCAAGTGGTACGGTTGGAGTGAACGGGAGAACCAGAGGACACATCAGGATTCCAGGGTGCCCTCGTGTGTGAGTTGCCGTGGGCTGCCATGACCGCGTACCACAGAGTGAGCAGCTGAGGCAACAGAGCTTTCTTCTCTCACAGTTCTGGAAGAAGTCCAATGTGAAGGCGTTGCCAGGGTTGGGTTTTTCTGAGGCCTCGCTCCTAAGCCTGTCAACGGCCGCCTTCTCTCTCTAGCCTCACATGGCCTTTTCTTCATGGACGCAGCCTTGCTATGTCCTGCTCTGTTATGAGGACTCCAGAGAACCTGGATTCAGGCCCCCATGCTCACGAACTAATTTTATTTATTTATTTGTTTGTTTATTTTTTAAAGATTTAATGTATTTATTTGTCAGAGAAAGAGCAAGGGCACAGGCAGGGGGAGCAGCAGGGAGAGGGAGAAGCAGACTCCCCACTCGCTGAGCCAGGAGCCCAATGTGGGACTCAATCCCAGGACCCTGGACAGAAGGCAGACACTTAATGGACTGAGCCACCCAGGCACCTCCTTCACTACCTAATCTTAACTTCATCACCTCTATAAGGACCTTAGCTACAGATACAGTCACATTCTGAGATGCTGGGGGTTAGGGCTTTAACAGAGCCCAGATTAAAGGGCACAGTTCAGCCCGTAACATCCCTGACTTCACAATGAAGGTGACTGAGCCCAGAATCGAAGTCAAGTGTGTGTGCATTGGGAACAGAATCCAGCCTTCTGGAGCATCATTTGGTGCTCTTTCCACCACAGGAAAACCAGTGGGTTCCGTTCCCCGACATCGCCACGCTCTCCTGGCTGACCTAGGAACCACCACATTCCTAGATGCTTCACATGAATTCCCTCCCTAATCCTCAGGACACCACATCATCATGGCGCTGCCTCTGGGAATAGCTTCAGAAAAGACTGTCCAAAAAGCACCCATCTTGTTCTTCATGTAGAACCAAAGAAGCATCTCACCTTAATGGGAATTCGGCCCTGGGTCATCAGAATAATGCAATTTTTCAATTCAGCAAATACTTATGAATGCCTCCTACATGCAGGAGCTGGTCTAGGGGCTGAGGGCATATCAGTGAAAAAAGAAGACCAAATCCTCACTCTGTGAGACCCTTTCTGGAGAGAGACACCAAACACATAGCTCTCTTCTATAATAGGTGTTAAGAAGACAACACAGGGAGAGGTGATAGGGAATGATGGGCAGACACTATTTTATATAAGGTGTTCAAAGAGACTTTTCAGATAAAAGATATGCTTGAGCTGAGACTGACATGAGAGAGCAGGCCAGACAAATATATGAGAAAAACAACATTTCAGGCACATGCTAAGGTCCTGAGGCAGGGACACACATGGAGTCTAAGGACAGCAGATAGGCAGGGTGACTAGAGGGGTGACCAGGGGGAAGAATCAAAGAAGATGAGCTCAGAATGTTAACAGGGCTATGACAATGAAAAACTTTGCAGGCCATTATAAGCCCTCAGCTTACATTTTGAGGAGACAGAAGAGGAGGAGAGTTTGAGTCAGAAAGTGACATGATCATCTGACTTATTCTGTTTGTATTTCTTTTATTAGTGGTGAGGTCGAGACTCTGTCCATAGGTTTAAAGCCATTAATATCCTCTTTTCTGTAAATAGTCCAAACATTGCCCACTTTCTTTAAGGCGAAGGATAATCAAATTCACACAGCATCCAATTAACTATTTTAAAGTGAACAATTCCGTGGCATTTAGTACATTCACAACGTTGTACAACCACCACCTCTAGCTAGTTCCCAAACATTTTTGTGATCCTAAAATAAAAGCCCACACCCATTAAAAAGTTGTTCTCCATCCCCCCAGCCTTCCCCCCACCGCATCCAGCAGCCCCTGGCAACCACGGATCTGCTTCTACGGACTCGAGTCTATTCTGGATAGCTCGCATCAGAGGACTCACACAATACGCGGCCATTTGCGGCTGGCTTCTCTCACGAAGCATGTCTTTGAGTTTCGTCCAAGCGGTAGGATGTGTCATTCCTTTTTAAGGCTGAAGGGTGTGTACCTACCCCATTTTGTTCATCGGGTCACCCACTGATCAATGTTCAGGTCGTTTCCACGTTTAGGCTATCCTGAATGCTGCTGCTACGAACATTCAGGTCTGAGTGTTTGTCTGAGTGCCTAGTTCCCATTCTTTAGGGCAGACACCAGGGAGCGACACTACCAGGTCATCTGGGGACTCCATTTGAATTTCTGGAAGTACCAGCACGCCATTTCCCACAGACGCTGCTCCGTGTGTCCTCGTCACCAGCAGGCCAGCAGGACTCTGGTTCCTCCAAATCCTCACTGACACTTGTTTTCACCTTAAAAAAGTGATTATAGCCATCCTCATGGAATCTGGAAGAGCATCTTGCTGGGGCTTGGGTTTTCATCTCCCTAATGGTTAAAGACGCCGAGCATCTTTGCATGAGCTTTTTGGCCATTTGTACATCTTCTTCAGAGCAAGAGGTTATGTTCTTGGTATCACAGTGACTATTGTGTGGCTAACAGACTGGGGAGGTACGAATAGGGCAGGGTCCGGGGCACCTGCAGTCATCCAGGGGGACCTGATGAGGGCCCAGGCAGGGGGTAACCCTGAAGGGGTGAGAAGGGGCCAGGTCCCACTTTCTAATTTGAAAGTGGAGCCAACAGGGTTGGGAATGAGGGCCTCACCTCACTGGGTTATCACCTTTTCCATCAGTTAGTGGCCGAAGACGTCCCAGTGGGGGGACCCCCTCCCCCACCCAGAGGGATTTCCCTCCTGCCCTCTTCTGCTGAAAATCACATATTGGGCAGAGGTAGGTGCTGAGAGTAAGGAGGAAATCTGAAAAAAGAAAAGATTCTAAACTCTCAGCAACAATGAGGCCCTACAAGTGGCTTTGGCAAGAAGCAAAAAGGAAGGGATGTCTCGGTGGCTTTCTGGGGTTTGTTTTTTTTTTTTTCAAACTGATGTGATGCCTGGATTATCTAGACGAATAATCGGTCCCTTGTCTTCAACATTTGGCAGCTCCCAAAATACTTTCACACTGATTATCTCAGCAGACTGGTTCTCTCTAGTTTACTGATGGGCAAACTGAGGCCCCGGGATTGGAGCCAGAATCGAAGTTCTTTCCCCAAAATCTTGGAGAAAGGCCTTCACTGAGAAAGTGCAACTCACATAGAGCAAATATTTAACCACAGCGATTTTCCTGACTAGGGCACCCCTATCTCCTTATATAAATGATACTGGACTTAACCACAAAAATGATGGCTACCATCTTGTGAGCTGCTTTCCTCTTGATTGTCTTCATGTCATCATTTCATTGGACTTTCCCTATAACATTACAAAATGTGTGTGATTAGCATTCCTATTTTGCAAATAAGTCAGCAGCGCCCCCAGAAAGATGACTCAAGGTGCCAGGGCAGCGTGGTGACTGAATCAAGGTCCCACACTAGCCACTCCCGATCTTGGGATCTAGCCCAACCTCCATGGGGTCTTGTGCCTACCGGGTACCAACCCAGTGATCCCAGCCAAGCCACTTAGCCTCCTTGATGTTTGGTTTTCTCATCTACAAGGTGGGGATAAATATAACTTCCTTCCTGAGCTGTCGTAGAAATTTAATAACTTAGCCAAGGACCTACGGTGGTAGCTGGCAGAGAGCACTCTTAAGCTGAGTTGAATTAGCCCTTAGAGCTGGAACAGGGGAAGGCAAGGAATGTAGAGAAAGCGTCAGGGCGTGCAGTGGGAGGGGGACGGGTCGAGGAGAGCTGTGTTACCCTGCTCTTCAGAGGAGGGGATGTCACCTTACATGGGCATCAAGGGCTTGAAGACCACCCATCATGCGCGCTTCTAGGTGAAAGGAGGCAGCTTGGAGCTTTCGTGACTGCAGGTCCCCGCACCCGCCAGCCTCTACCACTTCCTCCCGGACCACACATCACTCTCCCAAACCCCTGCCCTAGCTCCTCCTGCCCATCAGACTACACCTGCCACCTTGGGGTGAGGGAAGGCACAGCCACTGTGTCCTCCTGCCCTTGAGGCTTTAAGGAACCCTCCACCACTGCCCAGGGATGAAGGATGATAAGCTGGCCACGTGTGCAACCCGAGATATCTGTGTACCTTGGGCAGTGGGGTGGCCTTTCAGTGCCTCATTTGCTACCTCTCTTCGGCTTAATTACCTCCCACTCTAGACCTCTTTCTTTACACATAAAGTGGAGGAACCCAATAAACAAGTAGCACAAAGGAGGGAATATCCGCCTGACTTTGGGTCACGCTTACCACCACTCGGAAAATGCCGGCTTGTTGTACATTTCAGCGAACATGTGTTGAATAATGAATGAGTCACGGGAGCCTTGTTCAAAGGAGAGAGAACACCATAGCTGACTCAGGATAAAGGGGTAGGAGATGCTCAGGCAGAGGGGTCACCTTGTGCCAGGTGACCTAACAAATCAGCGGAAATGAGATCACGGGGGTCTGCTAGGGATGACCTTTGACATCCTGCCATCCCTGACTGCCAACCACAACCACAAAATGTCGTGGCCCCATTGTAACCAGGCGGCTGTTGATAGCTGCTTGTTTTTGATCTTCCTTGGAACCCAGACAGGATTTGCAAGGGGCCGGGATCACTGTGCCAGTGCGTGCACCTGCCTCTGGCTTGGCGTGTGATTGTTTCTGGAGCCGTTGTCCAATGGCCGGGAAGTGCTTATTTCACACTTGGTTGGAACGGACAAAAGAACGTAGGGGCCAAAACAGAAGTCGGATTGTTATATTGTTCTAAATAAGAATGTGTTGAGTGGTTGCCAAAGATTCAAAAAGGACGAGAATGGATGCAGTGTGTTTTGCTGCTGGAGAGCGCAAATATTATTTTTGGAAGGTGTCCTGTAGACACACCCTCCACCTCATGTCAAGAGATAAAATGTCTCCGTTAATGCGCTCTTGGCGTTGAGAGATGGAGGGATGGAAAGACCTTTGGGCCATGAGCACCAGCTCAGAATGGTGGAGGCGGGGCTGGGAGCCGGGGGAACCAGGGCCGAGCCCTACCCACACCTCCCTCTCCCAGGCCACGTGACTCGGAGCACCGCACGTCCCTGCTGTCGCTGGCGGGTTCTCAGCACTAACCGACGAGGAGACCCCGGAAGTGTACCCAGCACGGCCCCCATGGCAGCAACCTGGTCAGGCTGACCCCCCCGGGGGACAGGGGGATGGGTCATGTGGACCTGAGCTGGGACAAAAGGATACACCCCTCAACGAGAGGCGAGAAGCAGACGGTGACACCCTACAACAGTGAGGCACACGGTGTCCGAAACAGTCCTTCCCCTCCGCAGACCCAACTTCTGCAGCCGGCAGTCCCCGCCAAGGACGGCCAGAGGGGTATCCTGGCTGAGGTCCTCGAAAGCACTGGGAGGCGATCAAGGTGGGGACTCTGAACTCAGTTTTTCCCAGCAGAAAACTGAGGCTCCAAGAAGCCACATCGACCCCACTCCTCGTCCAGGCGTCCTCCACCCCTGTCCTGCCTACCTCCTCGGGAAGCAAAGCCCACCTCCCAAAGCTTACCTTGTCTGAGCTTCGTCTGCTGCCTTGGTGGGGGCTTCAGGTGGTGCAGATGAAGAGACCTGAGAGGCCCATCACTCAATGCTTACGGGCCTTGTTGGAGGGACCCGTCAACTCCAGCCCAGCTTAAAGATGCTGGGGCTCAGGGAACGGTCTCAGCTCTCAGGTGTGTAGAGGGCTTGAGGGAAGGAGATAGAAAAGGGGCCTTCACTATCCTGGAGCTTTGACACTATGCTCCGCTCAGTCCTGGCCACAGCCCCGGGGGGAGGGTGGTGGGGGAGGAGATGCTTTTGTCCCCATTTTACAGACAGAGAGACAGAGGTTTAGAAAGAGGTGCGTTTGGCACTCACTCACCCCAAGTGCAAAGTGATGTTCATGTATCCAGTGTTGGAGACAGGAACATCAAAAACCAAACTGCACCCATCCCATATTAATTCCTTTTTTTTTCCCCATGGACTTGAGTTTTCAGAGCAGAGACCGCACAGAAATTTCCCACTTACTCCCTGTCCCTGCACAGGCTCCTGCTCCTTTCAGAAGCCCAGGAAAACCCTCCCTGCAGCCACTCCCTGTCCTCCGGCGAGGGAGGCAAGTCATCTGTTCCACCTAAGTCCTCCAGATAACTGACATTTTCCGTTCCAGGCGATTAGCTTTTATATTTTTAGCCTCTTGTATTGGTAGTATAAGGTGGTTTATAAGCATTCTTCACTTCTTTAACGAAGGACAGGCAACGAGGGCCAGCTGGTTGGCTCAGTCAGTTAAGCACCGGCCTTCGGCTCAGGTCATGATCCCGGGATCGAGTCCTGCATTGGGCTCCCTGCTCAGTGGGGAGCCTGCTTCTCCCTCTGCCACTCCCCCAGCTCTTTCTCTAATAAATAAATAAAATCTTTTTTTTTATACAGTACATACAGCATTGGTGACTTTCAACAGACTTGGACACACTGATGTCCTCTGAAAACACCCAAGATTTCGGGACCTGCTGCCCCTCACTGACCGGCCCCACAGTTCTTCCCAGGACTGACCTGGCTGCCCTCCCCGACCCCGGCCCCCAACCATGGCTTCTCAGCTCCTTCTCTTACTGTGTCCTCAGTGGCTTCGAAACCATTACTACTCACACTCACAAGAAATCACATTTCCCAGAAGAAACCGGACACTCCATCTGATTCGGTAATTTCCCTTCCACACAGAATCCTCGGCCATCGAACCCTGACAGGCCGCCCGAGGCCGGCACTGATCTGCTACACGGAAGACCGCGGGTATTTTGCGAAAGTTATTTTTGTTGTTACTCTGGTGCGTTTTCTGCTTGTTTCCAGGACGACGGTCTGCCCCGGAGTGGAGAGGGCCTGCAGCCTGACCATCAGATGAGCACAGGGCAGACTGCCGTTCGGGCTGGACTGAAACGTCTGACAACGAGCGGGCTGGGCTCGTCCTGGGCACAAGAGGGAGGGGAACCTCAGCCTGGGAGCAGAGAGGCAGGGCTGGGTGCAACCAGCAGGAGAGCCAGCGTGAACACAGAATGCTTCAAGACAGGTGCATTGAGGAGGAAACCAAGGATCAGGAACCCAAGAGAGACACCTCTAAGTTTCTGGAATTCTCTCTGCTGGGCTCCTTCTCATAAGGAGTATTGCTACCAGCCCCGCATGTTGCCGCAGAAATGCATGCCAAGTTATGGGAGCGCCCTGGGCAGGCTGATGGCAGATCGATCAGCAACTTGGGGCCCCTTCAAATTGACAGTCTCTAAATATATGCCCAATATTTGGGGCACCTGGGAGGCTCAGTTGGTTAAACATCTGACTTTGGCTCAGAACATGATCCCAGGTCCTGCCATAGAGACCTGCGTGGGGCTCTGTGCTCGGAGAGTCTGCTTCTCCCTCTGCCCCTCTCCCTGCTCGGGTGCACTCCCTCTCTTTCTCTCAAATAAATAAATAAAATCTTTAAAGTAAGTAAATAAATACTCCAACATTTTCATAAAGAGGAAGGAGCTGAGCAACACATGCAGGGAGGGCAGGGACACCAGCCCCGCGGCCACTTCTCAGGCTCATTGAGCCAAATAGCTCAGCTCTGGCCTTGACTGGCACACACCGTTCAGCAAAACCGAAGTCCTGCCATTCACAGAGCTACGCCGCTGATGCGGCAATTTGCCCAGGATCCCTCTTAAAGCCCTCACCTCCCCACCTTTGTCCCAGCTGGCCTACCCCTTTATTCTGCCCCTCTCTGAAAGAAGTCCTGGTAAATCTCTCCATTTGATTCTACTTCCTGCACTTCTGAGCCCCGCACTGGTCGATCGGCACCCCAAGCAGCTCTTCGACTGTCCCTCCCTTCATCCAGCTGCGGGTGCGGTAGCCAAGTACAGAAGACTGGTGATTTCTTCAAGGTAACAAGTCAATACCACACAAACACACACACGGAGCTCTTTCGAGAATATATTCCCAAAGGTTTGAAATGAAAGAGCTCCCTAAAAGTTTTTTTTTTTCCCTAAAAGTTTTAAAATCCAATTTCCAGTTAAATAGCAGAAGGCACGGAATCTCCAAAAGGTCAAGAAACTGATCAAGATCACACCCAGGAAATAGCAAGCTGGGAGCTGAGGCTCGGTCTGCCTCTGTTGTAAGCCAACCACTGTCCCACAGCATCGCTGGTGTGGCTTCTGACATGGGGGAGCGTGGCAGAGCTGCTGGCGCATCAGCCTTCCCTGTGCCTAATCATGCCTGGGGGAGTGAATGAGTCGGGAAGTGACCCAGGAAGGCCTAGGTCTCAAAAAAAAAAAAAAAAAAAAGTCTGGCTAAGAAAAGCAGGACGGGGACACCAGGGCATGGCTAGGGTGGCTGAAGGTCCCTGGTCGGAACCTGTTCAATCCCTCCTCCCTCCAGTCCTTCCTAGACCTTTCTGGATGTGGGGTCCTGCTGGGGTTTGCGGGCCCTGTCCATGCGGCCCCAGCTCTGAGATCAGACAACAGGAGGCCGGAGACAGGCAGGGCCTAGACTCCTGTGCACACCCAAGAGGAAAAGCTGTAAAGAAGTGTATTTTCATTTAACACAGGAAAGAGTGTAATAAGCATTAGTCAATGGAATGAGGAAGAAACAATGAGGGCTCCATCCTCCGAGGCAGGGGAGCAGGAGAACATAGTGGAAGGGGTACAGAAAGGAAGTCGAGTCAGAGAACATCCAAGGTCTCCTCCTTCCACAGCTCTTGGAGGAGGGGGCAGGTGGCACTGGTACCCGAGCTTCCCTGGTTGCCATGGTGACTTGGTCCAGGGAACTCAGCCTTGCAGGGAGGGAGGAAACAACCTATTCCGAGAATCATTGTCCCGGAGCTACACGGGGCTCCTTTCCACGCACGTTCTTACTGAGTTGGTACCATAACACTATGAAATGGGTGCTTTGGGCCTCTCTCTTCCCATGGAGAATGTGAGGTTAAAAGACTTCAAGAAGGCCGCCCTCATATCTGAAGCCAGCGGGGCTCAGAGTCGGGATTCGAACCCAGACAACCCAAGTCTACCCTCGGTGCTTCACAATCAGGCTCCATCGGTGTCCAAGAGCCCCGCTGGAAGTCATAACTTGGGGAATTGGAAACCGATTGTTGTTGACGACAGGACCTGATTAATCCTGGACTAATTTTAGATTTCCTCACCATCGCTCATCTGAATACAGAACAGCTCCTAAGGGTGATGTTGGCGAATGCTTTGTTTTTGTTTGATTCGACCAGAGAAAAGGACAGCCAAGGAGATGAGGTCATGGGTATATCACCACCCACTCGCCATTCTGCTCCTTTGATGGGTTTCAGGAAACCCTGATAGGGACAGCGCCAAGCGTCTCCATGAGTTTTTCCAGCTAGCGCTCAAGGGTTGAAGGAAAATCGAGCCAGCCGGCCTGGGCTCCTTGATGTCTCCAAAGAGTGCTGAGTCCAGCTGTGCTCTCCAGGAGCAGTGGCGGGCACAGCGCCAGGGTGGGCAGGGACAGCAGGGAGCGGTCCGTCTGGGACTGTCACAAACATGCCTGCGCACGCGTGCAGCCCACACCGTGCCTAGCGCACACTTCCCATGTTGTACATATTGCGATGGATGTGTGAAAATAATCGTGGCAAACGTGATCTCGAATGTTGAGATTTTTTTAATTATTATTATTTTTAAGTAGGCTCCATATGTGGAACTCAACTCGGGGCTTGAAGTCACAATCCTAGGCTCAAGACCTGAGCTCGGATCAAGAGTTGGATGCTGAACCGACTGAGCCACCCGTGTGCCCTACGAATATTGAGACTTTAAAAGCAACGTCCAGGTCGGTTGTCTTTCTGTAAGTCATTGTGTCACCGCAAAATAATAGTTGTGGTCGTTGCGTGTCTACTCTGCAGACATACTGTACATCTTCCGTCTGTTCTGAGATTTGACAGGAGGTTAGCAGGGCGGGGCGGGGGGTGCTCCTCTGCTTCCGATTGACAAAAGCAAAGCCTTGCCGCACCCAGCGGCCTCTGAATCCTCATAGGATTTGTGTTACCTTGAGTGGGTCCTCCCCTCCCTCAGCCTCACTTTCTTCATTGATAAAAAGGGGAGACATACTGCCTGGGGGCCGCCATGGGGGTGGGGGGAGCAACGCGTGTGGATCTCCCGGCACAGGGAGTGCTCAGCCAAACGCAGGGGAGATGTCTAAGGTCTCCAACCCTGCAAGTCCTTCTCTCCTCTAATTTCCAGGAGCTTTTTTAATGAGAAGTATTAAAAGCCACACAAAGGAAATCACATTTCGCTACTGAGCAAAGTGCCTTCTAGAAAAGAACAACCACAGAAGAAACCCGTGCCATCTCAGAAACTCCAGGACCTGGGGCCACCCAGTCTGAGCGACGCTTCAGAGACCCTGCACCAGACAGGAGCAGGAGGAGAGGGAGGAGGCAAGCTCACCCTGTTTTCCAGTCGAGGAGGTGAGGTTGGAGGAACATGTGGGGGAACTGTGCCTCTGCCTGAGCTTGACCTTCCCCCCTCGGCCAGGCAGCCTTAGGAGCGGGGTTTAGATGAAAGAGATTTCAAAGGCTCCCTCCTTCCAGAATTTTCCACAGGCTTTGCTGGAGGAAGAGAGCAAGCTAGCTAGCACCGTGCTCTCCCCTCTGCCTGCGAGTAGTCTGGGTGAGTTCCCTCACCTCAGAGGTCCGAGGGCATCAGCACCCGTACAGTCTACAGAGACCATCAGATCCAGCCTTCTCATTTCTAGAGTTGGGGAAACTGAGGCCCAGGGTGGGAGGCATCTGAGAAAGAACATTTGATCCGAAACCAAAAAATCCAGAGTCTTGGTATTGCCCTGGGGCCGGAGAGCCCTCAGCCACCAGATAGAGGGGGTGAAGGAGGGAGGAAATGTCGTGAGAAGCGCCGAGACGCAGCATCCTTCCCGGGCTCACCTGTAAAGCATGTGGGGGGATTCGGGAAGCTCCAGTGCCCTTCCGGCCTTGTTAGGCCAAGATCTTCCTTACCTCCAGCCCCTCCCCAAACCAGAAAGAGCCAACGCCACCTCTCAGCAGCACAGGTGCCCCCTCCTCATTCTTCCCGGGCCTTTGATTGATTAGAGGAAAGATAACATTCCAGGGGGCTGGTGTGCGGAGGCCCCGGAGGTCCAGATCAAGGCACCCAGCCGGCCCCCCACCCCCACCGGGTCTGGGGCTGGTCTCTCAGCTGCCTGTCCATCATGGCTCCAGGCACTCCTGCCCCCACCCCCCGGAATGCTAGGAATCCCCTCCCAAACTCGAGGCTCCCCTCTCTCCAGAACCTCCTCCTCCCCTCCCCCAGGCATCCATCAGCTCCGGCCTTTCAGGAATGCGCTCTGTCCTGGCACCACCAGGGCCAGGAGCCCTCGGCTAATCCAAGGCACATTCATCACTCGCGTGTGGCTCAGGGGGGACCCCGCAGCGGGCCGGACGAAGCTCCTGCCCCGACCTGCCCGTTTGGACAGGACGAACGGGTGGATGGAAGGACAGCCACGGTCCGCAGGGGCGGGAAGGGGGCCGAGCAGGACACCAGACACAGAAGACCGAGCAAGAGAGCTGTTCCGGGCATCTTGGCAAAGCCTCTATATATCCAGAAATCCGGACGTTCAGGAAGCTCGGCTTGTTTGATGGGGAGGAGGGTGAGGAGAGCCGATGGTGTTTGCTGTTGTTGGTGAACAGATACAATGGGCCAAGGGGACAGTTCCATGGCGACACCGAGAGCTCGCGTCAGAGGACGGCGAAGGCGGCGTTCCCTCCTGCCACCACATCCCCGCAGCTGCCCACAAGGGGGCCGGAGTCCGGGGTCCCACCCTGCAAAGCCCTGCATTTCAGGGTTCCTGGCCTCCCATAGGCCTTGCCCCGTGCCTCCCACCCTGCTCCACAGGGCAGACACTCAAGCTGTCAGTGCCCTCCTCCCTCCGGCTTCCCACAGCCCCTTGCCCCTTGCCTCTACACTCTTCCTAAGGACCCGCCATCATCCCAGTAGCTGCGTGTCTTCTAGGCTGCACGAACACCCTGCGATGAGAAGAACAACACAAAACTTATGAACAATGTGACGGTCCCAAACCGGCCATTTTCTAGCCCCCGTGTGACCCTAGCTGTGTACTGAACCCAAGATTCTATCCCCCACCCCTTTTTTTTAAATAGGGGTAAGTAGGACCAAAGACCTGCCAGCAACAACATCCAAAACCTGTATCCCAATCATCCCATTTGGAAGGAAGCTTAGGACGCCAGCAGAAACTACCGAGTGTTCGCGACTCCTAAACCCGGAACCTGCGCAAGGGTTGGGTCCTCATCCAGGACCTGAGTCCTGGAACGTCTCACGTCTTGATGCCTCTGGACATCCTGAAGCTAGAGCCTACAGAAACACCTGCACTGTTCAGTCTTCACCCAGGATATCTTTGCTTTAATTAATAAATTTAACAAACATTACTGAGTATCTCTATATGTTGGACATTGTTCTGGGGGTTTAGGACACAGCAATGAATCAGCTTCTTTTCTCAAGGAGTCAGATTCGTGGACAGACAGAGTGTGAACAGTGGAAAAAATCCTAGGAAGGGTGAGCAGTGCACCCTGGATGGGGAAAGGCGTGCAACCAGGATGGATGCAGGGGGGAGGTATGCAAAGAGGGCATCCTGGAAGAAGGTCCATCTAGGGGAACACTCTGGCACAAATAAGGGTTAGCCAGGCAAATGGGAGCCAATGAGAGGGAACACAGAGCCCTAGCAAACCCTCTACCACTCAAGACACATGGAGCAGAGCACTAAGCCCCCAATGGGCTGCATTTCCAGGGAGCCCTTCCAGCCCTCTAGCCTAAGGAAGCCCTGTGGCTGGGAGACAGCTCCCAGTGCAAACCATCCAAACCACAGAGCTCTCTCTCTCTCTGGGCTGGCCCAGCCTCCAGAGGAATGCAGGAAGGGTGGAGGGCACACAGCCTTCAGCTGGGGTAATTTTAGACACATTGTCATGCCTGCCTTGGGCCACCTCTCAGCCAGGTCCTGCCTGAGCTGGGAAGGGCTCCTGGTCTCGAGACCTTGAGAGGATGTGGGTTTTGGAAGGAGGCCAGGCCAGCAGGATGGGAGGCCAGGCCCAGTCAGGGCCCTTCCTCAGTGGGAGCCGGACATGGGCAGGGGCTTTGCCACCTAAGGCCTTACTCTGTGAAGACCCTGATGCATCCCTGGCCAATGCCATGAATGCTGTGGTAGCCCCACTGACTGATAAGGTGCCCCTAAAAGGAAAACAAAGCAGATAAAAGGCCATTTGTTTCGTTGTGGAAGGATCCTGATGCTGAGAAATAGGAGGACAGGCAACAAAACAGGAGAGACGGGCATGATTGGAGCAAAGGTATGGCACCCAGAGCACCTGCTGGCTTCCAGGCTTTTCCAGGCACTGGTTGCATGAGCTTGGACAAGTCAGCAACCCCTCTTTGCCTTAGTTTCTTCATCTATAACATGAGCTCAATAGAAGGTGGGGCGGAGTAGAATCTCTCCCCTAGGGTGTGAAAAAAATGAGTTCATCCATGCAAAGGGATTATCAGAATGTCACAAGATCAAGTAAGTGCTCCATAAATGTTAGCCATGATCAATTTCTTATTAAAGAGTCGCATATATGAATCCAGATCCCCAGCTCTGGTCTCGGTTCTAATTCCTTCCTCTCTCTGGGCCTGCATTCCACTCTCCTCTAAAATGAAAGGTTTTGAATAAAATCAGAGCTTCCTCTCCAGGCACAGGGAGAGAAGGCACGCCCTTTAAGGTAGAAGGTGATTTCTCAGACTACAAAGTTCTAGGCTGTTCAGTCATCCTCTAGTGACTCTGATATGCCCCCCACCCCCAGGGCACAGGCACCTGCAAGGAGTCATTGCACATGGACACAGAGAAAAGCAAAAATGCTGGGGAACCTCTGATCTGGGAGAGCCCATGGGTGGGAGCATTTGGAGAAAAGAAGATCAGATGGGCATTACGGAAAACAGCATGGCGGTTCCTCAAAAATTTAAAAATAGAACCACATATGATCCAGCTATGTTACTGCAATACCCACCCAAAGAACCAAAACCACGATCTCATTGAGGGGTCTGCACTCCCGTACCCATTGCAGCATTATTCACTAAAGCCAAAACATGGAAATAAGCTCAGTGTCCATCAACAGATGCACGGATGAAGAAAACCAGTAGGTGCGTGCGCGCAAACGACGGCGTATTATTTGGTCATAAAAAGAAGGAAATCCTGCCATTGCCAACGGCAGGGATGAACCCAGAGGTCATTAACTGAGATAAGCCAGATAGAGATAGACAAATACCGTATGGTATCACTTAGATGTGGAATCTTTAAAAACTGAGTTGATTTCATAAAAACCGAAAGCAGAATGGTGGTTGCCAGGGGCTGGAGGGTAGAGGTGGGGAAATAGAGAGAAATTGGTCAAAGGGCCCAAACTTGCAGTTACAAGAGTAAGTTATGAGGGTCTAGCAGAGAGTACGAGGACTAGAGTTGACAATGCAGTATCATATACTTGGAATCTTAGATCTAACCATTCTCACCACACACAGAACAGAGCCAACTGTATAAGGTGATAAACATGTCATTATATTCTTTTTTTTTTTTAAGATTTATTTATTTAAGAGAGAAAGAAGGGGGCAGGCAGAAGAGGAGTGAAAGAGAGTCTCATGCAGATTCCACACTGAACTCAGAGCCCAATGTAAGCCTCAATCCCAGGACCCTGAGATCATGACCTGAGCCAAAATCGAGAGTCGGATGCTTAACCAACAGAGCCAACCAGGTGCCCCATGTTAGTTATCTTGATAATGGCAATAATTTCTTGATATATACGTATGCATCACAGCATCAAGTTGTACACTTTAAATATACACAAATAGATTTGTCAACTATTCTTCAATAAAGCTGGAAAAAATAAACATCCGTGTCCCTATCCTAGGAGGGAAAAAAAGGGCAGGAGAGAAGAGACCTGAGTTCTAGAATGTTCTGTGACTGTTTTGTAGAGTGGATCTAGACAAGCTCCTTTGCAAAGCTTCCGTGTTCTCATCCTTGAGTGGAGGGATGAACCGCACTCTCACAGCGAGATGATCGTAGGAGATCGCACCCGGCAGAGCATTGCACGAGAGAGAGCTCCCCCTGGCTCCAGGCCTTTGTAGAGACTGGCTGTCCCTCCATCTTTTTCATCTTTATGAACCTGAAACAGTCTTGCAGCTCGCTCAGGTGTCGAGCTCTCCCCTGGGGTTCCTCTCCTGACCCTTGACCCTTGCAGTGGAAAGTCCCCCTTGAAGGTGGGGACTCTTCTGTGAGCACATAGACTCTCCTTACTGGTGGGAGGAACCCCCTTTCTGGACGCAGGCTCTTAACTTGTTCTTTCCAAACTCTGACTTATGGTTAGGCATTCAGAAAGTACAAGGAGATGTTTCATGACTAGGATATGGCTCTCCTGAGAGACATGTGCTCAGTCAATCAACAGTAGGCACAGATATAGTTGAGATAAAGAGGCAAATGGGCTCCAGTTCGGAACAATGAAGAGTACACAAAGTCTGCTCTGTCTCTCCCACTGAACAACTAAGAAACCTGGACAGAATGTATAAAAACATTACACGAGGAGACGCCAAAACTCCTCTCAGTAATAATAAATAGAACCAATAAACAGAAAATCAGCAAGAATGTTGAAAAACTGAACCAGACATCAGCTAGATGGGTCTAAATGACATTTATAGAGCACTTCACCCAACAGCAGAATACACATGCCTTTCAAGTGTACATGGGACGTCTACCAAGATATAATTTACCCTGGGTCATTAAACTAGAACCTTAACAAATTTAAGAGAACTAAAATTTTGCTGGTATATTCTCTGATCATAATGAAACTAATTAGAAGTCAGTAACTGAAAGATAACTAGAAAATCTCTAAGTACTTGGAAATTGGACAGTATGTTCCAAATAATCCATGGTCAATGAGGAAGCGTCAAGAGAGATTAGAAAATCTTTTGAGGGGCGCCTAGGTGGCTCAGTGGGTTAAAGCCTCTGCCTTCAGCTCAGGTCGTGATCTCAGGGTCCTGGTATCGAGCCACATTGGGCTTTCTGCTCAGTGGGGAGCCTGCTCCCCCCCCACCCCCCGCGTACCTCTGCCTACTTGTGATCTCTGTCTGTCAAATAAATAAACAAAATCTTTAAAAAAAAAAAAAAGAAAAGAAAATCTTTTGAACTGAACTTAAAAAGCAACATGTCAAAATCTGTACTAAGCAGCTAAAGCAGTACTTAGAGGAAAACTTAAAGCATTAAAATGTTTGCATGACAGAAAAAGAAAAATCTCAGGTCACTGATCTAAAATCCCACCTTAGGAAACAAGAAAAAAGAAGAGCAAAATAAGCCCAACACAAGCAGAAAAAAGAATCTAATGAAGAATAAAAGTCAATAGACCCAGTGGAATTAAAACATAAAGTAATAAGAAAATCTGTTAAAATGAGCTGGGTGTTGAAAAGATCAACAAAATTCATAAGCCTCTACAAAGACTGATAAAGCTAATGAAAGAGAAGGCGCAAATTATCAAAATCAGGAATAAAAGAGGGGAAAGCACTGGGAGAGCTCAGATATGTGAAAGATAATAAAGAAAGAGTAAAAATAACTCTAGACACATAAATCTACCACTGGGGGCAGGCACCTGGGTGGCTCAGTCCGTTAAGCACCTGCCTTCAGCTCAGGTTATGATCCCGAGGTCCTGGGATTGAGCCCCACATGGAGCTCCCTGCTCAGCGGGCAGTCTGCTTCTCCCTCTCCATCTGCCTCTCCCCAAGCTCATGCTCTCTCTCTCTCAAATAAATAAATAAAATATTTTTAAAAATATAATCTATCATGTTAACATTTGAATGAAGAAACACCCCGCGATCATATCAACTGATGAAGAAAAAGAATTGGACAAAATGTAAGACCCATTCATTTAAAAACACCTAGCACACTAGAAATAGAAGGAAATTTCCTCGGTCTGTAAAAGGACATCCACCAAAAGGTAAACGCTATTTGAATCCTAAAGGACAGGGACCGCAGCAGGCTGGAGCGGTGGAAGACACCCAGGGCTGGGGGGACACGCTGAGGGTTTAAGGAAATTAAAACAGGTTGGCGAGCTCAGGAAACGGGAGGCCCCATGATGTCAACTAGAGAGAATGCCCATGCAAGACGTGCTCTGCGGGGTCCCAGAGAGCCTCAGAGAGGACATGCCTCCTAGAGCCAGGGGCTTCATGGGCACTGTGTCATCCAGTCCTTGGGACCATCCAGAGAGGACGGTGTGACAAGGAGGGGTTGTGACCTCCAATCTACAGCCACGGAAGCTGTGGCTCAGCATGGTCATCTTGGACGCTCGCTAAATTGCCCCCACTGTACACGGCAGAGCTGGGGTTTGGGGTTGGGTCCGACCGCTAAGGGCATGCTCATTTCCTCTACAAAATGGTTACCAGACAGGCTACATACAGAATCCTCCAGAGGCATTTTTAGAAATGTAGAGTCCAGAGTCTCATTCTAGAACTTCTAAAAGAGAGTCTCCAGAAATGGGACCTAGAAAGCTACAATTTTTAAATCTCCAGGGGATTCTGAGGTGCCTGGCAGTTTTATAAAGACCCGTAGGAATCACTGTCCTTGGGGTCACTTCCCTCTTGGCCAATTTGTACCTATACCCCAGGATCAAAGCCCGGAACTGCTTTGTTGCTAGTCGTGGATTAAAGATCACACCAGCTTTGCCATGCAGGCCATCATCTGGGGTTGGGAGAACACATCCAGCATTTATTAGCTATGCAAATCATTTCATTCTCTAAGTCTTGGTTACTAGGTCTGTAAAACAGCCAAGCAGTATTACTCTTGCGTAGGCATAAACATCAAATATGATATAGATGCAAAAATCCTTCGCATCACACATTTATCAAGTGGCCCCCTGCCCTGGGCATTGTGGGAGCACTGGCCTACGAAGATGATCAGGACACAGTCTCTGTCTTCAGGCCCTTGGTGAGTGGACATTAGACCTCCGCAGAATGATCCAGAAACCCAGGCTCCTTCCCTCCTAGAACTCACTTTCAGCACCGAGCCCCTGGCGTTGTCAGCTTAGGGATAGGCCTTCAGGACTTCTGTTGCATTTGTTTGATCTTGTTGTGATGACCGAGACTGGCAGGATCACTGACATTCTTTTGGCTGGAAGTCTGTCCTGTGGCACTGGCTCGCTGCAAGAGAGGCAGAGAAAGGTCTGGTGGTGTGCGTAGAGAGAAGAGGGAGCCGTGGCCACCAGGCCCTGGGAGACAGGATGAGACTCGGGAGAGATGCCATTCGGATACTCTCTGCATCATTCTTCAAATGTCCTGGCGCTCATTTATTTTGTTCTTAAGGGGATTGGTATCATGAAATCAAGCCCAATGACATTGCAAAAAGAGGACTTGATTTGCACTTTTCTACAGCAGGAAGAGGAAATATATTTCTCCCAGGCAAAAAAGTTCTCTCTGATCAGCTGGGTGCTTCTCTGAGGGGAGACTTCCCCAGCACTCCAGGTCATGCGGTTCCTGGGGCAGCCGAAGACATACCAGGGAAGTACCGGGAGCAGATGTCCCCCTGCACCCCCATCCCTCCCATCCACCCCTTCCCTCCATCTTCACTGACATGTTTGTCCCAGATGGGTCCAAGGGAACTAAGTCTGAGAAGGGGCACTACAGATCCCCTAAGAGAGAGAGGAAATCTCTGCCCTCTGTCTCCTCCCTGGAAGGGCTACTGTTGTCATCTCTGATGGGACCCAAGGCAGCCACAGACAGGGAATATGGGATTGAGCTGAGCCAAGCGGGTCAACAAAGATAAGGCAGTTATGAGGCTAGACTTCTGAGGCCCTTGAATCTGAATTTGCTCCCCAGCCCTCTCACTTCCTAGCTGGAAATTGTGAACAATTAATTAAACTCTGTAAGTCTCCGTTTTTTAATCCACAAAATGGGTCTAATGTAAGGTTCAAATAAGAAGCTATGTGAAGACACCGGGGCCTTTAGTACCATTCCTACTGTTGCCTTTCCCTTGCAAACGCCATGCTTGTTGCTGTGTTCCTTTCTTGCTGTAGTCACTCCCTCACTTACTCCTTTCTCCGCAGAACTCCGAAGCACTGACCTTGGGCGAGGCCATATGAGGAATGGTGGGGCCTCCCTCCCAATGTAACAGGGGAGCACACGCCTGAATCAATCATTACAACACGGAGCAGTAAGTCTCATACGGGGCAGGGGAGTAAGGTCTCTGCCCAGGGAGGCAGAAGAAGAAGGTCTTGGTCATCTTTCAGCGTGACTAGCTCATCGGGTAGGCAAGCTGTTAGCAGGGCATTCCTGGGCAAAAGAAGATCAAGGGCAAACACACAGAAGCATTAAAATTGCCTATGGCATTTTCGAGAAACAGGAAATGTCCCCTTGTGGTGGGGACTGAGGCAGGAGATGAGGTGTTCTGAGACTACAGGGGGCCAGAGTACCAGGGACCACATGCTCCCTGGAAGGGACTTAGAACCCAAACTGAAGACACGAGCACCACTGAACTGCATGAGGCAGGGACGTTTCCGTAAGTTCCTCCTGCAGCCAGAGTGGACACCAGTGCCTACGAGACAAGCCTGGAGACAGAGGACTCTTCAGGGGCCCGTCATTTCAAGGATGGCAGCTGGGGAATGCTGTGGCCCTGGGGATGAAGGGGCATTGGGGGGAACCACATTTCAAGCCAGACCTATTTTGCCTTCAGTGGCCCCAAAAGTTTAAGCATCACCTTCTCCAGGAAAATAACCAGCAACCATGGGATGCTACTCAGAGGTCATCCGTCACCTGATTCAGGTCCTATGATCTCCCTCGACTAAGGCCACTGGTGAACATGCACTTGGAATCCCACAATGCCGTGTGAATTCCACACCTTCCATGTGATTTCATGAATTTCACATTTTACACTCAGCTTTCTCCAGGAAGATCATGAAGCAATACTTAAAACCAAGATGTAAGATCTCAGGCTACACATCATCCTTGATCATGGGCACTGACCATTCCTTTCTCCCACCCAGATGGCCCAGCGAGCAGAGGCGTGGCTATCAAACCCAAGCCCCATCAACTCTCTGCTCTCACAAGCTCCGGGACCGTAGATCCCCTGACCTCAGTCTCTGATTTTAAAAAAGCGGGGATTAGAGTATCTATACCAGGGTTCCATTTAGTCCCGCCTAGCCCACGGCCTGAGGTGTAACAAATGTTCAGAAATGCTTGTAGCACTCTAACAATGGGCTCTCCAGGCCAGAAAGGGCTTTTCTCCATGTGACTTGACTGGGGACCATCAGAGGGCAAGTAAATTGCTCCTCAGGGAAGATGGACACATGCAAGCAACCAACTTCTTCTGTGTCCATGTGCAAGGAGCCCCGTGGGTCAGAGGGCTCTTCCAAGCTCTGAGACTGAGGCTCCAGGACAAGCCCCCTTGAGGGACTAGCCCTTTACGGGACAACACCTGCTAAGGGACAAGTCCCCGAAGGCACCAGACCCCGATAGAGCTGCCTCCTGCCTTCCTGGAGAAGTTTCGATCCAACACCCGCCTTCTGGGGAGCAGTTTCCCTCCTCCTTCTGGGAAACGAAAAAGCAGCCAGATGCATGCTTCAAAAATAAACCCTGCAAGAGAGAGAAGACTATCATGTGTTTGCTCCCAAGCTGGTCTGAAATATTTGAAATGCGGAGAGACTCAAACTGTCAGGAATCAGCAGAGCTCTTAGGTTTGTTTCAGCATTTGGGGTGAGAAACAAAGGGATCCGAATCTCCTCTCTAAAGCTTCCACACAGCATCTGGGATTGCCCTAACAATAGGCATGTTTCTCCATCAAAAGAGAAAGTCAGATCAGGCTCCGCAGACAGTAACAGTTTCACTGATTGGACACACCCGCGACCCGCCGAAATCACACAGACAAGGATGCTGGGCCGTTGAAACCGTTAAGAAGACAGAATCTGCCCTGTGGTCAAATGAAAAGAGATTTTTAAAAACACATCTAACTTAGAGGTTTAGATCAAACACTCCAGAGCCCGACCGCCCAAGTCTGAGGCTCTGGCCCCACCGCTTCCGTGTGACCTTGGGCAAGGGGCTTACCCTCACTAGACCTCTGCAGGCTTCGACAAAATTAATTGAGCAAATATTTGTAAAGCATACTGTCTGGTTTAGAGCAAGGGCTTGTAGGTGCTTGGGAAATAATAAGCAGCACTAAAATTAAAGATGAATAACTGCCAGCCTTTTCGAGGTTTTGTCTTGCAGTCACTGGGTCCTTACCATTTCCGTCTTAGCAGATCACGAGTATAGATTAACCCTGGGGATCGCTCAAGGTCCTGATGAAGGCCCCCCAGCCCCACCCCTGTGAAGGGGGTCTCTAGCTCAACCTTCATTCCTCAGGGGCCTTACTCAACACACAGAGCCGGAGGAGGACTCCTCTTTTCCAATGGAAATTTGTCAAGTTCCTCACTGAGAGGTTCTGATCAAACAGGTTTTATAATCGGACAAGCCCAGGAACCACTAGCAGCACACAGAATTCCTTCCCAATTAGTAGGAGTTACAGGGGTTGACTGGCTGCTTTCTTTCAGGCCAGGATTCTAGCTCTCACCCAAGTGTCCAATACCAAAACAGAAGGGAATTTCCTGCACGAAACCTCCCTTAGGAGAGGCAGGAAAGTGGGTCCTGGGGAAATCAAGAGAAGCCCGTCCTGGGAATTTTATCCTGCCCAGAGCTCCATTCAGATAAAACCTCCTACCGCCACGGCAGCACCTGGCAGAGGCTTCAAATTGTCCCAAATGGGTTAGGCAGGAAAGAATCGCCCAAAGATATTGACGAGCTCGGGTAAGAAGCTTTTCGAGTTTGGGTTTTTTTTGTTTTTTTGGTTTTGTTTTTGTTTTTGAGAGAGAGCAAGTGCAAGCTGAAGGGGAGGGGCAGAAGGGCAGGGAGAGAGAGAATCCGGCGCAGACTCCACATAGAGGGCAGAGCCTGCTTCCGGGGTTCCATCTCGGGACCCTGAGATCACCACCGGCCCCAAATCCTAGAGTCAGAGGCTCAACCAACTGAGCCACCCAGGCACCCAGCTTTTTGGATTTTAAATGTATTTTTAAAGACTTTCTCAAAAGGAAGATGCAAATCAGGGTCAGAGCCGGTTGGAAAAGATCGAGATCTTTGGGGGTTTTGGCAGAGGCCGGACTTCAGAGACGTAACTGGGCTGTTTGGAGACATGTGACCTAGCCACGCCCCTGTCTTTAGTCCCCTGACCAGGACAGTTTCCCGTCTGTAAAATGGAGACCACGATAACGCCCATCTCACAAGGACACGCGTATAGTGGCTGGAGAGACTGGAAGATGAAAATCACATGGGGCATGAGGTCCCGGTCACACAGATGATACGCGGAACCAGGCCACGTGGACACGCCAGCCCCTCAAAGGGACAGACAGAGCCGTGTCCCTCCTGCTCAGTCCCTGCAGCTGTGTCCCACATCTGCACCATGTGGGGGAGGTGACCTAGTCCCCGGGGACAGCTGAGCTGGGCTTCCTCTCCAGAAACCAGAAACACTGGGCAGCTGGCAGGTGTCCCAAGCCGTGTGGGACCTGGCAGAGTGGTTCATTTATGCCAATTACACAGACACCCTGCCTCATGAGCTTAAGGTTCATGTGTTGTTTTCTTTTTTTTTTTTTAATTTAAAGAGGAGGAAGCAGGCTACCCGCTGAGCACAG
The DNA here is from genome assembly GCF_020171115.1 of Neogale vison. Classification (NCBI taxonomy): domain Eukaryota; kingdom Metazoa; phylum Chordata; class Mammalia; order Carnivora; family Mustelidae; genus Neogale; species Neogale vison. Next base: position 132,756,136 of record NC_058098.1, read on the forward strand.
AGCCTGATATGGGGCTCGATCCCAGGACCCTGGGAACGTGACCTGAGCTGAAGGCAGAGGCTTTAACCCACTGAGCCACCCAGGTGCCCCTCATGTGTTGTTTTCTTTCTGCCCTTTTGGGAAAGTTGAGATGAACTCAATCCAGTCTCTTCATTCATTCATTCATTCATTCCCCAACTGAGCACCTGATACATAACAGATACCCCAAGGGTATAAAGGAATAAATACCAGCCTGGCTTGGAATTCCAGGGGATCCCAGTCTCGTGGAAAGAGCCAAACAAGAACACGTGACCCGGGATAGTCAAGTCGAAGTGGACGGGTTTGCAAAAGACCCTGGGCGCAGGGGTGAAGGGATGCGTTCAGGAAGAGGCACTAAACTGGGCTGACAGCACAGAAAAGTGGAGGCAAGAGGTTCCTGGCAGAGGAAGTAAGCTGATCAAACACAGGACAATGAGAGGTGATGGGTGGGGTAGGACTCAGGGAGTGCGGGGGGCGGGGGGTGGCGGGGGTGACAGGGATGGGAATACAAAGCTCGAGAGCTGGAGGAAAGTGCCCCAAAGTTAGGGACCTGCTTGAGATCAAGGACCTGCTAAGCAGTGCTGCGGGGGGAGGGGGGGAACCCCCCCCCACCCCCAGCTCTACCACAGAAGGGCCGGCTTCCCACACTGGCTTCTGCAAATGGTGAAGCACTGGGCCGACTGTCATTTCCACAGGCAGCTCTCTCCTCGTCCTCTGCCCCCACCTGCACCTGGCTGAGAGCCGCCTGGCCTCACACTCACCGGCTCTGCACCCCTGGGCTCAGGCCCAGCGCCGCGTGACCCTGGTCAAGTCACGTTCCTCTGTGACTGTGACGCTGAGTTTTCACATCGTGAAATGGAAACAGTAGCCCCCACTCTCCTGGGAAAGTCAAGTGCAAGAGAGAAGCACATTACGAGCCATAGGGGGCCGTCGGGCTGTGAGGAGCTAACCCACGCTGCAAGGTCCAGCGCCCGAAACGAGAGACAGCTCTGTCCTCAGGGGACACAGGCCGGCCACCCAGGGACCACAGGGCTGCATGGTAAGTGCCCGGACAGAGGGTCCCCAGAGCCGGTCTCAGGCCGTGGGATGCTACAGGAGTCTTGGAAAAGGAGGCACTTACTAAGCTGGGCTCCGAGCGCCCCCAGGAGTCGGGCCCTGAGGAACTGGGGCAGGGTGGCCCAGGCAGAGGACCGTCCCAGCAGGTGGCAGAAGGCTGGTGACACACCCCGAGGGAAACCTGGAGGAAGCAGTCTGCAGGGGGAGAGTCCTCGGGGCGTAGGTTTGCCAGGCTGGGGAGCTGGGGTTCCTGCCTCCGAGGAAGCAGGGGATACCTGACAGCCCCCCTTCAGCCCGCAGGTGCCCCCACGCTTGCTGCGCGGTACTACCCCCCAGGACACCTTCGAGGAGCACTGGGCTGGGACGTCCTTCCGGCCGGCACCTCTTCCTCCCAGGCACGGCTGAGGTGTTTGATAGACGTTGACAGATGAAGAGTGCCGGGAAGGCTTGTGAGCAGTTCCGCCCTTGCGGGGGTGGGGGGGGGTCACCCATGTGGATGTGAATCAACCAGGCACAGCTCGGACCCCGAGCAACGTCCGCACAGGCTTTCAACTCCATGCACCTGTCTCATCACACTCCGATTGCATTTCTTTCCTCTCCCCAGGCCCGCCCCTCTCCGAAGCGGCCCAGAGCCCGGATTCCTGTGGACCCACCGCCATGCCCACAGGTCAGCCCCTGACCCCTCATCCCAGCTGTGGACCTGCTGTGAAACCACAGTCACCAGCACTTGTCACCAGGCTGGCCAAGTGACCTGGCTCTGTTCCCAGCCAGCACAGCTGGGGAAGAATGAGTCAGCAGGGTCCCATGTCCGCGACTTGGAGTGGAGCGTGACCCAAGGGCCACAAGAAATAAATGACTTGAGGATGATCCCAGCAGGGAACTCCCTAAAACCTCCAAGTCTCAGGGAGGGGAAAATCTTGAAGGTCTTCTTGCTCACACCCTCGTCAAGGGCTGCAGGAGCTCAGACCCTGGGGCCACAATGTATTGTACAACCTTGAGCAAGTTAGCAACTCTCTGTGCCTCGAGGTTCCCATCTAGAAAATGGGAGTAACCACAGTACCGACCTGAAAGCACTGTAGGGAGAATCAAATGAGTTCATTAATGTCCACATCAAAAGTGGACATGGCACATGGTAACACCTGGGGAATGTTAGCTGTTGTCACTGTCACCAGTACTGAGAGCATTTCTGGCTCTCCCGGAACAACCATCCATACACGAGGCTCTAAAGTGTCTGTCCCCGGGGCTTGCACAAACCTTGAGTACTCCTTCCACCCCAACAGATAAGAGAGATCTCTCTTCTGGCTATCTCTCCTCAACTCCGAGATGAAGCCCCTTGCTTCCTTCTAAAGATCTCCAAAGGCAATGTCTCCGTGTCTCTTTACTGCCCTGGTCTCTGTCTTGTCATGACTTACTAATTTGTCCACCCTCCACTGAAAACAGGGTTCCAAGGATGTCACTGTGGTGTCCCCTGAGACTGTCACTGGCCCCCAGTCCATCCATTCATCACAGTCTCTCTGACCCAGCCACCTGTCCCTTTCCTGTCCTCCAAGGGGTAGCACAGGAAGGACACCATCCTTCTGCAGACAGGGGTCGGCAGGCCCCTGGTGGACCCAAGAGCCAAACGCTGAGCTCACCCAGGGTGAATGGAGCGATGAGGTCCAAGAACTGATCAGAAAGCTTCAGAGACCAGAGGCAGGTCTGGAAGAACAGAGAGAAGACAGATAGAAGACCTGGGTCCTCCTCCTCCCACTTTGACACTGACTCTGGAGCGTGACCTTGGGTAAGAGAGACCCCCTCTGAACTTCCCCCCTTATCTGCTGGGCTTGATAGCTGAGGCTCTGTCTCCCACAGACACTGTCACCCCTCAAATGACTGTTGCCCAGAGCCCTCCATGCATTCTGCTCACCCCAAGGGTTAGGACACACGCAGGTCCCTCTCCCCATCACTGGGGGTGAGAACACTGCGGGGCTGCATCAGAAACTGCCCCCAGGTGATTCTCTGATGCAGTCAAGGCTAAGAAGCACACATCTGACAAAGGAAGGATAATTCGGACTGCTTTACGCCTTCTCCGGCTGCTGCTTCACCTTCTGCGACATAAATCTTGTCTCTCCAGCGAGTCTGCAAGTCCCAGGAAGGAAGAAGCCAGGTTTTATGACTCTCTGTCCCTCAGTGCTCTAAACCCAGAGCCTGACATTTAGGAAGAGCTTGACAAATATTGCTTCACCCTTAAATGATGGGTACCATTCAGATTTTCTCATCCAACCCCACGTCTCTATAGCACTGAATAAAATCTAAGAATTCAGTGACTTCTATTCCAAGAAGGGGAAGGAGCCTTTTCCCCTATTCAAGAGCCCATGGTTAGGACCATGATAGACCCAGGAGGTCTCACCAGTGGGACTAGATTCCCTCCTCCCAGCCCCGCCCAGAGGGAAGTTAACTTACCCGACCTACATGGCCACCCATCCATCTCTCACCCAGGCCCACGGTCAGCTCCCTAGACATCTGCCAGGATGACTGTTAACGCCAGACATTTGATTATCCCCCATGTGATTCTGCTCATGACGTCAACTACAGAAACCTCATTCCCCTTTGGCTTGGTCTTCCTTTTGTTCTCTATTCAGACTGGCCGGGGAGCCCTTCCTCAGGGTGTGACCTTCTCCCAGGCGGAGGACCACGGCCAAGTCTCAAGGAGGAAGAACACCAGAGGGCAATGCACATCTTGGGATGGTACAGTTCTAAAACAATAGTGGGTATATTAATATTTTCAAAATATATGACTTTTGGAAAAGGTCATGACAATACACCTTGTTTACATAGGAGGTCTCATGTGTAGAAACTAAATGTGAGCCTGTTGGTTTCCCCTGAACACATCAAGCTTGCCCCTACCTCAGGGCCTTTGTACTTGCTGCCCTCATCGCCCAAGATGCTTTCTCCTCCTACAGCCACATGGCTTATACCCTTACATCCTCTTAGGTTTCTATTCCAATATCGCCTTAGTAGAGAGAGTTCCCATGTCCACACTACACAATAGCAGTCTAGCTCTAAGATGGTCCCTAACCCTCTCATCCTGCCTTGTTTTCCCCATCTGACATGCCATCAGTGTGTTTATTATTGATTTTCTCCTCTTTTTGTCAGTTTGTTAACTTCCAAGGCAGCCAGTGCCAAGCACAGAGCTCGGCTAATCACAGGCACTCGACACAGAGCTAGCAGATGAGTTCCTTAGTAAGGAACTATTTGGGGAACTAGGACACCGGACTAAGTCATTCCAGTGTTTAATCTCAAGTACTTCGATCTGCTCAGTGCTGGGCCCTTGCTCAATCACTCAGGCTTTCTTTCCAGGAAATGTGAGCATTTCTCCTGTCTTCCTGACACTACAAGCATGAGGGGATTAAATAAAGTAAAATGTATAAGAAAGGCATTGTACAAGTAAAGCAGGCTGATGTGAGAAATGGCGCTGTCACAATGATTAGATATTCTTAATACCTGACTCAGGGAGAACTGAGAATCCAGGCCAAGGACCCCCAGATTAGGAAGGCCCAGAGAGGGACACTGGCTCATCCAGAGCCACCGAGCTTGGCCTGGCAGCTCCTCCCTGATGCTCCCTAGAGGCTCCATTCTGTCACCGTTGGTAGGGGTCCCAGGCTGCTTGCGGGGTGTGTGAGAGCACACCAGCGTTGCCAGAAGCATCCTCCTCTGAGGGAGTAGTTTCCACCACGGGGAGCTGCGATCGCATCCAGCCAACCCCCCACAGACCCCCTCAGCCTGCAGGTCAGCACCCAGGACGAGCTCAGGACATAGATCGCTCTCAAATCCCCGTTATTCCAAGCGGCAGACCTCGCACCAGACAGAGCCCCATCCAGTTTCCACCTCTCATAAAGAATTACAAAAGGGCTGCCGCCACCCCGGGACCGTCCTCACAGCATCTGTCCTTGTCGTGGAGGCGCTCACCTACCGCCGCGGAAAATTCCTGCTCCTGGGTCAGCCTCGTGTCGATTTTCGCTTTGTCTTGCACCACCCCGTGCTGACGCGTCCCGCAGCCACCTTGCTCCCCTTGGACCCTGGATGGGATGGAATTGTGCCCCCCCCCACCCCCAGAGTCCCATCCTTCCCAGAACCTTCAGAACGGGACCTGACCTAGAAATAGGATCGTTGTGGGGTATAATTAGTCCCATGACCATGTCCTCAGATGGGAACAGGGCAGGCTCTAAATCCTCTGACTTGCGTCCTTGTAAGAAGAGGCGAAGACAGGACACCGTTAGAGGGAAGAAGCCCAGGGGACAACGAAGGAAGGGATTGGAGTGAGCAGTCTACGAGCCAAGGAAGGCCACCAACCGGAAGCATGGCCCCCTCTGGGCTTCCCGTACCGCGGGCTGCCTGTGTCCCACCCTCCTCTCTCACAGCTCCCTCCTGCGTCTTCCCAGACTCCCTCCTCCCCGCCATCGGGGCCAGACTCTGTCCCTCACGATTCATAGGCTGAAACCCTCACGTAGCTCAGCATGTGACCACATGGGAGACAGGGGCTTTGCAGAGGTGGCTAAGCTCACACAAGGCTGCTAGGGTGTGTCCTGGTAAGAAGAGATGCGGACACAAACACGTGTGGCCATGGCAAGAAGACGGCCATCGCAAGCGAAGGAGAGAGGCCTCGGCAGACGCCGACCTTGACCTCACCGACACCTTAACCTCAGACTTCCAGCCCCCGGAGCCGTGAGAAATATGTTTCTGTTTTAAACCACCCAACCTGCCGTCTTTGCTAACAGCAGCCCCAGCCCGCTAATATATTTCCCGCCTTGGCCGTGCCCTCCCACCCCGCCCCCACCAAGCTCTCAGCTGAGACCACTGCTGTCGCACCTGCCCCGTCACAGCCACCCCTGATTCCCGTGGCGCCAGAGCTCGAGGGCTTCCGAGGAGCCTGCGGACTTGGTTCAGAGCCAAGCAAGCCGTGGACCCTCTGGGTAGCCTTGAGAAATGCACTTCTCCCTCTCAGAGCCTCTTTCGACCTCCAATTTGGGCAAAGCATATTCTGGTGAGGGTTACGTGTCATTCAGACCGGACACCGGTTTGTTAAAAGGTGAGAATCCCGGCGGAGAGTCACCTGGGCAGCCACAGGGGGACGAAAGCCAGGAATTACCCAGTGCACTTGAACCGGTGAACAACACAGAGATGCAAGTTTGGGACCAACAGATGTGCTGGTTCAAGAACTGGAACCAGAAACCAAGATTCGAAACATTCCGGACCACGTTCTAGGTTACTTCCCTTCAAATTCAGATATCGTGAAATTTCCACCCCCCGGTGACCCTGGAGGGACACGTGAGATGCGATTCATGGTGAGCCCCGTCGTACCGCGCAGAGAAAAGCAAACGGAATGGACACACGCTGAGCTTCCTCCCCGGGCCAGACACAGTCACATAAGCCATCTCATTGGACTACAAACCGGGTAGTGCCGATATGGTGCCCATTTACACAGGAGAAAACAAAGCTGGATGTGACTCAGGGTCTTGCCCGCGGCCACATGGTAGTCACCAGTCCAGGCTGGATCAGAGCCCATGACAGTCCAGCTCACAATCCGTATTCTTCCTACAACATCGTGACGTCAGGCACCGTGCTAGGCATGTCTGGTAATAAAAGCAGAGGTGCCCACCTCGGGGTGGAGGTAGGGGCCTGGCTTCCCCAGGGGACATTTGGCGATATCTGGAGACATCTCGTATTGTCGGAATTTGTGGGGGGGGGGGCTGGGTAGGCCATGAAGCAGGCAACAGTGCACAGGACACCCCCAACCATAAGAAACGTCCATCAGTGCCAAGGTTTAGAAATTCTGTATTAAGGGGACACCTGGGTGGCTCAGTGGGTTAAGCCTCTGCCTTCAGCTCAGGTCATGATCTCAGGGTCCTGGGATCAAGCCCCACATCAGGCTCTCTGCTCAGCAGGGAGTCTGCGTCCCCCTCTCTCTCTCTGCCTGCCTCTCTGCCTACTTGTGGTCTCTGTCTGTCAAATAAATAAATAAAATATTCAAAAAAAAAAAAAAAAGAAAGAAATTCTGTATAAAGGTGATGGCCATAATCACCTTACTGAAAAGCCAGCGGCTGAGTCAGGCCTAGAGAGAGGACACTGACATACACCACGCCACGGATTCCCACAGCAAACCGAGAAGGAATTTAGGATGGTTTTCAGGTTCAGGAGACTTGAGTCCCAGGCACAGCACGTAAGCTGAGACAGAAAGACCAGGTTTCAAACCCAGCCTAGCTGAGGCTAAACCATCCTCCTTTATACACTGTGGTGCTTCCTCAAGGCAGAGAGAGGAACGAGGTGTTTCTCAGAGGGTCCCGGCTAGGGAGGGTCCCCAGAAGACCGTGCTCTCAGGAGAAAACAGCTGAGCCCTGCGGTCAAATGAGACGGGGGTTCTTTACAGAAGGTCTCCCGAGAGGCCGCACTCCTGATCCCAGGGGCTGCGAGAACCTTCTCCAGCTTTGTGGGACACCCAGTCATCCACACCGTCGTGTCCCCACTCTGCTTCCATAATGAATGAATGGCCTTGGCCTTGGCCTTGCACTTGACAAGGGACTTGGGATTTCTAAAAGCTGGCGTGTGGCTCTGCACACGGCCTCGGGACTCCTCGAGACTGTAAGTGATGCGAGGCTGCCTACAACAAATGGATCTTTATGTGCACCGTGGGGCTTCGTTTCCTACGGGACACCAGGTGGGGTGGTATTCTGGAAGACGGGGCAGGGACAAAATCGTGACGTAAGTAAATCCCTCCCTCCTCTTCGAACCCGGCTTTGCCCATCTGTAACGTGAGACAAGATGAAATGGTCTGTCGGGTTCTCCCCTCAGGGACGTTTCCCGACTCTATCATTCGGGAAGCTCCACAGGTTATCACTGCAAAGAAGGATCTGAGCCTGTGGCTTTGGGGAATTCTAAGTTTCTAGTTTCCAGTCCAAAAATAAACAGGCATCCAAGTTCAAAGAGCCGTGCCTCCCCCCGGGGAGAGCTCGCTCGGCAGCAAGCAGCCTGTCCCAGGAGGGTCTCAAGGAGCCTAGTGTGAAGAAGCTGGAGCCACGTGAAATGATTCCCCTGAGTTTATACAACCTTGTCTGTGTGCGGGAACCGCTCCAGGCGCGCTGCGGCTGAGGCGTTAGCAAACCCAAAACATTTGGCCACTTCGCCAAACCCTCAGCGCCTTGTTCTCTACCTTTGCAGTGTGAAACACGATCCCCACCCCCTGCCGACCCCCGCTCCCCACTCCTTGGTCGGAGACTGTGGGTGAGCAATGCTGGGCATGACTCCCAGGCTACCCCTGGTGTCTTGACCCAATTATTTATCAGCATCCCATCCCCACCTCAAGAGTCCCAGATAAGCCAGATAGATTGCAAGATAAATTATGTGGACACACGATCCAGAACGGGTTCGTGCTACCGAGTGTGGAATCCGGAAACCAAGGCCATCAGCTGCACAGCCCCCCCAGCCTTGTTTGGCAAACCCGATATGAAAGAGAGAGAGAGAGAGAAATCCAAAATCAACAAAGCAGTGAACGTGTATCTGCTCTGAAATGGACAGAACTGTCTCCAGTCTCCGCGGCACTGACTCCAAGGCTATGACCGACTTGTCTCATTTCTTCTATTACTCTCCCTTCCCTAACCCCGTGCAACCGTAGAGGGGTGGAAGGTGCTACCTTGATCCTATGTTAGAACAGAGAAGGAAACGGACGGGCGGTGAACACCTGGAGAGAAACCAGGACAACACTGGGTCCTGGGAACCACCAGATGTGCTTTAAGAAGTTATTTGAGATTCATTCCCTTCTGAACAGACTCCCAGCCTACGATATTGGGAAGATCCAGTAGCTGAAAGAAACCTGTATTCAAGCTAAACATTTCACTAATGAACCCAAGCAAGCTAACCAGAGAGGGCTTCTCCCCCTGGGCACAGCATTCTACAACGATTTAATGAGTGCTTGGACACGGAAGTGGGGGGTAGGCTGGACTATGGGGGAAGCACCCTGAGGACAAAGGTAATCTTAAGTGACAGTTAAGTTAGGGTCCACAGGTCAGATGACCCCCAGAGGCTGGGTGATGGACCCCCCGTAACAGAATTCGAGAAAGCAGCTACAAGTGTGAAATCTAGTTCCTCATTCTAGCCTAAGGACTCCACGAGGAGCTATAGGGCGAAGACTGAGGGGCTCTGTCTGGGCAAGGGCAAGGTCAGTGAATAGGTAGGAGGCCATCTGAGTAAGCTAAGACAAGTAAGTGTTGCGCTGAGAGAGATAGCATGCCTGGAAGAAGGGATGAGAGGGCCCCAGCCCACAGCAGGCTGGACTGTTCCGACCTGATAAGGGGACCCAAAGGTCAAGTGCCAAGCAGACGAAAGATAATCCCCCCCGCCAGAGAAGGTAGGGACATGATCCCATCTATTGTGGGGAAGCAGGAAACCCAGTGGGGCAGCGTGGGTGAGGAATACAGGGAGATGGTTTCGGCCCAGTGCGCAGGAGGATTTGAACAATCTGAACCATCCATAGCTGGCACCGTCTACCTTGATAGATAGTGAGCTCCTTGTCACTGGAGGCATGCAAGCAAGCACAAGCAGGGGAACTACAAGCTGCAAGCTGTTGGAAGCAGGAGGGTTCAAATGGTCCATGGGAAACGTCAGTTCCTCTTCAGGGTCACGTCCAGCTTAGAGCCTGCCACACAGCGGGTCCTCAAACATATTCGCACCATCAATGCATGGATGGGCTAGCTAGCTACTCGGCCAGGGACCCGGACCTCCCAGGCCAGGACCACCGTGATCAGACCAACAAGCCAGCGCCCCCTGTATCAGGGCGAATGGATTTTGTCTTCCCTCTTCCCCTCTTGGGGCTGCCATAAATATCGTATCAAAGGAGAATTTTATGTTGTGAAGATCACATGAATGGAAGGGTCTGGCTCTGAAAGAAGAGTAGAAGCCACGGTCTAAGGTCAGCTTCATTTTTTATTCTCAGCCCCGGAGTGGAAGTCTCCCGGTGAGTCTCTTGCTGTCATCGTAGCAATCCAGACAAGAAAAGGACCCCCAAAGCATTTGGCTCTGGCCTTTTCAAGGAAAAGACATGGAAGTCTTCAAAGAGAGATAAAGTAATTTGTATTTATATGAAGTCAGCAAATTCTCTTTTTTTCTCCCCAGTTCCCACAATTTAGACTGTTAAAAGAACCGTATTACAAAACAAACCACTCTAAATAAAGAGAGGAAATCAATCCCAGTTTAGACCTTGTTTAAAGAAATCATTTCAAATCCCACACAAGAAAAACATACACAGGGCCTGATAAATGCCCTGGAAGCCGACGGGACCGGGGAGGAGCGTGAGGCCGTCTGGGGCAGAAACGTAAACACACGCGTGCCGAGCGGAAAAGCGTGGCCAGCTCCCGTGGCCTCGGGTGGCTACAGGATGGGCCTGGCGCGGGAGGGGGGGTGCCCAGGGGCCATGAGGGGAGGCAAGCGTGCAAGGGTGGGCAGGAGAGCCTGGAGTCCTACACCCCACTCCCGTCAACACGCCGCCATCCCACCCCCACCCCCGGGGAGACGGAGGCCAGGGGACCCCGCCTGGAGACCTCCAGGGAGCTTCAGCTGTCTCAGAAGAAAGACCAGACCTGCTGGCCAGGGGCGGGGGAGCCCGGGCTGGAGCGCGCTCACGAAGGCTCTGAGATCCCGGCTCCGCTCGGAGTTGCTGTGAGATTCATTGTCCTTACCAGCCAGACACAGACAGGTGAGGACCCCAGGCCCAGGCCCGCGGCAGCAGGTGCATAGCAAGTACTCAGCGAAGTTCTTCCCCATCTGGCTCCATCACTGACCCCAACCCACGGCCCCACCACCACCGAAAGCCTCACAGTCCCCCAACCCCATGGAACCTCCTGCATTCCTGAAATGTCGCAAGGCTTTGCCTTGGCATGGGCTCTTCTCTCTGCCCAGAAACCTCTCTCCTTCTTATCCTAACACACTCTTAGCCAGCTAGCCGATGTGCTCGGAGCCCGGTCTGAAGCCCCAGACCAGAAGGAGTTGTTCTCTGGATTTTTATTCCCATCGCATGGCTTTGCATGCTGGGTTGATGAGAGGCCCTTTCTTGCTGGTCTCCCCTGCTAGGCCGTGAGTTACTTGAGGGCAGGGAGTAGGCTCTGCCCCTCCACGAATCTTCCAAGCTTAGGGAGACTGGTAGAGGGACAGGTGGGGCCCAGGAGCTAGGGAGGGCGTGCAGCCTAAAGATCTGGTCCTGAGAGGCAAGACCAAGGAGGACATACGGAATGTGGGCTAAAAAGGAAGCAAAGGACCAGAAACCAGGAGCCCTGGGGGCATTCGTGGCCCAACCTTACCCAACCTTAGCATCCACTCGGACCCCTCGCCAAACCAAACATCCCACACCCGAGTCTTAAGTGCATACGGCTTCCTCCCCAAAGACACTTCCCCTCTCAGTACACGTCCTCTGCCTCCTGAACATTACCTTTTCCTCCAATGAACCTCCCCTGACCCTGGCTTGAGTTCATCACCCTTGGCTTTGAGTTTCCTCCAGCATCCCTCCTCTCATGGCACCTCCGCTGTAACCCCTTGCGTGGCCCTTTGCCACCCTGGCCACTGATCTCATCAAAGATTCTCCCAAGGACCTTCCACAGAGAGTTCTGGTGCCCAGGACTTTGGGTCAGGAAACAGGTGCTCGGGGCAAGGCAAGGCTGCTCCTCCTGCCACACGTCCAGCAGGTGGGTCCTCAGGCAGATGGCCCTGAGCTCGCTTCCTTGGATCCCTGTTTTCTCAATGTTGTGCTGTTGTTCCCAAACACGCCAAATTTAGCAGCGACCGTCCTGTGTTCCCTCTACCACAGGAATACAAGAGAGGGATCATCTGGAGCCCGGGATGGAATGTTCAGCTGGCGACAGAAGGTGTGAAGATGCACAGTTAGATTCCTGTTAAAAAGTCCTGATAAATATCTCCGCTTCAGAATGGATTGCTCCTGTTCATGCAAATTCCCTATGTTACTAGAAGTTTTCACTTCTCTAGCGTGCAGCCAGGATGTGGGCAAACTGGGAGTGATGTGCTAGGAAGGAGGGTACCAAATGCCTGCACGGGGAAGGCTCCCTAACAGCTGGGGAAGGGATGAAAGGAATGAGAATGAGGAGGAAAGAATGAGAATGATTGTAGAAGCCCCTCAGGCCAAGTTAGAGACCCCCCCCCTCCTTCCTCGATCCCCAGGATCCCCTCCTAATAGCGTCGGTCCACCCGCACGGCTGTCCGTCCACGGGGCTGAGAACACTACGTGGACACGGTCAGCACCCGCCTGCCCCTGGCTCCCATCCGAACCCAGCATCAGACTCACGGCTGGGCCTCAGTCAGGCTTTGAATGAACGGCGTCAACAACACCTAGATAGCGCCAGGGAGAAGGGAGATTGGCGGACAGACCACTGCCCTCGTGAACCTCCATTTTCTTGCCTGCAGAGTGAGGTGTGAGTCTGGGAAAATCTGTTCTCGGTACCTCCATGGCAGCTCTTACTTCATTACTTCATTGAACTGGTTCGTTTGGGGTTTTTTTGTTTTTTTTTTGTTTGTTTGTTTGTTTGTTTGTTTTGCCTCTCCTGGGAGACTGTGGGCTCCTCCAGGTCAAGGACTGTAGAATTTTTGATCCTGTACTCCCAGCACCCAGCACAGTGCAGGCGTCTAAGAACGTTCTGCAAATTTCCATCTGACTGCAATTTCTTGAGGCCCAGATTCCCGATTCCCATGTCCTTTAGGAAGAAAGCAGGTCCAGGCCAAATCTTATCCTATCCTGTGTCACATGGGTAGGAAGCTCTCCTCAGTCAGCTGAAACTCGCTGTGGCAGCATCCGGGCCGGGCACTGTGGAGAGAGAGAGAGAGAGAGATGAAAACAACTTGATTCCTGCCCTTAGGGAGCTCCCAACCAGGCTGAGAAAGGGAGACGGTCACGGACCCCAGGACGCCGTGGTGGTGAGCACAGATCCGGGGTAAGGAGCTTCCTCTGGGCTACTGGCCTGTGGGATAATGATATGCTCCAAGAGAAAACAGTTTTGCTTTGGAAATTCCAGGAAAAATCTATCTGTGCTTGGGAAAAAACAAAAACAAAAACCTCTCTGAGTTTAGTGGGTTATTGGGCCTATGCCCTGGGAGGGCAGTGCCTTTATGAGCTAGAAGTTCCTACCTTGAGTTAGGGCAGGGCCCACACCCCTGGCTAGGGCTTGTCTCCTTTCTAAAAGGGCAGATTTCCCTTCCAGGCCCGGGGAAACCAGGAACGCAGCTGCGTGGGCTCCATCCATGGAGCGTAGACTCCTGGTGAATTGTGGGACCACCTCCAACAGCCCCATCCCCAGAATAAGCTCAGAGCCGAAGAGCTGCTCAGTTCCCAGGATGGCTCACGGATCCAGGAAGAAATCAGTCCCAAGGACAGAGGTTCGTTCTGGTTCCTCATTCCTGTGGCTCGCATGTGGCCCAGAGCCCAGCCCAAACCTTCTACGTCAGGTAGGGTCTTGCTGTGGGCCTCAGAAACTTCGTCTGGAGCTTCGTCTAACAGACAGGTGACCGGGAGGATGAACCCAGGGGGGTTCCCACTGGGTGTCCCCAGAGGGGACAACACGGCTCACAAAGCAGGAGCGAAGGCATGAAACAGCCCCCTGAGTAGGTCAGGGTGTCTCAGCCTTGCCCATGGGGACACCCAAGAGATATGCAACTACTCCCATCTCTCCCCACCCCCCAAGGGGTCATTGAGACTCCAGGTCCTAGCCGACTCACTGTTCCCTGCTGTGCCGGGGCAGGACAGGGAAAATCCTGCTCATCAGCTTCCCTCGTGGAAGGATCTTATCTGGGTTTGTCCTTCCACCAGGACCATACGTTCAGGGTAAACTGACCCCCGCGGGAAGCTGGGTTGTTACCATAAGGGGTGGTGGATCTGGGCAGCCAGGAGGACTGAATGGCCCTCAGACGCTGCGCTTCCAGGAATCCCGAGGGTCTCCTCCATTGGTGGCTGGTCCACAACAGGCCTTCAGGATTTTGCTGAATGAATCAACAAAGAAAGACAAAAATCTATGGAATGGAGGTCATAGTTTTTCTCCTTTTTTAGGTTATTGTGCGTGTAAGGGGTAATCTGGGAAAAGAACAGAGGAGGGCATCCAGTATAAGCACGCAGTCCATAAAGACTAGGAATAAGTGTCCAGCGCCGGTGTGGCCTGTGCCCAGTGTAGACCGAAGTGCACAGAAAAGAAACTCAAACGGATGATGTCTGTTAAGTGGAAGTGGGGGAGAGTCCGATTTCATAGCCATCTGTCTGGCAAGAGCAGACAGTCTGACAGCATCAAGGATTGGGGATACTGGAGAGCCAGAGGACCTCGTCTCCACTACGGAGAGTGCATGCGAACTTTGTTGGAGAACAATTTGATGATATCCAGTCATGGTGAAGACAGATATACTCTATGAGCCCGAAGTCAGAGCTACATACATATAAAGAAAAAGTTTCCGGATGGATTCCACAAGACATATATAAGATATTTGGAGGGGCGCCTGGGTGGCTTAGTGGGTTAAAGCCTCTGCCTTCAGCTTTGGTCATGATCTCAGGGTCCTGGGATCGAGCCCCACATCGGGCTCTCTGCTCAGCAGGGAGCCTGCTTCCCCCGCTCTCTCTCTTCCTGTGTCTCTGCCTCCTTGTGATCTCTTTCTGTCAAATAAATAAATAAAATATTTTTTTAAAAAAAAAAGATATTTGGAGCCATTTGGTTTTGAGAGGAAAAATCAAGGGGACGAGTGAATATAGATAGACAAACTGTAAGCTAGTCGTGTTCTAGAGTCCTACAGAATGAAGGAAGTAAAGCCTGCTTTTAAGCCTGGATGAGTCTCCCAATAATTTAGACCCATATCCTGGGAGGACATTTCCTAACGAGGCAATCCGTCCCAGATATGACATATATAGGTAGTTATTGCCTTGTTTCTTAGGAAAACTGTGGAATATGTCTCTCTTTCAAACTTTCCATATGTTCCAAAGAGATTGTGGCCCACTCCAATGAATTGGGAAGATTCTATTCTGTTGACAAGTTAGAGACCAAAACAATCAGTAAATACCAATTCTTGCAATGGTAGGTAAGTCCTAAGCCAAGGACATGGGTTGGGCAGGCATCGTGAGAAGATTCCATGCACACCGGAAACCCCAACACGGATCCTGGGAGCCTGCATCAGGAGTCCCCAGACCTGCGTGTCCTAGCTGTCTCGTGGCGGGCAGGGGAGAAGGCGGGCATTTCAGGGACTTTCTGATAACATCCTCATACCTTTCAACCTAAATCCTTCTTTCCTACCTAAATCCAGCCCATTCTCCAGAGCTCACCCTTAAATTCCATCAGCCTTTAGAGTCTGGCCACATACTAAGTGACACATGATACACTCTGTGGTGTCCTCAAATCCACCTTAGGTGGCTAGGACAGTGTGTGCATGAGATGCTGGAACAGCGACCACACTCGGATAGAGACACGCTCCGGATGATTTCAATACACGAACGTCATTTTGTAAGGTGCCTGTAGGTCTGGTTTGGGTCGGGACATTCGGCATGTGCAGCTAACACCCTACACATGTTGTAGAGACATCCCCCTGGGTTCAAACAGGATTCTGATTCCAGAAGCGATGGAGGGGGCGTCACAGGGAGCTGAACTCTGATTATATTCAAGGAGGTTGTCCCTCCCCCAGCCAAAACCTGGTACGCCCCTATATTCCCTCTTTGGAAGATGGCTCCACCTTCCATCAGGCTACCCAGTGCAAAACCGACAGGTTTTCCTAAACCTCCTTTTCCATCAGGTGCTAAGGCCCCTGCCGGCCCTGAATTCTTCCCACCTCACGTCCGTCCCCTCCAGCAGCCGTGCGTCCCCTCACACCCGCACCACTGCACACCCTGTAATGAGCTCTCCACCTTCACCCTCTCTCTCCCTGCGGCCCCCTCTCCGCGCTTCAAGGACCGCGACCCTTATCCACCAACACATCCTACAGGAGAAATTCCAAGCTCGTAAGTATCCTCCATGATCCATCCCTGCCTCCATTCCAACATCAACTTCCACTGTCTCCTTTCTCGCCATGTTCTGTATGGAAGTGTTGGAAATTTCTAGCATTCTCCACACTGTTCTATACCCCTGAGTTTCAGTGTAGGTTTTGTACCTCTGACTGGAAGACTTTTCCTCTCCTGTAGTCCTGTTGTCCCTCGAGACAGCTGGAGACCTATATGCCTGTGGTGCCTCCCTGCCTCCCACCTCTACGGAGCACAGCACCTGTCCCTCCTCACCCGTCTGCCTCCCTCACGGTCGGTGCCACTGGTTGTTTATCTGTCTGCCTCTCCCACCGGACCCCTTGTCACTGCAGAGTTTGGTCAGCGTCTATTTATGTCTTTAGCCCCACCATCTATGACAGAGTTCAGGAAGTGCTTTTAGACACATTTTCTAGAAATTTAAGAAGAAAATTTGATAGTCTTTGGCGACTCATTAATAATTTCTTCTGAATTCAGCAGGACTGGTCTTTCAGGAAGAAAAAAAAAAGTCGGTTCAAACTCAAGAACGTAGAACAGAACAGACAGGAGACCAAGAATATGGGTCAAAGTAAATGGTTTAGAAGAGTCCAGGGAAAAGAGCCTTATGAAGAATCCTTTTAGAATTGGGTGATAGTATGTCAGCTTCTTTCCTAAAAAATAGACTCATGTTCATATGTACAACATTCAAAGGCTCATGGCTATTCTTAGAATCATGGGCCCCAGTGCAAATGCTGGGCCCGGGGTCAGAGGCAGAGTCCAGATTCTCATGGATCAGTAGGCCCCCAGCTTCTGGGTTCCTAGGAGCCTGGGGTATAACTTCCCAGGGTACAAGCTCAGAGCTGGTGAGCATCAGATCCCCAAGAGCAGTGGTCCTGGAGCAGGAGGGGAAGTCGCGTTATTCTATCCCGTGGCTCTGGTCTGATCCTCTGTTCTGCCGCCGCTCCCATAGAAGCTATAGTAAAAAAAATTCACATGGTTAGGGTTTTTTTCCCCTGATTTTATTTGATCAATTTCTAAGGTTTGTGAGAGGGAGGGAGGGTGAGAGGGAGAGGGAAAGAATGAGCAGGAGGAGGGACAGAGGGAGAGGGAGAAGCAGACTCTCTACTGAACGTGGAACCCAACATGGGGCTCCATCCCAGGACCCTGAGATCACGACCTCAGCTGAAGTCAGATGCTCCATCCCAGGACCCTGAGATCACGACCTCAGCTGAAGTCAGATGCTTAACTGAGTGAACCGCCCAGGCGCCTCTGATCAATTTGAAAGGCAAGCGGAACTGGATGTGGGTGGCTAGAGAATGAGGGAGATCTCCTCCTCACTCCCCACCTTGAACCTGGCAGGAGAGGTAAGACACAGATATAAAATCACAATAAAGTGGGGAAGGAAGTGTCAAGTTTTAAGAGAAAGGGCTAGCCGAGAGGAGCAGGGGTCTGGCCCGTCTTTTCGAGGGCATGCTGATTTTCTCAGTATAGAAAAGGAGGGAGGGAAAGAAGGAAGACAGGTCTCCATGCCACGAGGCCCAGGAGAGCAAACGCCCCGGAATAGCAAATGTCGGGTGCGCCAAAGCCCGGGATGCTAAGGACGCCGCGCCCTGCTGGTACGTGTGCTCCTCCTGGGGGGCAGGAGGTTGCTGCCTCCGGAGAAGCCTGCTGAACTTCTGAATACACATCCCCTGCCCAGCCCCCCGACTCCCAGCTCACTATCACCCCTTTCTCCCCACTCGGAGCAGCTGGCACAGTGAGGACGAGGGTAGGGCATGTCAGTCACCCAAGGGCAGGGAGCACGTCCTGGAGGAGCCCTTGGCCTTGGAATCAGTTTTCCGGGCTGCCTGGGGCCCTCCCACCATGGTCTCTGCTCTTGGTGCACCCCCCACCAGCTCCCAGAGGGGCCTCGGTCCTATGCTCTTGCTGGTCTGTCCCCTCACGAAGATGGGATTAGTGGTGTGAGGCAAGGGGACATCCAAGGGTCCCCACGATGCCGCTCAAGTCCCCCACCCTCCAGGAATCAGTACATACCGGAGAGGCACATCTTATCAGTCATTCTCACTTTAGCGTGATGGAAGAGAGGTCCATAGAGACGAGATTTTGAGGCGTGGCCAAAAGTCTCTGAATCCTGAATCCGCATTTACTAGCCACGAAGCCTCGGGAAAGTTACTTAGCTCCGTAGGTTTTGGTGGAACCCAGACACCAACCTTTCTGAATCCTCTGTCCCTTACTGTCCAGGCCCTGGTGTTCTCTCTGCTCTTCTCGTGTCTGAGCCCCTTGCTCAGCACTGGGCCACCTCACCTTGCTCTCCAGAGCCTATCCCCATGCCATGCTCTCTGCACCCTTCCAGGCCATGCCTTGGAGGGCAAGACAGAGATCTTGAGCCCTGGTTTCAGAGCTCCTGCATGCCCCCTGTGCACCCCCAGTTAACCTGAGGGGTACATTCAGCCATCGGTCTCTTGGTCAACCAAGCTTTGGCACTGAGTGCATCCCCCTGGCCCTGTTCCCGGCTCTCTAAGGATTCCCTCCAGGGCTCGGGGGAGCTGCTCATCTAGAACTATTTATTCAGGTAACAATGATCGCCACAAAACTGTCCACCCCTCCTTCTCGTACTTGCAGGCTGCACACCCCCAGGGCCTCGGGCTGTCCTCCCACGTCACAGGTGAGTAAACCGAAGTCCAGAGAGTCCCACAAGGAAATGGTGACCCAGCAAGGACCAGAAACCAGGTCTCCTGACTGCCTGTCCCGGCTGGGTCCGCTGAACCTCCCCGCCGTGTCCCTGGTCATTCCCACAGAAGCTCTCGAGTTCACATGCTTGGCCAAGAAGGTTCCACGCCTTCCCAGCTTCCCTCCCAGCGGTGTTCTGAGGATGTGCTGAGGCAGCGAGTGTGACAGCTCTTAGAGGAGCAAGAGGTGCTGTAGAAACACGAGTCTCAACGGCAGCCAGACCTCTGCGGGCACGCTGCTGCAGGCCCCCTTTCTCCTCTCTCTTTCTCTCTCTAAACTGCAGAGGAGCATAAAGCAGGGCCCTTCCGGAGAGAGGCTGCTAACACCTTGAACATGAGGAAATCCTTCCACCGCAGACCAGCTCCAAGCTGAACGGAGAGAATTGCTCGGAAGGGGCTCTCATTTCCTCCTTCCTCCCCCCTCCCTCAGGCAAAGTATTCAACAGGCACTAATTTCACTTTATAAATGGAAACTGAATCACCGCATTCCAGGCTGGAAAATGATTGGAAATGAGAGTATGTCCGAGGTCAAGACCTAGCCACTTCCTCTCTGGACAGGAAGTGGACCCTCCAAATCGTCCTGCAGGGCCTCTCACTGATAAGAGGCTGACTTTGGTCCTGGACTGGGGGAGCTCTCTGCTGTTTGCAAATCACACTTTAAAGGAGAGAGAGAAAAAAGAAAAGCCCGGATGTCCCTCTCTAAACAGGGATGTCAGCTCAGGAAGGAGGGATTGTGCAGCTGCATTTTTGCAGGGGGTTGTCGACAGCATACAAATTGTTTAAAATCTGTTGTAAACACAGGCATAGAGTTATGGTGAGTCAGGCAACGGTGCTGGGTCCTCTCTCGAGCGCTGCATCAGGCCTCCCAGAGCCACCAGGGCCCGGCTTACACAATTGACTATTCCATATTTGAAGATACTGGGAAAATCGGGCCTCCGAAAAACATGACTCACCAGGCCCTGAGCAGCGATCAGCAGAGATGAAAGGGACCCCACGCCGGTGGTTGGACCTGGGGAGCAATGCAAGGAAGGGGGCTGGGAATTGGAGCTATGTTTGCTGGTCTGCACCGGTATGGGAATGCTTAAGAACAAGAACTGGTCGTCTACGCCCCAGCTCCCAGCTCTGGGTGGGACACAGGGCCCACATCAGCAAATGCCATGAAGCAGAACAGGAAGGTAAAGAGCATCATGCGTTGGCTCCTTTGGTCTACAAACAGCCGTGGGTTCAAATGCGAACTCTTTGTGTCTTGGGTGTGGGGTCTCAGATCAAGTCACTTAACCCCGTGGGATTGCCACTTCCATGCCTGTACTTCGGGCCTAATGCTGCTGTTGGGATGAAAGGTCATGTCTGGAAATGCAAATTCATTTTGGTTTGGAAAGCCAAATTTGTTTCTTCAAATAGCCGTTGAGTCATTCTCAAAGATCATCAGCCCCTGTCCTCGACAAGCCTAGATCCTAGTAAGAAGAGGCTGAGACAAATATGTTTGCTCGTTATGGCAGCAGAGTATACACACCATAAAGCACTTGGGGACTACAGTAAAGAATGCATAAACAGGAAAACTATCACCAAAGGCAACCCCCATTAATGTGCCAGCAGGTTTTCTCACTCATTTTTTTATAAGTGATTATGCCATTCTGTACTGGTTTCTATTGCTATGTAACAATTTCCCACAAACCCAGGGACTTAGCGCAACACCCATTTATCATCTCACAGATCTGTGGGGTCTGAAGTCCCAGTGGGCTCAACTGGGTTCTCTGCCTACAGTCCCTTAGGTCCAAGTCAAAGGGTAAGCCAGTCTTGTGGGGTTTTTTGTTTTTGTTTTTGTTTATAAGATTTCATTTATTTATTTGGCACACAGAGAGAGAGAGATCCTAAGTAGGCAGAGCAGCAGGCAGAGAGAGAGGGGGAAGAAGGCTCCCTGCCAAGCAGAAAGCCCGATGTGGGGCCCAATCCCAGGAGCCTGAGATCATGACCTGAGCCGATGACCTGAGCTGAAGGCAGAGGCCCAACCCACTGAGCCACATGGCCGCCCCCAGTCTCGTGTTTGGGAGCTGGGATGACTATCCTGCAGGCTCACTCAGCTTGTTTGGCCAACTTCAGTCTCTGGCGGTGACAGGCCTGAGGTCCCTGTTTCCCTCTGGCTGCTGGCAAGGGACCTCTTCCAGCTTCTATAGCAGCTTCTCTCCAGGACTTGCCTGAAGTCTTCTCCATCTTCAAGCACAAGAGCATGTCAAATCCTTCCCGTGCTTTCAGTCTCTGACTTCTCCTACTGCCACCCAGAGAAAACTCTTAGCTTTCCAGGTGCATGGAATGGCATTAGACTCACCTGAGTAATCTCCCTTTCACCGTGGAACATAAAATAATGCCTTCCAAGGACAAAGGTCACTAGAGCCACTGTAAAGTTCTGCCCACCATACACTGTGTACTCAATTTGTGTCCCTTTCTCTCCCCTCACACTAGAGTGACAATGACAGTGAATCATCACACTGGCTACTTATGGCTGGACGCTGTTTGGGCCACGCCCTGCCTGATTGGCCAGTTGTTAACTATTTTGAATATAGCCCAAGCTTTTGCCCCACTAATGACTGTCTTTACACATGAAATGATTGCATAAAGTTCCATTGCATGGATGCAACATTATCTATTTAATAATTATACTAACAAATAGCCACAGTGTAGGAAGTATTGATTGGCTCAGTAGGGATGACAGGCCACTGAACTGGGGAATAACCTGATCAGTTTTGTATTTATAGATTACTCAGTCAGAAGTGGGGATGGTCGACAGAAGGGAAACCAGCGGCATCAACAGAAACAAATTGGAGGGCCCTGCGGGTAATTCAGGTGGCAGAAGTGTGAGTCAACTCATGTCCTCACTAAGAGCTACAAGCTTTCAGTGACCCATTTATCCAGCAAACACTGAGCACCTATTGGGCACTTGTCATTATTCTGGACCCCGAGAACACACAGTGGTAATGCACTCTCCCTGAGAAACTCACAGTGTAATAAGTGAGAGAAACCTGTGCATAGCCCAGAAGCCAAGTTCTGCGTCCTCTGATGGTCTTTGTACAAAATCCAGTGAGGGCACAAAAGAAGGGGTGGCCCATTCTTCCAGGGAGCAGAAAGAGGACAGAGGGGAGATGAGAAAAGGAAAGTCTTAAAAACAAAGGAGTTATGGGTTAAATTGCACCCCACCCCAATCATATGTTGAAGTCCTAGCCCCCAATATCCCAGAATGGGGCCTTACTCAGAGAGAGGGTGTTTATAGAGGGAATCAAGTTAAAATGAGATCATTAAGGCGAGCTCTAAAGAGAGCAAGTCTGGACACAGACACACGGGAAGAATGCCACGTGAACATGAAGACGAAGCATAGAGTGGTGCTTGAAGGAGCACTAACGACTGTCAGCAAGCCAGCCAGGAGGGAGTGGGCACAGATCCCTCCCTAATGCCTTCAGAGGGAGCAGGCTAACACCTAGACCTCGGACTAGAAGCATCCAGAACTGTGGGCCAATAAATTTTTGTGGTTTATGCTATTCCTCTTGTGGAGCTATATCACAGGGGCCCTGGGAAATGAATATAGTCAGCAGACCCAGGGAAACCTATTTGAGGGCAACACCATGGCATAAACCAGCTGGTGAGCTTGGGGCACAAGGCATGAATCGGGAAGCAGAAGCTGAGATGCAGAGGCAGGCCGGGGCTGGATGACCTGCAAAGGGCTGCACCTGCTGAATCAAGGACATGGGAGTCTGCGTCTGGAAGGTGCTGGAGGCACATGGAAGAATTTAAGCTGGTAAATGCATTGGGCTTCGTCACCAGTGGCGTGTGAGGTAGGTGGCGTTTAAGATGATGCCCAGCTTTCTGCATACAGATTTTTCTAAGTGTCTTTCATTTCTAAAGGAGGGAAACACAGCCCATCCGTCAAAAGGCCTTGTTTCCCCAGTTGCCAGGAGCAGCAGCTCCGCTGGGTTACTGTGATAGCATCTACCATCCGATCGCAGGCTGCCTCCTCTGATAACCACCGCTGTCCCTGTCCAGAAAAGGGAAGCTAAGACTATCACTCTCGTGTGCCCTCCACACCCCCGCAGGAGAAAAAAAAAAATCAGTGTTTCCATAATCACGACTGCCTTGGGAGCTGCCAGGAAATTCCAACAGGAAACTCCCATTTGGAAGTGTTTTGTTTTGATTAGGATGTGTTTATTCCCCTCCAAGGATGCGTTTTGGCGCTGGGGCTGAGTCTGGTGCTTGTGCCTAACACAGGCTCGAGAAGGGCATCAGCTGCCTCCAGAGGAGGACCAAGGGGCCAGAGGGCTGCAGGCTGCATTCAGGGAGCACCCCCAGGCTGGCGTCTGGAGAGGCAGCCACAGGGAACCAGGATAAGCCATTTCAAGAGGCACCAGATGCCTTTTACTTTGGCCTGGGACTCGTGGGGCCCAGATGATCTCAGTTCCTGCCCCACTGTTCTAATCACCCTTTGGCTTGGTATTTACTTTAAACAAAGCTCTAGGAGGAGGTGAATCCGCCTCAGCCTTTGTTTAGAAAGCTCCTGCTTGAGCTTTTCCCAAATCAACTCCACGTCAGTTTCCAAGCACCAGGAAGGCCGTGCCCATGGTCAGGACAGGATTCGAGCCACAAGACAAAATTCCACAGTGTCATCACGCCCCCCCCCCGCCCCCAGTCCCCATTTGCCCTGATGAAGCCAACCAGGCCTCCGCTCCTGCCCACCATGCACTGCTCATCAGGGCCCCCCTGGGTAAGGTTCCCAGAGCCTCAGGTCCAAGGATATCCTGCAGCTGCCCCAGCACAGAGCGCCCCCATTCTGTCTGGGGGAATCAGGGGCTGTGGGACTTCTATGACAGCCGTGATCAGACTCCCAAGTCCTCTCCTTCCCTAGACATTTTCATTGGTGCTTCACAAACAAGACTCCCAGGCAAGAGTAGGGATCCAGAGCACAGCCTTTGGCTCCAAGGATGAAGAGCAGGGGTGGAAATTCCATTGCCCACTTCCTTCAGGCTCCCTGGTCCAGTGTTGAGGGGATTCTAATCAGCTCTCCAGAGCACAGCTGGGGTTGGGTATTGTGCATTCGAAAGGACCAAAGTCACAACCAGCACGCCCTTCCTTGAAAGGACCAAAGTCACAACCAGCACGCCCTTCCTTCTCAATATTCTAAGATTTTCAAATGGTCCATGAGGCCCAGGCTGCAAGGGACACAGTGGCTCCTGCCTTTGCCCCTCATCTGGGCTGGGATGCCACAGGAGCCAAAAGAGTGAAACTCCCACTGAGTTTCTTCAATACTGTCACAGAGAAGGCTCAGAGATGAAATTCCAAAAGAGAGAAGTGAGTAACTCCTTACTTCTCACCTGCTCCCTCCTCCCTCGCCCGGCTTCCTGCTTGCCCGGGCAGTTCTCAAACATGGGTTTTATTATGAGTCAGGTGCAATGAGGCCGCTGAAGACATAGTTTGTTGCCCACACATCCTAAGAGGAGGGGGCCACCACACCACAGAGAACCGCACGATGAAGCACCAGGGTCGCTCAGGAGGCAGATGGGGTGATATTAAAATGTGGGCCAAAGCTCTTATCATGCTTTTCATGGGAAGGAAGGGGAGAGGCAGGTAAATTGGCCTAGAATTGGCTAGGTTGGATCGTTTCAGCAGGCTCTGGGGCATTGGGGCTGGCCCTGGTTGTCTGATACGTGACCCTGGGGTATCGGAGAGGCTGATAAAGGGGGCGTTGGGTGTCAGCTCTGGATTGGTGGGTTTACATAGGACAGACACACTCAGTGAGGCATTACTGTCTCTAGGAATTAGCTGACCCGCAGAAGGGCGTCCTTCCAGGGTCAGCCAGGCCCAGACATCAGAGCATCAGAATAAAAAAATGTGCTTAATACAAGGGCTCACAGGACCGAGAGCAGCCTTGGTGGTGGATGCCAGCAATCTCCATGCAAAGGGTATGGAGCACCTGACAGCGATCAAAGAGGTTTGTGTAGCCTCGGCCTCCTGGGAGTCTCGGGGAGTTTCGGTAGGTAGTTGGGGCAGAATTAATAATCCGCATTTATAGGTGATTAAAAGCGTAGTGAATGATGTGACTTTCCCAGCGTCGTGCCCAGCAAGAGTAGAACTTGGCTTAATTGCAGGCACCCTTGGCAATGTTCAGAGTCCTGTTTCAAGGACATCTCCCGGCCTTTCTGGCAGAAGAGGAATAACCAGGCAGTGGGGAGGCTGGATGGTGATCTTGTCCTTAAGACCGTCTTTGGAAGGGCAGAGAGAGAGATTGTCAGAAAACATCTGTTTTCCGTTGGCTACACAGATAGCTACATCAATAGCCAAATAAGTATCTGTTTAATTGAATGAAGGTCATTAAAAGACAATGAACACTTGAGTGACTTCATCTGTCAACTGGACCCTCTCTCTTGTTTCCTGTCTTGTAGTTAATTCAACTTCTCATGCTTCATGCCCCTCGATTCAGTTCAATTGAACACTTAGTTAGGTTTATTCTGTGCCACGCTCTGTCCTAAGAGCTGAGAAACAGCGAAAGTAAAACCCTACATCTGCCCTCAGGATACAATGGTGTCAAGGGAGGGGTGACGCCATGTTACAATATGTCTGCAATCAATACCAGTGTAGGGGCGCCTGGGTGGCTCAGTCGGTTAAGCGTCTGCCTTTGGCTCAGCTCATGATCCCAGGGTCCTGGGATCGAGTCCCGCATCAGGCTCCCTGCTCAGCAGGGAGTCATCTGCTTCTCCCTTTCCCTCCGCCCTTGCCCCCTGCTTATGCTTGCTCTCTCTTTCTCTCTATCTCAAATAAATAAATAAAATATTTAAAAAAAAAAACTCAAGTGTGGACTGAGTATAGTGAACACACAAAGAAGGAATGATAAACTCTTTGGGCAATAATATTCCGCAGGAGGTGACATCCAAGTTGACTTTTAGGGACTTACTTAAGCATTCATCAGATGGATAAGAAAATATTCAATTCTGTCAATGGGAATAACATGTGCAAAGACCCAGAGTAAATGGAATATTTTTCAATGAATCATTTTTTATTGCTCTCAACTGCAAGTAAAAAATTCCATTAAAGGTGACTTAAACAAAACAAATATGTATGCAAAAATAAAACATTAAGCTAAGTTTATGTCACATAATAAGTAATCCAGAGGGAGGGGGGTTCCAAGGTTGGTTAATTCAGCAGTTTAATGGCATCACCACGGATCCAGATTCCTTCTATCTTTCTCTCCTGCCATGCTCAATGATAGACTTTTATTCTCAGGCTCGTCCCCTCATGGTCACAATATGGCTGCAGTAGATCCAAACATCACAGCATCATATAACAACATCAAAACACCAGAAGGAAGCACATCCTTTTCTTGTGCTTCCTTTTTACAGTGTGCAAACCTTCTCCAGAAGGCCCCCAGCAGACTCCTCGTTGGCTAGAATTGCATCATATAGCCATTCCGTGATTTAAAAAAAAAAAAAAATTTATTGGTCCAGGAAATGGAATTAGCACTGTTGGTTCTCAGACTACTCACACTTCTTTCCCAGGGGCTGTGGAAGGACCCTACCTCTCCTTATGTACATGGCCTCTAATACCTGAACAAATTGGTATTCTGTACAGGGGACACTGGTAGGCCACGGCTATTGCGTAAGGCCTTACTTAGAAGAGAGGTCACCTGGGCTCTGGCCCTCATGGTGTGATGCTAGGCAATCATGCCCCCTTTCTGAGCAGTTTTCTCTGTCTAAAATAGCGACTCCAATATATGGCTAAAAGCTTCGCTTAAATGAGCCAGGAGGTACGGAAGCACAGAGAATACAGCCAAGGCCAAGTCCTAGCAGGAAACCCACCCAACAGTCTCTGGTTTGCCTTCCCTTGAGTGCTCTTCCATTGGCCCAACATGGTGGGAGGCACCCAGACCTTTGGCCTTTCTAGAGAACCACGCTCCACTTGTGTCTGATTGCTACAGAGATGTCAGGTGCTCAACGAAGAGCCAAGTGCACCTCTAGATGTCCAATACCCCCAACAGTTTGGTTGGGAAATGTGAGTGGGTCCAGTGACCTGTGGCTTCACCTTAACAGCATTCTGCATAGCCCTCTCTCAACAGCTCCCTGAGGGGCCCCAGGTCCAAAATGGCAGGGGGACAAGGTGACCCACATCCCTGGGTCATCTGACGCTTTGTCAGCTTGTGAGCAGGGTCAAATTAGTTAACTGGTATGAAGAGCTCCATAAACTAGGAAGTGTTCTATAAATGTGAGCAAATAGTAGAATTGAAGGTAATAACAGCTTTAGTTACAATGGTAACAGCAAAGGTGGTGGGAGGGGCAGTAAGTCTACAGGCTGCAGTTACAGGGGTGATAGCAGCTGAGGCCGAGGTGGAGGGAGAACCAAGGGTGTGATGCAGGGCAGTGGTCTTATGGTCATAGCAGCAATGGTGGTGAATATTTAGAAATACGCTAAAATCTGTACAGTAATGATAATAGGAAGGACGGTGAGAAAAGTGGTGGCAGGACAAAGGCTTCTTGCTTCCTGAGCAATGAGGGAAAAGCCAATATGGCAATGCCTGGGTCCTGCCCAGAGCGGAGCTGTCCCTGTTTCTCGCATCCTACGCTCCGGACAATCATTTTAATCATGCACCGGTCTGCCCAGTCTGACCTTTGGAAACTCGGACCCCTTTCAAAAGAAAATGCTTGATTTAATTCACAATAAAGACATCTATAGATCATCAATGCCCTAGTTCATTTGAGCCCCTATAACAAAAGACCCCAGACTAGATGGCTTAGAAACATTAGAAATATCGCTTCTCGGCCTTTTGGCTAAGATCAAGTGTAGAAATTAATTTCTCATAGTTCTGGAGGCTGGAAATCCACAATCAGGGCACCAGCAAGGCTGGGTTCTGGTGAGAGCCCTCTTCTGGGATGCAGATGGCCAACCCCCTGTTGTGTGATCCTCAGATGGCAGAAGGAGCAGGGGAGCTCCTGGGGGGACTCTTTTATAGGGGACCTAATCGCATTCGGGAGGGCGTTGACTTTACAAACAAAGCTATCAGTTATTTTACCACCAAAAATGAGTTTATTTGGGAATAATGGACAATTATAGTCCAGGATCTACAAACTCCAACAAAACCATGGGCAAGCCAGGAGAACTAAAGAGAAGAGCGTGGTTTTGCAGAGGAAAAGGGGTAGTTGAGAAGGCTATTGTAAACAAAAAATTCGTTGGAGTAAACTGGGACCTCAGAGTACACTGGCTTCTCATGGGCTGAGCTGTAACTGTCTCTCATTCGTTGGGCTGTTGCTGGGGGAGGAGGAAACCTCTCTTCCTCATCCTGCTAGGATGATAAAATAGTAGCTAAAGGGGCGTCAGCTTGCGCAGCATGTCTCATCCTGGTGGGTCTCCAATTGGCCACCAGTGGTAGGGCCCGTCCCCCTTCTGGCTTTCTGACTCCTTTTTAAAAGGGTTTCCTTTTACTGATTTTCAGAAGAGCTCCACCGTCATGACCTCCTTACCTCCCAAAGGCCCCACTTCTTAGTATCACCTTGTAAGGGGTGGGATTTCAACATACGAATTTGGGGGCAAAAAGAGAGACACATTCCCTCCATAGCAATCAGACTTCCCAGATGAAGTATATATTTCTAAGAGTTGAGTTCCAGCAGACTAAATGTTTTATAGACGTCCAATTAAATAGTTATTAAATTTAGTTTGGCTGTTTGCTTTACATATTTTGGAACAAATAAATTTTTCAGGCCTCAAATATTTTTGTAGGTCCTTAGAAAGCTAATAGAACCTGGACCCTGCACTTAGGTTAATGGTCAAGCAACTCTGGCCCAGAGGGCTATTCAACAAGGAAAGAATGCATTCTTTCCAAGCACAGCCCACCTCACCCCTCGCCCCCAGGCCTTGAACTCGACTGGCTCTGATCTGAGGAGGGTCCCAGAAATAAGTGGCAACAGAGGAGAAAGCCAAATATGGGCCCCCTCTCTCTAATAACAAAAGCCCAGGAAGCTCTCACACACACACACACACACATATACACACACACCCCAGTGCGCCCCCACCCCCACACATGCTCCTCTAGGCCCAGAAATTGGGAAACCAGGGCTGTAGTCACCTGTAACCAGCATGCCCGGGCCTCCTGGGACAAGGGGAGATCAAGGCCCAGCCCTAATGACTCATGCGTGCCCAAGGACCCCCACAGCCCTGTGGGCCTCAGTGTCTTTCCTAAGGAACATCAGCAGTAATTACTGTTTTTAAGAGAAACAAAGGGAGAAGGACAAGTGGCAACAAGAGGTCTTGCTCTCTGGCCTGAGCAGATGTTTCCATCAACGCCCTTCTGCAGAAGGGGCCCCTAAGCCTGGGGGCCAGTTCCCAGATGGAGTCCTAAAAGTTTGGAGCTGCTTGGGAGTGGCCATCTGAAGGTGCTGGGAAATCCAGGTGAGGGTCTGGGCACCATGGTCAGCTGTTAGCCAGAAGCCTCCAGAAGGAGCCTCACCAAGGTCTTGGTGAAGGAACCTCAAACTCCAGAGTCTTGTTAGACCCTGGGAGATTTCCTACGCAAGGGGCAGCTCACAAGGAGGGCCAAAACTCATTGAAATGGTCAGCACAGCTGCTCATGTCTGGCCTGGAAAGAGTAAAAGTGAAAATTTTCCATGGCTCCTGTTTCCTACGAGGCAAAATACAAACCTCTAAACATGGCCCCCAGGGGTGTCTATGATTCGCTCCTTAGCCTTATAAAAATTTTTTAACTTTGACTTTTGTATAGGCCAGGGACTTCCTACTTACTCCTCTGCCTTTTCTCCTACATCTCAACTACCCTGAGCAATTTGTTCCTCCCAGGTCCAGTCTTATATCCAGACGTACCCATTCCTCAAGGTCACGTCCTCCTTGAAGCCAACTGTGATCTTCTTTTCTACTGGGCCTTCTGCTGGACCCCACTCAGCTCCTAAAGGAGCTGAAAAATTAATGTGCACACAAAAACATTTGGAGGGATGTTTCTAGCAGCCAAAAGTTTGGGTGATCATGACTTGTTGATGCCCCACCTGTCGGGGGGAGAGAGGACAGATGCTGAAAATATGGGAGGCTATGCCTATTGGGTTGTGGGGGAGAGAACTTGCCCCAGATTTGCCACAACTTGGAAGCAGCCAGATGTCATGCCGTTACGGAATGGATACACAAGTGTGGCCCATCCAGACGATGGGGGATCACCCACCTCAAACGAAAAGCTGCAAGCCACGAAAGCCACGAAAGGGAAATGTGAATGTCTATCCCTACGTGACAGAAGCCAATCCATAAGGGCTGATTCTAACTCTAAGACTTTCTGGAAAGAGCAAGATGATGGAGCTGCGGAAAGATCCGCGGCTGCCCGGGCTTGATAGGGGAAGAGAGGGATGAACGAGCCCGCGGGACAGAGGGTTCTTCAGCCGTGACCACACCATTACCTATTTGTCCAAACCCACAGGACATGCCACACCGACAGGGAAGCCCAGTGTAAACTCTGGACTTTTCGGGGTAATGATGCGTGAGCACAGGCTCATCACCTAGAGCACAGGTGCTGCCCTGGTGGGGATCGGGGGGCGGGAGAGAGGCACATGTGGGACGGCGGGTATGTGGGAAATCTCCATACCTACCTCTCAACTTCACCGTGAACCTAAAAGTCCTCTAAAAAAAAAAAACTTGTCTGTAACAGAGAAGCAGGGCTCTTCTCCCCTGGGGAAGACCCCCCGCCCCCGTCGGGGCTGCAGAATGGCTTTACACCTGCCGGTAATGCTGACCGTGTGTAGCACGCTGGGTGGACGGGCCAGCCACTTCATTACTTTGTGCTTAAGGAAATGCCTCCCAGCTCTGCACTTGCTTTTTTAAATTTCACAACTGCTAAATTCACTCCTAGCATTTTTTTTTTTTTTTAATAGCGATCGAAAGCAGTGTGGGGATCAGCAGGAGAGATCTCCCCGTGCAGCTGGCCAGTGAGTCCCCTGGGGCCACTGGACCCATGGTAGCCCAAGGCAGCTTCTCCAGGGAAACCTGGTCACTTAGCCAGATCAGCTGAGCTGGAGTTAGGGGAAAATTCTCGCCATGATTAAAGGCGAGTCCTTTAGTAGTTGACAGGTTCTAAAGGGCACTCCACTAGGGACCAGATCTGTGTGGGTTTAAATTCTAACTGTGCCGATTTACCCCTCTGGGCCCCAGGACCACATGCTGGCTTCTCCTCTGAGTTCGGAGGTGGGTGGGGGGGGGGCTTTTTCCTTTATTTGGTTTTATTTACCCCGGTACCAAGCACAGCACCTGGTCCACAATGGACCTGATGTGAAAGACCGCGGAATAAGATGAGGGACGGGCAGGACATCAGTAACCCAAAAGGCCTGCGTTAACTGAAAGGTGCGAAACACCCACCCGGGTGGGAGGCTCGATGCCTAAGAAGAGCCCTGGGGTCCAACATTGGGGTCCAGCTCCATCTCTACTGCCTGGGTGGCCATGGATGGGCCAATGCCATGGGGGACCCTCCGCAAGCTCACAGGCAGAGTGTAGAGATGAAATGAGATCCTGGGAGTAGAGGGTCCTGGGGTCTGTGAACTCTGGGCGCAGGGATGCAGAATTTTGGAGGACAGAAGGACTCTCTGTTGAAATTAAGCTGCTTGGCTGCTCCTGGTCTCTGTAACGCAGGTGGAAGGCAGGCGAGCAGGTGGGTCCCATGTGCCTCCCATACAGAGGCTCCATCTTTCTGTGACTTCATGGCCTTCATGAAGCTGAGTATGATAACTTCCAGGCTCTTTGCCAAAGGCTCCATGTTGGGCTGTATTGTCTAATCCTCACAGTAACCACCCCGCCCCCCGCCTGAGTCAGGACGAAGATCGCTCTTTTACGGATGAGGAAACTGACCGGCAGGAGCCAGGGGCGGAGCCAGCATTTGAAGTCAGCCTTTCTGGTGGACCCCATCAGTCTTGCTCTCACCAGGTCATCTGTGGGCTTTTCCTCATTTCCATCCCACGCGGAAACCCACCTTCATGCCCACAGACTAAGTGTCCGGGAACCCCCTGCTCAGGGCACTCCCGGCCATTTGCATGAATGACTTTCCTGGGAGATGTCAGCCGTCCGACCCACCTGGTGCTGCAGTGGCCGGGGGTCCGGGGCGGACGAGAAGCCAACTACATGGCTCAGAGGGAGCAATGCTGGTCCAGGCCTGGAGTGGCCTGAGCCGGAAGGTCAGCTTGTGGCTGTCGTCTCCAGGGCTGGCTGTCCTACAAACCTTAGGGCTTCTTTTGGTCGAGTGAAAAAGGAGAAGACGATTGCAGGTCTGTACCCCGCCTCGCCTAGACCAAAGGATCAATGCTGCTAAGGGCTCAGCTTTCCAACCGTGGCTCCACTGCGCACCCTGCCACAACCCCATGTCAACCCCAGCCACTTGCTTCGACCTAGAGACCAAGGTTCGCGCCAGCCTCCAGCCAGGACCCTCCTCCCTTTTACTCCCACTCGACAAAACTCACAGAGTTTTCTCTGTTTGCCGTACTAAGGATCCAGAGGTGACTCAGTCATGGTTCCTACCTCAAAGGAGGACAACGTCAAGGGCCAGTGGCAGTCTCATGAATGAAATGATCTGTCTGTCCAGCTTCTCTCCGCACCCCTGCTGCCTTCCTGGCATGAAGGTTACAGAGATTGCGCTAGGTGAGAAGAATGAAGGGAGAGGGAAACCAGCCTTAGGGCAGATTCTGGCAATTTGGAAAACTGAGGCGGGGAGAGACTTTGTGCCCATCTGAGGTCACCCCTCTTGGGGGAAATGGAACACTTGGGACCAGAATGAGAAGGGTGAGGGACCCCCGACATAGTTGCCGTTTCCAGGAGACTACTTGGCAGGCCACCAGCTGGACCCCTCCAGGCCCCCACCCTTGAAGGCCACCGGAGCCGTCCCCCTCTAGACGGCATGCTCACATACAGTGGCATAAAAGTGGGGTTCCCAGATTCCAAGCATCAGCCGATGCTACTGTTCAGCAACTGTGTGGGAGCCAGACCATAAATAGTGCCCCCCTGAGACCCAGGGGAGCAGGTTGGTGCCCTAAGCCCAGGCTCTAGAGGGCCCCCCACCCCACCCCTCCATCAGGCATGGAATTGTCTGGAGCCTGGCAACATGCTTAGCCTGGATCTATGCCCCAAACCTGCTTCCTAGACTGTGCTCCAAGTACCAAGCCGCTGGAACGGCATGCTGTCCGCATAGCTCCAAGCCTGCTTCTAGAGCCCTTTCCTCTAAGGGCTGACCAGGTCACTGGGGTGCTTGCTTCTAGTCCAAGGGTGTCTGGGGTCAGAGCGGTCAGAGTGGACATGCCTTGGATCTGGGAACTAGAATGTTCAATGAGCTCCCCTCCCACATGAGAAAGAGCCAGAGTTGTGGAAAGAGCAGGGAGGCAGGCTGCAGGCCTAGAAATCTCAGTCCTCCTGTGACCTCAAGCTTATCCAGCACAAGAGGAGAGATTATTTACAGAACGCTCCCAAACTGCCCTCCTCCCCTCCCACCTCCCCTCCCTTTAGGCAGGTGCCGAGCAGACAGCATTTGCTAAGCAACCAGGAGCTCCTGGGCTGTTTCTCTCAGGTCTCTTCGGTTGCCATGGAAGCTGTTCTAGAAAACCTCTCTTGCCAACAATCAAGGCTTTTTTGTTGGAGCCTGGTTCTGAGCCCCTTGCCTTTCAGTCAGAGGGTGACGGGGTCGGGAGAGGCAGACGCCCCGGAAGCGTGGGCTAACCACGCCCTTGCCAGACCCAGACTGTCCCCAGTCTCTACCTGGCACCCTGTTTGTCCCTCCTTCCCGCCCGCACCAAAGAGGTCCTGTCTCTTAAACCTTCTGTCCTTCCTCCCCAGACTGTCTTCTTTGCCCTAGGCTTCCGGTCGGCCTGTCTGTCCCTGGGCACCATGGCTTTACCTTGAGGGCATCAAGTCCTCCATGTGACCAGGTGGAAAGATGAGGAAAACCAGTGCTCGCGGTGAAGTGCCTACAGACACCCATTTTGCTTCTGCTGCGATGAGCCATCTCTTAGCCCAGTGCACTCCTGCGCTGAAGGGGCCCCTGTCTTCTCTCCCTGTGTTGCCAGTGGCCCACCTGCCATCAGAGCTGCGCAAGGGCACAAGGCCCCAGCGCGGGGAGGAGTAAGAGGGAGAATGTTTGCTCTGCCACTGGGGCTTTCGCCCACCGCGCCCCGTTAGGCAGCGCTCTCCTTCCTCAAGAAGAAAGTAAAACCTTGATGCAAGAGGGACCAGGACCACGAAGAATCGGCCTTGGAGGAGGAGAGGGAGCCTGAGGCACTGGAGCTTGCCCACCTGTGCCTTCTTCCAGGATGCGGGGGAGCCTGGAGCACAGGAGAGGCGGCAGGGTTCTCAAGCGTGCCTGCCCCAGGGGGAGGAGCCGCGCCGCAGACGTGCTGGGCGATCTTGACCGAGGGCTTCCGCGGCTCTGAGCCTGGGCTTGCTCATCTTCCAAATGGCATTGACGGTTTCCCCCTGGTATTGCTGTGAGCTCTCGAGATCTGTGCCGCCCAGAGGATGCCCTCCGTCAGTGCTGGTGCCGGTCAGTGCCTATGTGCGCCCCTGCAGGAGCTGTGTGCCTCTTCTGGGGTCTGCAGCCGTGCACGGTGCGAATTGCGCGGCGGCTGATGGCACGGAATGGCGTGATCTGACCGATCTGAGCGTGTGCTCCCCCGAGGGCAGGGAGCTCATCGGGCCTGTTCCCGGGGGCTGGAATGAACGAATGTCCTTTCAGTGCCCAGCAAAGCGACACTCTCACTCGGGATCCTTGAGCCCAGGTCCCCAAAGGCAAAAATTCTTATTATAAAAGGGGAAATTTTTTTTGCAAAGATGAGAAATAATCGGACATGCCCATTTCTGAATGCTGAATTGCTGGAGCGAAGAGAACACAAATGGGAAATAAGAAATAAAAGCCAAAAGCGACAAAGCCCGGTCATATTGGGCCCCTTGAATATCAGTTTGTGCTGCTCCCTGCTGGCTCCCCAGGGATGGCTTCCAGCACGAGGACACATGTCCCCTGCACATTTGCAGCAGGAGCTCCATTCATCACACTGTTCCCTTCTTGCTTCTTTGTGATTTTGGCCAAAAATACCTGTTGAGGATCTGCCTTTCTTCTCAAAGGAAGAATCGGAATTGTCAGGTGAAAGAAGTAAAATGTGCTCATTTAAAACACATACACACACACACACACAAAACAAAACAAAAAAAAAACCTCCAATAATTGCAAAGGGCTCAATTAAAGTAACAAAAAAGCGATTGCAATTGATTTCTAAAAAGTCTGAGTTTATTGTTATAATTTTGCTTTGAATTTGAGATTGAAAAGCTTCAAGAGGAAAAACTATAATGAATACAGCCTTTAGCGGATTCCTTCATTTTTTAAAGAAACAACTCTGTCCTCTTTTCTCAGATCCTAAGAAACCCAGTTGAATATTTGAAAATGTATCTTTTTAAAGACCCGGTTTCAGACTCTTGAGCATCTCTTAGATTTTCAAAGCTAGAAAAGCCTCAGAGTCCAAAACTCCAGCCAGTTCTTTAGTGAGAAGAACAGTGGCTTTGGATTCAGAGGGGCCTAGGTTCAAATCCCAGCTTTACCACTGGCTGGGGGTCAGCCTCAAGCAAGCCATGCACTGCTCCAAAGCTCTGTAAACACTTCTCTACAAAATGCTGATGATAATTTCTAATGTGCAGAGTTAGGACGAAGATTGCCCAATACAATATATGCATACCTTTAGAAGAGGGTCTGGGTGTTTTTCTTGGGAAGAATCATGGCCAGATCATCGGTGGTAAGAGACAGAGAAGTTCCCTACTTGCTCAGCAACTGGCTTTGGGGGAATGAGCAGGAAATGACACTTATCCAAGCCAGGCTTTGTCCTCTCTCCAATCCACCAGGATTATGGGTGTTAATGCCACGCCCATCCTCGGCGGCTTTATACCTGCCTGAGCACATCAGTACACCCCACACCACACACCTGCTTCCCCCAGAGGTTAACCAGGTTCCAAGGCAGTCATGCAAGACCCTCACCTCTCCTCCACAGCCTGGGCCTGTTACTGCACTTGCTCCCAACCTTGAAGCCCAGCACCCCTACTCCCCGCCATTGCAGGAACCTTGCGTTAGGACCCAGGCTGCCCTCGAGTTCATCTTGGCCCACCTTTTTTCTCCCACTTGCTTCAGGGAGGACCCCTTGTCCTATCCCAGCCTCTTGGAGTAGATCCCTCACCCGACTGGGCCATTATGAATTTCTCTGGTGATTTGCTGCGGGGGAGGGAGGTATGATTGAAACACTTCCTTATGGGGTCATCTATGTATTTACGGCAGGTGTCCTTGGTGGGTTTGGAGAATGATGGAGAGATTACGAGGAGCCTGGATACCCCCTTCATCCCTGCTGCCATTGTTGACCCATCTGCCCTGATCTTTAGAATTCTTATTCACAGCTGCCCTTCCAAATTGGCAGACGCGTCCATGGTTCCTCCATCAAGAACTGTAGGAAAAAGACAACTAATACTCACCACGTCCTAAGGAAAGAACCTACTGGTGCTCTTCTGGGCACTTCCATATTTGAGTATCTAAAGGCTTGTGCCTTGTGTCAGCCCACCTGAACTGTAACTACATTTCCCAGAATTCCCTGCCATACACTCTTCAGATTCAGGGTTGCGTACAGGACATTTTGGGGAGATGTGGATGGTTGGGGTTATGCTCCGCAGGCAGTGGGGCCTGGGGTCAGACGCTGTTGTTGCCCCCACGTGTTGTCACTGATGGGTGCTTCACCCTGCTGGCCTGGGGTGGCAGCAGCCATGACAGCTCCTGCTGTAGCAGGGTCTCCAAGTCCTGACCAGGTGTATGCACAGCTGTGCAGTGAAGGAGACCAACTCACTCCCCAGGCAACCCGAATCACTGAGGACAGACCACTGAGGATCAGATGCAGACTCTGCTTTCCCTGTTGGTCCCAGTCTGACCTTGCTCTTTCTCCTACTTCATGCCCAGGCCTTCTAGTTCTGCTGGGTCAAGCCCATGGTCGTACACAGTCTTGCATGAACTGCTTGACCCGCTCCCAAGTTGCAGAACATCTAATTGCTACTTTTTAAAAATCCTTATTTTATATCACTTACTATGGTTCTGCTCTTTTAGGGAACTCCTAATGGATATAGTTGGTACAGTACAATGGTTAAGAGGGTGGTTTCTAGAACCATACATCCTGATTTCAAATCCTGATTGTGCCACGTTACCTGCTAGCTGTTGACCTTTGATCTTACGACAGTGTGCCTCAGTTTCTTCATTTATAAAATATCAGTGAGTTGTCTAACTCATAAGGTGGTTGTGAGATTTACATAATTGATTATGTGTAAGCTACCTAGAATTTAGCACCTCAGAGAACACGTAATTCCGTCAGGTTGTCCTTAAAAACCCATGCTGAGATAGGTATATTGTTGTAGTCATTGTTCAGGGAAGGGAAATGCGGCAAGGCTCAGTGACTTACCCAGGGTCACTTGGATGGGAAGTGACAGAACCAGGGCTTGATCCTGGGGCTGTTTGCTTCCATACTGCTCTAGGCAAGGGAAGGTACCCCCTTCCATCTCTTAACTCTAATCCTTATGGGAAGGTGTCTCTTTGGAAAGCTGCCAAGCCTCTTGTTCCATAAAGACTCTTCATCACTTTCATCAAGAGTGGAAATATTCACCTACCCACAGACTCAAAGATCTTGCAGAAGAGATCATTTTCCCTTCAATCCTGAATCCTTTTCTGAACACAGTACAACGTCACTCATGACTAATTTGGAATTTCAATTAATCTACATGCACTGTTGTCTATCCAATGTGGTATTAAATGCTGTGGGAGAAATAGGCAAGGGCGGTATAGTGGGAGCTGGGCTTGAACTTGGAAGGTAGACGAGGTAGATGCGTGTCTACCTCCTCTGCAGTCGGGTCTCCATAGCAGAGTAGGATAGAGACCTACTTCCTTATAGTAGTACAGTGGATTTCTGGTGGCTCCAAAAAGACATGTCCACATCCTAATACCCACACTCTGTGAATGCAACCTTATTTGGAAATAAGGTCTGTGCATAGGTCATTAAATTAAGAATCTTGATTTGAGGAAATCACCCTGGATGATTTGGGTGGACCCTAACTTTGGTGACAAATGTCCTTAAGAGACAGAAGGGGAAAAGACACAGATGACACAGAAGCAAGAGGACAGAAGTCCCGAGAACATGAGGTAGAGATCAGAAGTCAAAGAACGTCTGGAGCCACCAGAGGCTGGAGAAGAAAAGGGAAGATTCTTTCTTAGAGCCTTTGGGAAGCACAACCCTGCTGACACCTTGTTCCGGGCTGCTGGTGTCTAGAACCTCAGGAGAATACGTTTCTGCTGCCTGAAGTCACCAAATTTGTGGAAATGTTTTCCATCAGCCTTAGGAAACCAATACAAATATCTACTGCACTGTAACGAATTCCCACAAACTGAGCAGCTTAAAATGACACCCATTTATTATGTTGTAGTTTTGTAGATCAGAAGCCCAGACACAGCACGACTGGCTTGTCTTCTCATCAGAAGACGAGACTGAAATCAAGGTGTCTGCTGGCTGCCCTCTCAGCTGGAGCCCAGAGTCCTCTTTTCACCTGATTGTGGGCAGAATTCCATTTCTTATGGTTGTCGGACTGTGGTCCCCATTTCCTTGCTGGCTGTCAGCCAGGGCTTACTCTCAGCGCCAGGGGGCGACTCATGGTCCCTGCCATGTGGTCTCTTCCACCTTCAAAGCCAGCATGGGGAGCTCTCCTGGGAGCCCTTCTTCATGTCAAATCCTTCTCTTGTTTCAAATCTCTGTCATGCCCTGTCACTCACCTCTAGACCCCAGTATTATGGTCTCCGATGATTAGAAGAGCCCCACCTGGAATCATCATTCTTTCTTAAGCTGACTGTGCCGTGTAACACACAACATATGCACTGTAACATAACCTAGTAGTACCAATCCCCATCCTCTTCGTGGTCCTGGGGATTATGCTGGGTGCCCTGGGGACAGGCATTCGGGGAGCTTGGAATTCTGCCTACCGAGATAGGTATCAAGATTAAATGTGATAATGGTTGTGAAATCGTCTTCTAAATAACGACACTGAACACACACAGAAGATCGGTACTGCTTAAAAATCCATACTTATTTTGAAGAAGAAAAAGAACATTGATAGGACATGAGAGAACAGTTGGAAGGAAGGCCTTGCTCAGCATCCCAAAGAGACAACGGTGATGGACTAAAACGAGGACAAAAGTCAATGCCAGATACTGGGCTAAATGTATCAACTCCTTCCTCCTGACAATCCTCATGAGGGGCTATTAGTATAAAATCCATTTATGAAAGTGAAAAGAAAAATGAGTGCAAGGAGATTAAATAACTTGCCCAAAGCAACAGACACAGCTAATACGCAGCGAAACCACGAGTTAGCCCCAGAGGGTTTAGCTCCAAAGGGTGTGTGTGGTCTTCGCTGGTCCACTGCACCTGTCTCTGGCTGAGGGGGCCGCCGAGGCATGAGTGGAGGAGGAAGTGTTGCGTGAGGCATACCTGCTGGGCAGGCTGGGAACCGAGGGTCAGGGGCATTAGGAGGACAAGGGGGTAAATGAAAGTAGCAGGAAGTGGGGAGCATTCCAGTTGAAGGGTTCAACCTCACATCAGCAGAAACGCCTACAGGGGAGATAATGCACATGCCAGTTTGAAGGAAAGCTGGTGCAGCCTGTCTGGAATGAAGTTCAGAGGCCATATGTAGCCTCCGAAACCAATCCTGGGTTAAGTCAGCTTCATCTCTGGGGCACAGAAACATTCAGGCACAGTGAGCATAAAGTTTATGCTGGGATTTGGTATCCTTTTAGCTCCCTAGTGGCTTTAAACAACAGTCGGAACCTCTGAGAATAGGAATGTCGTGGCACACTGCATTTCTAAAGACAGTCACGACAACAAAGCCCATCCCCCACGTTCTTCCTACAGTGTGACTCAGGGACCCAGTTCCTACTCTCGAGTCCCACTGCCAGACTGCTTGACCTACAGGAGCTGGTAGCCTCTGATTGTCGTTCCTTGGGATGCTTGTTCTGGAAACCCAGCCACTGTGCCGTGAGGAAGCCCACGTGCCCGTACAGAGGCCCAGGTAGAAAGCCAGCCACCATTGGCACCAGCTTGTGATCGAGCGCTCTTGGGGTGGAATTTCCGGATCAATCAAATCAATCCTCTTGATGCCACGTGGCACAGAGATGACCTGTCTCTGCTGAGACCGGTCTAGAATACAGACATGTGGGTACACTCAGTGATTCTCGGTGGTTTTAAGCCATGGAGGCTCAGGGCAATTAGACAGTGACAGATAACTAGAACAGATATTTGGACCTGGAAGTAGGATGTTACCATAATAAAATCACGAATTGTATGACCCTGGCTTTCAGACCACGCAGCAAATACAAGGCTAGAGGACCTCAAGGAGAACATTACCGAAAGACGAAAGGGCCTTAAGAAGCCTGTCAATGAAGGCTGTGGGGAAAGTCATGAAAATGTTACGGGAATCCTGAAATAACGCAGGTCGTTGTTATAGAATGTTATAGAAAGTTTGGCAACGTTGCAGCCTGCAGCAACCCGGAAAATAGGGAGGCACCTGATGACCTCAGTGGGCTAGCTGAGAATGCCGCCTGGCTTCCTCCCTCTAGTTATGATACAATGTGAGAGGAGAGGCACGAGCGGAAGGAGCCAGGGCTGGTTGCGTCCAAAAATTAAACTGTTTTTCATTCTCAAGTCTTTCCAGATGGCAAAGAATTCTCAGTTAAGAAAGGGGCTCAGGCCATGCATAAATCCAGGTGGGACTGTCAGATCTTCGGCTGAGACCTCAGGAACATGTCCAGTAGTGCCTCGTAGAAACTCTCAGACAGACAAAAGGTCCTCTGAAGATCCCAAGGGTTTGCCCAAGTCAAGCTGTTCTAGCGGATATACCACATGGCAGAGGACACATCCCCACGGAACCCTCCCAAATGATCAACTCATGAGCACAGTTAAAGACTGTGTTATTTTAGGCCACTGAGTTTTGAAATGGGTCATTATGCCTCAAGAGATGAACAGGACAGACACAAAGTCCTGGGCCCCCGTCTCTGCCCAGTTCCATCGCCGCAGTGACCTCTGCCCCCACAGCAAGAGCTCAGAGTCCTGTTTTGGGCCCCTCAGAGTCTGCTATGGACAAGCTCTGCTTGGACCTGGGAAACAGCAAAGGCTCCTCTCGTTCTGTGGCTTTTCTGAATCCAGCAGCCCGGACGTTTGCTAGAGAGACACAGTGAATGGAGTAGGGTCACGACTGGCCTCCGGGGATCCAGCCTAAGCAAGTGTGTGTCAGGAGAGGCACAGAGGAAGCTGGGATGGGACCAAGGCAGGGAATGCCTTGACCTGAAGAGGCAGCTGGGTGTTCCCTCCTGGGATCTTCTTCCTCCTTTCCTCTTTCTTCCTTTGAGCAGATTCCAATGGGGCATCTGTGAATTATCTTTGGAGAAAACGCTTAGCATTCTCCGCCTTCCTGCTAGGCAAGGGAACAAGACTGCTCCTGGGAGAGGTGTGAGCAGTGGAGCTGTGGTAGCTTTTACCTCCCCCCCTCCAACCCCCAATCTGTGATTGAACAGCTACTGACGTGGGCCTCCGCCTCGCTAGGGACAGGGATGCGTATAAATCGGAAGCATTTCCCACCCTCGGGGAGCCATCTGTCCAGCGGAGGAAGCCGGCAGGGACATGGACAACCACAGGAAGATCTTTGGGGGCTCCGTGAGTCACACATGGGGCCGGGAGAGGCCCAAGAAGGGGGTGAGGAGGGCCTGGACCCTGGAGATCGATAGGTGGGCAGGGCCTTGAGAAGCCACTGTAGATGAATGGGGGGCGGGGGGGACACATTGGGATCTTAGTGATGAACTCCTCCCTCCCCTATACTCTAAGCTGAGACCTCGGCCCTCAAGACTACTGCCAGTTCCCTCCAGGCTGTGTTTCTGGGCTTTTGTTGAAGCTGTTCCTTCCACCTAGAAAGCTTTTCCCCACCTTCCCCGATTTATTTGGTCCTTATCCTCTGACGCAGGTACCATGCAGGTGAGGAGACCAAGGATCAAACTGTTTAAGGGATTTACCGATCGTCAACACCAAGAGATGCAGCATAGAAACAGAGCCATAACCTAAGCGGAGAACACAAAACCTTTCTAACGCTTGCAGCCTCCGTTCTTTTGAAAATTATTAATATGAAAAGACGATGCAGCAAAAATAACAAAAATACGAAACCAACAAAAGGCTCCTCTCCCGGGTTCTGCTGAGACTTCAGCAGACTTCAGCTCTGTCTATAATGTGCTACTTCTTTTGAAGACCTGAAGC
Source organism: Neogale vison (assembly GCF_020171115.1). NCBI lineage: Eukaryota > Metazoa > Chordata > Mammalia > Carnivora > Mustelidae > Neogale > Neogale vison. The sequence goes on from NC_058098.1 coordinate 132,798,261, forward strand.
GAGCCTGCCACAGTATTGGGATTTGAGAGTCAGGTAGTGAATAAATATTTGTTATCCTGTGTCCTTTTTGGTGTGTATAAATGCTTTCATTGTATTTTTTGATAAGACAATTTAATAAACCCTCAGGAGTCAGGCCTAATATATTTCATGTTCAGATGATTTAATTCAGAGATCATCGTACAGATAACAAAGGTGGTTTCTTTGTTCTGGGTACACTGACAAGTAATCTCAGGAAATCAGAATAGAAGCAATCATATCTACATGAGGTTTAGATATACCATTGCCGTCTCTCTCTGCCCCACCGTACATGCTGTGTTATTTTTCACGTTTTTGCCTCTGGTCCTGGTTCTCATGGAGACAACGTTTTTCATAAATTCCATCACGATGTGATTTCTACTATTTTCACAACATACCTCTGTCATTAATGTTTTTGGTCTGAAGACTGTGGTCTGAATAATCCTCATAATTATTTTTCTTAATAGCTACAGTGTACTATAACTTATTAAGCACTTCTCCTATTATAGCTCCCTTCAATCGTGTCCAGCTTTGGGCTCTTCTGGACCCACTTTCATAAATGTCTTTATGAATACAATTTTTTATTTATTTTGGAAACTGTATCTTTATATACCATGTGAAGGGTATGTAATCACACTCTCCCCAGTTGATATTATAACAATTTATAGTGTACAAGTGTATGTTTTACCTCATTCTACCTTTATTGGATACTTGCATACATTTATTGCTGGCCTAGGGATTTCTTCTGTCTTTAGTAGAACTATCTGGACCTTTCATGTTTAGAAGATTTATGCTTCTAACACACATTTTGGGAAATCAGGTACCCATAAGTGAGCAAAAGAATTTCATAATCTGTACACTAACGCTGAAAAAAAGAGTCAGTACTTTGCTATTTCTACCACCTTGGATTCTTTAAGACACCAGAATAAAATGTTATTACACCCCATCCTACTATGATGGCGCAGTGTTCTTCTTGATCGTGGCGGAGTGGGAAACAGCGGGGAAAGCTACATGTAGGGAACAAAGGTGAAGGTATATAGAGTGATGGAGGGGACAGCAAGCTGGGAGAGAAGAAGCCACTCAGATCTTCCCCATCACCACCACGCGAGGCCCCCTGGCAGGAACATAATTTTACTTGGAGGAAATCCACAGTACCTTTGTTTTGTTCTTTAGGTAGACTGAAACCCAAGGAAGACTAAGAATGACCCCTCTGATAGGCAGAACATTATAAAACATGTCTTCCTGCTACTGGAAGGAGTTTAGCCCATCACCCCCTTGAAAGACCTATCCCAAAATTCTCAAACTCATTTTAAATAATTCAAACACTTGGAAGTATCAGACTATTAAGGAACTGAGCGCTGGTTTGCAAAACATAAGAAGGAAAATTCTTACCTGCTCTAAATTTCTCTAATAGTCTTCTGCAGGGATAGGCTCTGGAATTCCTTGACTTCAGAGTAGGCAAGGATCTTAGAACTCTGTCCCAGCTTTCCAGCACAGGGATAATAGCAGTAATAATGGATGGGACATGGTCACAGTGGCCCTCAGGCTAGAATATGTCTGAGGGCTGAGGGCACTGAACTACGATCTTGGAATCTAAGTTCAAGTTCACACTCAGGCTCCAGCTCATTGAGATTGGGAGTGAATGACCTCCCTGCGCTCAGCTATAGTTTCTCCATGCATAATATGTGGCCAGTAAATACTGCCCTATCTTCTTCCCCACGCTACTGGGAGGCTCAAGGGGACACGGTGGAATGTGTTTTATAGCTACAAAGAAATGCATAGGTTAGGGAAGGTGATGGTGAAAACCAAAACACGAATGTCTTTAATCATGTAGAATGAAAATAATTAAAAGAGTAAAGTAGGATTTTTGACAAACCTTCCACTGAAAAGAAATTTTAAGACAAAGGTCCTGAATGACATACCTCTCCAGCACAGTCCAGCCTGGTGGGTCAGTAGCTCTGAGGTCCTACGGTCAGCCCTGGGAACCACACGCAGGTTTCCAGCTGGGTTTGTGGTCACAATTTTTCTTTGCTATAGAGTCCACTTTTAGGAAAGAATCAAACATGTTATTTTTATACTACTACCTCGGAAGAATGATAGATGCCTCTTTTTCTCCCTTTCTCCTCATCTTCCACCACCACAGCCGCTGAATTGTGGAGAAGGAAAAGTACATCATGGCCGGGAAAGTGGGAAGAAGATGGAGAGAAATGGTCCAAAGTTGAGCCAAGAACTCACAGTCTGGTGGAAAACACAAGAAAATAAACTACTGCATGACCTGTCATATTTGCTTTAGTCCAGCAAGGAGTCCCAGGGAAACTGCAGATTCTTAATTGTATGGAGGTAGGATGGAGCATTATCAGAAAATAATTACCTCACTGAGACGAGGTAATACTTGACCCAATTTTGAACAATGAGGCAGCATATGCCAGTGGCATAAGGGACAGTAGAGGCATTCCAGACAAGGTAAGCAGTGTGAGCAAAGGCCCGCAAGCCTAGACTGGTATGGAATATTTAGGTGAGAGCCCATGAAATATGTGTGATGTGCATGGGGATAAAGTTAAGAAGGCTTATAATGCCAAGGATTAGACAGACTACATGTCCCTCATGGTCAGTGATGGCCCTCCAGGTCACCTTCCCTCCAGGACCTTGGCTGATAACACAGCCACCATCTAGGACAGTGGCCAGTAAATAGAATAGAATAAGCATTAGCCGCAAGAGGCTGTTAAAATTTTCAATAGACACATGTGGCTAGTGGCTACCATATCGGGGCAGCATAGATATTATAAAATATTTCCATCGTTGCAGAAAGTTCTACTGCACAGCTTGGTCTCAAGCCTGTCTCAAGGGGTCTGCAAACTATGGCTGATTGGCCAAATCAAATCTGCTCTTGTTTCTATGAATAAAGTTTTATTGGCACCCAGCCATGCTCATTCGTTTGTGTATTATCTATGATTGCTTTCACATGACCGTGGTAGAACTGAGAAGCTATGAGAGAGACCATGTAGCCCTCAAGATTGAACATGTTTGCAGACAACGTGTTGACACCTGCCCCAGTTGTCACGGTAAAGAGGGGGAAGGGACCAGCTGGTTAGCGCTGTTCACAATGCATAGCTAAAACTAGATATTTGGCCCCAGCCAACCATATGGGAGTCAGGAAGTATAATATTTACCATTTTTCCAGAAAAAGAGGAGCCTGGAAACCCTGGGCATCCAGTGACAACCATAGGGTACGTGGCTGGACAAAGCATAAAGTAGAACCTAGTCTACAGGACTCGGAGGATTGGATGTCACACTGAGTGGGTGAGGAATTATCAGAGATTTTCGCTGAGAAAAGGGAGGGGCCATGACGCACATCAGCACCAGATGCTGCTGGGAAGTTGGTAAGAGTGACTGATACCAGCGGGAAGGAAGCCGGGGAAGAAATGGGGGAAGCACTCGAGAGAAGCATGACATGGCCCCAGCTCCAGAAGCTCCCCCAGACCTGAACTATTCAAGGAACCCACCGTTCTGCCCTCACCAGGTGGTAGCCCATTTCCAAGGCAGAGACTGACAACAGGCACTCATTCTCAAAGCGACATAGCCACACAAGGAACCCTCCCAACAAACCCAGAAGGTGGGGACTATTTTATCTCCTCTTGCCAAAAGAGGAAACTGAGGCCCAATGGGATAACTAACCTGCCCCAGGAGGGGAGCCAGAATCCAAGCCCACGCCTCTGGCCGCTCTGGGGTCCCGCGCTCAGACCAAGTCCACCTGCCACCAGCACGGCACAGGGATCCCGGGTCTGGCCGTCCTTCAGGTCCTCTGCTCGGGCTCCACCGACGTGGTAGAAAACTACCCAAATTTATGGATTATGTGGACTGTTGCCTTTTACTCTCCAAAACACATTAAGTGATTTTGTCTGGAAATGTTTTACAAGCCCCAATTATGCCTCCTACATTCCCTCCCCAGTACAGCCCAGGTCCCCAGCCAGGGCCGTAAATGAGCCTTTTCTTCTTTCTAAAGCCTCTTAACTCTCTGCCCCCAGAGAGGGCTGGTTCTCCCCGAGTCTGGGAAAAGCAAAGCTCCCGTTCTGGCCCACGGGGAGATTTGAGACGGACCGTCATGTCTCAGCTCTGCTCTCCCTCTTTTCACGAGACTCTTTAATTAGGTTCAGAAACATGTTTATGATCCTGAGAACCAGCCCGTGTTATATTAGGCAAGTTCAAAGCTCCATTTCCCTCAGCAACTCTCAGAACATTTCAGTCAACTCAGAGGCCTGGCTCAGAGCCAGCTCGGAACCAAATCAGACTGTGGGCAAACAGCGCCTCCAGCACCCCTGCTCGGGGCCGCTAGGAGGGACGGGGGGCTTCTAGGCTTGGACGGAGCTGGGCTTTCACATCCGCCCCTCTCTGCCAGCTGAGCGACCCTGAGTGCGTTACTAACCCTCTCTGACTAGGGCATTCTAATTTTGGGGACCCTGCACATCTGGAATTTAGAATGCGGCTTATGGTGGCCATGAAGATCGTGAACGCCAAAAGACACAGAAGGCTGGCTGTCTTCCCTCTTCCTTGCTGGGCCTGTTCCTGACCCCTCTAGGGGCCTGAAGGGGCCACACTCTCAGGACAGGCAGGCCACCATCGTGCACGGGAGCCCGGACACTGGTCCATTCCGGGAGATGCTCTCCCTTCCCTATGAGGACGTGGCCTTCTCACGGGGGCCTCTGCTCCGGGTGGCACGAAGACCTTCTCGGTGCCAGGAAGCATGTCTCTGGCTAGAGGGTGACCCGCACAGGCCAAATGACACAGTCAGCGCAGAGCACTACGCGGATTTCACAGGCACGGGCCATCTCATCCTTACACGATGGTCGCTTCTCAATATGGCCTGATCGAGCTAAGATCCGCGTCCCGTACGATTCGGTCCCCCACCCCCGCCCCGACAGCACACAATCCCGTGGGTTTAGGGGGTCACAGACTTGCGTGGCCAGCACCGCAATCCACACGGACTGTTTTCATCACCCTAAAGAGAAGCCATAGCCACTAGCACTCACTCCTCGTACCCCCCCGGGACCCTCCCCTCCCAGCCCAGGCAACCTCTCATTTACTTTCTGTCTCTGCAGAATGGCCTATTCTGGACATTTCCTATATGGTTTTTCATGTCTGGTTTCTTTTCCTTCACATAAAGAGTTCAAAGTCCATCAATAGGGCAGCTCGTCCAGCTGTCTCCCTACCCCTTCTGCCCCCTGCTCCCCGGGTTCCCCTGCCGGGTCCGGGTGGGGCTGCAGCCTTGGTCCCCTCTTTGAGAAGGCTTCCCAAAGCCCCGGTGCCCCTCCCTCCGGAATGCTGTGCAGGCCACCTGGGGGGGGAGGGGTGCACAGCCCCTCAGCCTAGTGCCTACTGCCCCAGGAAAGACATTGCTCAGTTCTTTCCACAATTTGAAAGGTTTTAAGACAAACTGGCCTGCTGTTGACAGCACTAATTCCTTTCTTCCTCTCCAGTGCTCCTGTCTCTTCTCTCTCTCTCTCTCTTTTTTTTCCCCAAAAGGAATTTTTTTTTTTTTTTTTTTTTTTTATGTTGTGTGTATGGGTTCTTTCCCTGCCTCCAGCTGTCACTCTGGTATGGGGATTGATGGTAAGTAGCACTTACTGGCTCTTGCTGTATTCCGGTGGCTTTATACACAGCCCGTCAGGTCCTCTCCACGGGCCAGGCGTCATCATTCCTATTTCATAACCGAGGGCACCGAGGCTCAGGGAGACCCTGGGGTTTCTCAAGACCACCCCCGGAGATGGCAGAGTCAGGGCTGGACCCTTATCTGTCTCAATTATTCTGCCTCCCGGGGGACCAAAGTCTGTGACCAGCTGGTGGCAGTTCTAACCATCTCTCCTGAAGTCTTAGATGCGACCAGACTCATGGTGGACTGCTGGACGTCTTCCTGTGCACATCCGTGGTTGCTCAGAGAAGGTCCACGCCAAGTTCTTCCTGACCTCTGTAAGGAAGAGGCCACAGAAGTGGCTTCACTAGTTAGTAGAAATTCAGAGAAAAGTATTTAAAGATCTGTGTTTCCATCACTTTGTTACAACCATCAATGAAATAAAACATGGATATCCTCATTATTCATCTCTGTGCTACTCCTCTGCTTCCAAAACCTTTGACGGAGGTGACTACCTACAGGAGCATTTCCTAGCTTTTCTTTCTGCTTTTTTCCAGGGAGTCACAAGGCGCCCGTCCACTGGGCTGTGGGCTGGCCCCAGGGTCGTTCTCAGCAACCCAGGAAGCCAACAGAGACAAAGAGAGTGGGATGAGGGGCAGAGGGGCTTCTCAAAACACACTGGCAGGTAAACTAGTCAAAGAACCAAGGGGGAACCTTAGGGAAAGAGGAGAGAGTAACTTGCTTGAGTGTCCATCGCTATGTAATAAATCACCTCAAAGCTCTGCGGCCACAGTCTTTAATTATCTGTCCCGGTTTCTAGAAGTTTGGATTTTAGAGCAATCGGACTGGGCGGGGCCCCCTCATGAGGTCATGGTCAGATGTCAGCTGACCTAAGAGGACCCCTTACGCATGTGTCTGGTGAGTCTGTCCTAAGTCTCAGCCAGTCTTCGTGCCTGAGTGTCCTCATGGCACGGCATGGCCTTTCTCAAGTGAGTGATTCCAGAGACCAGGGCAGGACCTGCAATGCTTGTGTGACCTCAGCTCGAAGGTCATTCACCATCACTTCCGCCATATCCTATTGGTCAGTAGGGGCCAGTCCTGAGTCAGTGTAAGAGGGGACTGACTGCCCAGGAACATGAATAGCAAGAAGCAAGGATCACTGGGGCCACTTTGAAGGCTCACTACCACAACATGCACTTATTAGGCCCCTACTGTATGCTGTGAAAGATGACCACTGTGGGTAAAAACCTGCTATTGCTTTCTCTTTACTCCTTTAAAATCTGCATGCAGCACTGGCATTTTGCCCGTACAGCATAATAACTCAATAAAAAAGACGTGTAAGTGACCAGTCCTTTCAGATATTATAACCCATACCTTCCACCTTCCAGTCCCCTCTGTTTGTAATCAGTGAGACAACTGAGAGGCCCAGAGCTGCTGGGCAGCTTGCCCGAGGTCACACAGCCAGTAAAGGAATGAGCTGTGATTCAAGCCCAGGAATCTCTGACTTCCAAGCCAGGGTACTTGCTGCTCCACTGGTCCCCGTAACAGACACCCTCGGTCGGTAAGGAGGACGCTTCCAGCCGGCCACGCTGCATGGACCTCAGACCTGGATCTCCGGCAGGAGAGGGCCTCTCAGGGGCTCCACTCCAGAGCTGAGGCCCCTGAGGGCTAGACTTGCCCCCAGGCAGTCAGGCCAAGCCAGCCTCGAGGAGACCAGGGAAGGCATTGAGTCATGTGTTTATACCGCTTCCAGTCCTGCTGTTTTCCTCTTCCTGTGTACAAGTCCCAGCAGACTGGTTGGATTCTCCTCCCTCAGGAACTTCCAGTTTCTGAGCCGGAGTCTCCAGCCGAGCCAAGGAGGAAGGATGAGGACCTCAGGGAACTCAGGGAGCTGGAGCCCACACTTTGGTGAAACCTTCCTTTCCAGTGGGGCCTGGAAATCCCCATTTCCTACCGCATCCCCGGCAAGCTCCTGAGCAGACCTTCCAGCGGCACCGGACTGGCCCGCAGCCCAGTCCGGGAGGCCCTTTCCTCATGGAGCAGCGGAGAGATGCGCAGGCCGTGGTCAGACCAACGGGGTTAAGTCTCGGCTCGGCCACTTGCCAGCTACAGTTTAGCTAAAGTCAACTCTCTGAGCCTCAGGGTTGTTCTGTTTAAAGAGGGAGGGCTTCTCCTGTCTCCTGTGGTGCTGCCTGGGGAGGTGGCAGCATTTCTCTCTCGGCATCCTGGCCCCCCTCAGCCCTCTGGTGAAGCCCAAGATGGTGGAAAAGGGGATCGAGAAGCTCCTCAGTGAGGCCGACAGGTCAAAACTAAGCACAACTGGAGGAAACCCAGAGGCATGGCTGTGCGTGGCTGTGCAAGGGCCAGATTTTGATGCCCAACAGATCTTGATGCCCAACAGAGCTTACGGGAGCTACAGGAAGACCAAGCACATGCCACCCAAGGGCTTCCAGAAGTTCCTCATCCACAAGGTCCAGGACCGCAGATGGCCCTGGACAGAGATGGCTCCCGGTTCTCCTCTGAGAACCACAGGACTGTCATGGGACCAACGGCCCAGCCGGCCCTCAGAGTCTCCAGTCCTGACACCAGGCTGCCCAGCGAAGACAATGAGTAGACAGACCGCCTATATGCACATCATATTTGTGTTAATAAAATCATAAAACTACAAAAAAAAAGGGGGGACCATTTAGGAGTAAAAGTACCCTGCCATGTGCAATGGTGACCTCCACACACGGGAAGGGGTCCGATCCTGGGCCTACCTCCTCCCTCGGGGAAGAACTGCCTAGCTGGTTAAAGACTAGAAGCCACACGTGTTCCGGGCCTGCTCCTGGGAAGCTCACGTTGTCTTCCTGTGCGGCCCTCCTTCCTCCTTCCACATCTGCCTGCCCTTTGAACCGGGTGTCACTTCCAGTTTCTAGAACACCAGCCCGCCAGGCCCTGGAGCTTTTCCAAGATGGGGACGCGCAGCAAGTCAGTAACATAGGTACCCCCCTCCACACACACACACGTTGTGTCTCTTCCTGCATATGTGTTCATAGCCATTGGCGCCTTAGCAGACTTGACAGATTCCAGAATTTAGCATTTGGCCAAGAGGTTTTGTGTCACTTGATTCTCCTCACAGGCTCAGGACATGAAAAGTTTATTGAGCGAACGAAGGAGCGAGCACGGACACCTTCAACACCTCAAGAAGAGCATCAGGTGGGCCGGCCCAGGGCTAGCAGTGGGGAGCAGAGCCGAAGCTCGGGCCTGTTGGTGGTCTCCGGTGTTGATGGAGGAAAGTCAGCAGAGCCTCACCTCTGCCCTTCCTCTGCCCCCCTCCCCACACCCTTACCTCCCCCTGTCTCCCCACGCTACAGCCCACGTGAGCCCCCAGCTGTTTCCTGGGGAGCGGGGGGCCCAGATCGGTGGACCCCAAGAACAGCACAGCCGCCAGCCCTCCCTTCACCGCCCCAGGCTGGTCTGCCTTCCCGTTACCCCGCCCCCCTCGGAAGATGGTGACCGTTACTTTTCTATTTTTAAATGACACCCTGGTCCCACACGCTTCTTCTAAATTGCCGCCTTGACCAGGCGAAGAATTCTTTTCTTTTTTTCCCTAGAATGGAATTTGCAACGTGTTTTCTCAACCCACCCCCACCAGACTTGAGTAAAATGAGCTCTGGGCATGCCTGCTTCTTCCAGCAAGCCTCGCCTGATCTAAGGACAGTCATTAACTTGTTATTCTAAGTAATCCTCTGCTGAAAGCTATGAGCCGCCTGTGGTGGACCAGAGCTGGGTTTTCGGGCACAAAAACATGGGGCTTGGCGGCTCCCGGGACAGACAGCTTCCCGGGAGGAGCGACGTAGCCCAGAGAGGCAGCCTCCCTCCCGGACAGGACAGAAATTGCCTTTGCCAGTCAAGACTGTCTTGGACTGGCCATATTACATATTTTTGTCCTCGCCTGGGGAATATTTCATCAGCCCCCGACTCACTAACATTTAGGTCACCGTCGCCAACAGAGGCAGAATTCCCCATCTGTCACCTCAGATCAATTGATTACATACCCTGCCTGAAATCCGGAAAACTGGCCCAACACTGGGTTCTTCCTCACTTGACCGTCTCCTGCCAGTTCCTTCTCTGATCATCCCTAATCCTACGAAGCTCCTCGAAGCCAGGAAACCTATGGGCACCCTGCTGTGCCCCGTGCCCACGCATCCTTCCAAACTCACAGGAACCTTCCTGATAACAAATTCACGCTGACTTTCAGGGCAATTCACATCTTCCAGGCAGACCACAGTCTTCCCGATCACCTTCCTCCGTCCCACCCCCTAGCAGGCTGGAACTATGTGTTCCTGTCTGGTTTTCCCTGCCACGCACCCCCGTCCCAGGAACCGGCCTCCATCATCGCTAGTCGTCTAGAGTCTGCACCTGGTGGGTCTTGAACACACGTTTTGTTGAAAAACTGACTGAATACACGTCTGCAGGAGGGGTGCCGGGACAGGATGCTGTAACCCACAAAAGTGAAAAGAGAATGTCATTCCAGGGTTCTAGACCTCTAGGAGCATAGGGGCGTGTAAACTCAGGAAAATTCAATAATCCATAGTCAAAAGTGATAAGAAAAAATAAAAGGGACACAGGGCAGGGTTCCAGTCCGGGGAGCTGACCATCTCATTTCCAGAAAAGGACTTCCGTACGCACGTAAAGGATTTACATTTCACAAGTCTGGGTGCTCCTGGCCAAGCGGGCCCCCAGATGCAAGGGAGGAGGTCATCCTTGCAGGCTAGGTGGTCAGGGAAGTCTTCCTGGAGAAGGTGGGACTTGGCAGGATCTTGAAAAATAAGCAGGACTCAGAGATAAAGAGGCTTTCCAGGCACAGGGAACAGAATCAGAGTGAGCACAGTAGAGGCACAGGAAAGTGAGTTCAGGAAATTGCCCCTTAAAAAAAAAAATTCATCTTAGTAAAGAGTTCTGTGAGCTGAGAAGCTATGGGGGGGTTTTCGGATAATGTACGGTTTTTGTCATGGTGGTGGTTTTCATTTCTAATCAGCTTAAGGCCTTGATCAAGGGCGGCTCTACCAAATTTTCTCCTGATTGGCCAATGGTGCACCCCCTAACACAAGGGGTAGAGTGAACTGTCTCTTCATACTTTGGTTTTAATTTAATATATTTGCCTAATATTCTTCAGTGCCTTTTGCTAAAGTTTAAGGCAGCATCGGGTTCGTGGAAAGACCCCAGTCCTGGCCCACTCGGGTCCAGAGCCTGAGTCCACTTTTCTCCAGTGAGGACACCATGAGTTTACCACCATCCTTGCCCACAGCTACCCACTGCTGGTTTGGGTGGCAGGCACTGTTCTAAGCATTTTACAACAAGCCTGTACTATCCCCAATTCCCAGATGGAGAAAAGTGATGTATAGAGAAGAGATAACTTCCCCAGAGTGATCTGAAGCTAATAAGTGGCGGAGCTGGGATTTGAACCCACGTCATTTGACTCCGTGGTCCTCCCCCTGAACCATTCCAAGCCTCAACTCCTCATCTTTGAGATGAGCATAACAATCACTCAACGTCATTTTGACATGGCACGAAGCTTTATCACTCCCCGAGTGCCCTTAAGATTGAAAACGAAATTCCCTTTAATGTTTCCAGAAGCATCACCTTCTCCCACTCCTACAGTGATTCATATCCAGCCCAAGCATGAGCAGACTTTGCTCTTGTCCTTACCATTCTCTTCCCGAGCGTGTCTGAGAAGCTGTTCCGTGCACTCACCAGTTCCCTGCTACCCACAAATTCTTCTCCTCTCCCCCTCTCCGCTGTCCCAACAAGCAGCCTTTGATGGGCAAACACGCAAGGAGCTGCTGCCTCGCAGAATTCCAGCCCAGACGCTCGGCGTGCCTGTTCCGATTTCCCCCTTTCAAACGTCAGGGAAGTTTCTGGAGGAGACAGGGGTTGTTGCAGACTGGCGAGGGCTGGAACGTGCTGGGACTGTGCCACGCAGAGGGGCCAGGAGTTTCATACTGAGACCACCAATCCTCTCTCTTCTCGCCCGTACCTGATAGCCCCCCTCTGAAATAATGATGGAGCAGAGACCGGCAGGCATTTTGATCTTTTGCAAGCGAAGACCTGTTCCTTCCTCGTGTGGAATTAGATGTCTCCGATAACATAAACACAAACATAGGTAGCATTTTTTCTGATGGCGTGCTACACACTGAGCACCGTTTGAGGTCATTCACATCAACCTTTTAATTGAACGATTGCAATCTCTCTCCTATGGACCGAGAACTGTTCCAAGCTGCCCCACCCCCACCCCCATTTCATATACCAGGAAACTGGCATCTCCCTTCCTTTAGTGACCCCATAAATAAACAGCGCACGGTGCCTTGGTGCAGGAAATGCTCTGTGTATGGGGGAAAATCATTCACCAAGACAAGTACGGATGTTAATGTCACAAGCACTGGGTGGTGGGACACATTATCACCAGCTCAAGCGTGAAACCCTCAGCCACCCCAGGCCAGGAAGTGTAAGCACGGGGATGAACGGATGGTTTTCCCATGCCTCCCTTGCCTGCTCCCAAGGGCTGAGGCTGCCCAGAGAGAGAGCTTGACCTCCTCCTCTGATCCCTGGGGAGAGGTCACCGCATGGCTACAACGCTCTGGAGCCCTTGCTGCAGGGTTGTGTGTGTGCGCGTGCGTGTGTGTGTGCACATTGCTTACTTGGGCATCCCTGGGGCCTACACGCATGCCTGGTACACAGCAGGCACCCAGTAAATACTTGTTGAATGAGTTAGTGAAGGAAGGAACGAACGAACGAACTTGCAGACAAGCAATCAGGGAGCAGAGTTGGGATCTGAAGCCAGAGCTGAGGTGCCTGCAAACAGCTCCCTCCCAGGGATACACAGACGCAGATGAGGCAGAGGCCTGAAGATCCTTCCCCGGCAAAGGAGAGAGGAGGAGGGGTCCTGCAGGCTGCGCACTGTGCAGGGCAAGATCTCAGCTGACCCAGGTCCTAGCTCTAGAATACCCTGGGTGGTCCTCTCTTTACCCATATGTAAAATGGAATGGTTGATGCCCACCTGCTCCCACGGAGAGAATCAGAGGAGATAAGGCAGGCAGCATTGCTTTATTAATCACAAAAGGAAATTAAATTCCAGTTGAACCAAGGTTCCCCGGCCTTCCCTCCCTCATCCACGCAGAATGTGCAGTGGGCACTGCCGGCTATCCCATCAGGAGTTCCGTTGATTGGCAGAGCTTTCACACTACACGCGTCTACGGGGTCCATCATATAGACAACAGAGTGTTGAACCCCAAGGAATGGTCAGTGCACAGCCTGCACAACTGGACCCAATAGCTCTAGATCAGGGCCTATTTTTGGTGGGACCGTGATGTCAGCACTATGATGGGGAAGACGATAAGAAAGTAGTTCCCTACCACTAGGAGCTCCGGGAGAGGAGGCAATCTTTCCAGAGAGCAGGGCTGGTGAAGTCCGCCAGACCTGGCAGGCTGCCTCCAGCAGGATTCTAGAATCGAGATGGGCTCCTCCGCTTTCTCCAGACCCAAGGCTATGCCTGTTTTCCTTCTCATCCAGTGACAGGTGAGTCCTTAGACCAGTTCGAGGGTGTGGCAGAGGGGCAGGAGAGCCTCCACCTCCCCACCCCCGGGGCTGCTGATGGCCTCCTCAGCACATGGCCTTGCGGTGTGGATGAGGGAGCTCAAAGTCAACTCATGAGGCCGTAAGGGCCTGAGGGCAGAGACCCACTCAAGGTCAGCAAAATGGAGCTCTGAGGCCCAAACCGTTCGTCATTATTCCTGGTCCCTTTCTTCCCACTGCCCCACCAGCATCTAGCCCAGCTCTGCACTTGGCCGGAATGCCCAGGGAGGCAATTTCCCCCACTGCCAAGACACCCAAATGTATCAGAAGTTCAAAATCCTTCTGCTGGCTGGGAATCTACATGTGAGACCTGGGGAGAGGACCCTGGGGGGCATCTTGGGCCACACCTCAGTTGCCCTGGGGCCTCCCACACTGAGGCAGAGCTTTCTGGGGGTGGAGAGCTTGGCCCAGGGGCTCTCACCTCACACCTTGGGGCCGCTGCTCAGGATCTTCCACACCTGTCCGGAAGCCCGCCATTCTGATGGCATCAGCCCTCTTCCCCGTCACCTCCTGCATGGCCTTCCAAAGCCCTGGAGGGAAGGAGCCCTTGCAGGGAGGGGAGGGCCCGGCCTCTGGGTGGCACCCTGCCGGTGGGGGGCTGGGAGGGGGGTACGGCGAGTCAGGTGCAAACCCCAGCCCGACCCCCGCGCGGCCTCACGCCCATGGCCCCGAGCGTGGTATCAAGGTTCCGCTCCCGGGGGCCCTCGGAGCGCTCGCAGGGGGCCGGGGTCCCAGCCCCTCATTAGGCAGAGGCCTCTCTCACGTAAGGCCTTTAATGTGGTGCGGTGGTATTTTTCAGGCTGCTTTTCAGAAAGAAAAAGTTAATAACGTGAAGGCTTTATTACCCCTCTCTTCCCCCCTCTGAGACATGCCCTTTGGTAGTGGAACGTGGGGACCAGTTAGGGCCGCGGCCCGGGGAGCTCCTTCTGTCCGGGAAGGGCGGTAATTACGCGCACGGAGGGGCCGGGCCGTAAAGAGGCCGCGCGCCGGGCCTCCACCTCGGAGGCTGGGGGAGACTAGGTGTTGGCCGACGGGCCCCGCTCTGCAAAGCAGAAACATATGGGGAATCCATTACCTGCTCTACAAAGGCGGCGGCTCGCTAATAAACATATTTACTGGGTTAAATAAATACGCCGAGGGTTGTTAAAAGCCTGGCCTGTGACTTAAAGTCACCAACATTTTTCATTTGTCAGAAAGGGGCTTTTGGAAGCTTTCAGGCGGCCTGCCTTCCTGCCCGTGTTTATGCCTCCACGGTGCCCCCTCCGCTCCTCCTGACCACGGGGAAAGAAAGGGTCTTTGTCTAGCAGCGTGGAGACCCTACGGGTGGGCAGGCCGAGACTCACAGGCTGTGTGAGCCGCCGGCCCCAGGCAGACGGATCCCTGCCCAGAGCGGGTTCGAGGCCCGGCGGTGAGGACCGACCTCCGCACACAGGAACATGTCCTCCGAGAAGGTTCCCTTCGGATTTAAAAACCAGCGTCCAGCAGCAGGACGGTGGAGTGCTGTAGATGCATTCACGGCTCCATCCTCTTTTTTTTTTTTTTTTAAAGATTTTACTTATTTATTTGACAGAAAGAGATCACAAGTAGATGGAGAGAGAGGCAGTCAGAGAGAGAGAGAGAGAGAGAGAGAGGGAAGCAGGCTCCCTGCCGAGCAGAGAGCCCGATGCGAGACTCGATCCCAGGACCCTGAGATCATGACCTGAGCCGAAGGCAGCGGCTTAACCCACTGAGCCACCCAGGTGCCCTTTTTTTTTTTTTTTTAAATACCATGGTAAAATGCACCTAACATAAAATCCACCGTTGTAACCCTCTTAAAGCGGCACTTAGTACATTTCGCCACGCCCTGCGCCTACCAGGACCCTCTACGTCCAGAATATTTTCATCACCCCGAAAGGAAACCGTGTCCTCCTCCGTCCTGTCCCTGCTCCCCGCCAGCACCTGACAAGGGCTCATCTGCTTCTGTCTCTAGAGATTCGGCTGTGCTGGTGCATCTCATGCGGATGGAACCACCCCGTCTGTGACTTTTGCGTCCCTCCCTCTTCACCTGGCATGTCCTCACTGTCCATCCGTGTCACAGCGCGCGCTCGACACTCCATCTGGTTTCACGGCTGACGATGGCGCCGCTCTCTGCACGTGCGGCCTGGTGGTGCGTCACCCGTGGGTCTCAGGACATTTGCGTTGCTGCTACCTTTTGGCTACGGTGTATGGGACGGCCGTGACCTTGCGCAAGCTTTTGTCTGAACGCCTGTTTTCAATTCTTTGGGCGCCGACCTAGGAGTGCAATTGGCGAGTGGTAGGCCCAGGCACCTAGTTCCCACCGCCCCCCGACCCCCACAGAAGTGCTCCATCACTAAAGGGACAATCCACGTAGTATAGACCGAGAAGCCGAGGGACTGATGGTCACACCGAATCTGTGTGTCGTGGTTTTAAGCCCTGGCCCTTCAGACCACGGACTAACTTACTCTTTCCAGCACCCCCAATGACTTGAGAATGCAGAGGGAATGGCATGAGGTCTGATGGCCCCAAGGAGGTCTCAACACGTTGTTAAATGACATTCTAACTAATGCCACACAGCTGGGGACCCAAGGGCCTGGGCAACACCTGCCCGGCTTGGCAGCCCACAGATCCCATGGGAGAGGGGGCGCCAGAAGTGTCCACCGGGCTCCAGCCAGTCGGGGAGGAACAGGGCTTTCCCATCGCACACCTACCCATACCACGCTCACTAGCCAAAAAGGCTTATTTTCCTCCAAGTGGGATATTAGCCCATTAAAAGGGCACTCGTTGATTCCAGAAATGGGGTAGGTACCACACAGGTGCGTTCTTCAGTGTGAGCTGTTACATGCGTAGAACCTCACCTTTCGACCCTTTCCATGCTAAAGGAGTCTACGGTATCATGCCCTTTTCTCCCCGCTGTGTTCTTTATTTTACTTTTGTCACACCCCGAGTAATAATTTCTCTCAGCATATTTTATCCTAATCTTCGTTTTTTTCTTTAATCCTTTAGCTTCTTGTACGTCAGCCACTTCCCACATGCACACATGCATGTGCACACACATACATATACACACATGCACACAGAGACAGACACACACACAAGCACATGTACGCATGTACATATTCAGACACATGCGCATGTGCACACACATACACACAGGAACATATATGCATGTACACACGCGCACGCGCACACACACACACATACACACACGCATAGACAGCTAGGCCTGCGCGCGCCTCTGGTGACCGTCCTTGACCTCTCCGACCACTCATCAGTCCCCACATTCTGGCAGATATGACAAAAGCAAGAGGAGGAGCCTGGGTTTCGGTTTCATGAGTCTCAGGCTTGAAGCCCAGCTGTGACACGAGCCACACGAGTGAGAGGTTGAGTACCACACATCACCGGTCTTCGCCTCCACTGTCTCACCCGGGGTGATGACGTAACTCGTGCAGGCTTGTTCGGCTAATCTCATTAAGTCATGTTTCTAGAAGCCCAGCAGCTGTCACAGCAGTTGGTTTAGCCCATGTAGTCAGCGTCCCATCTTCTCTCTTGTTCTGGCGCAGGAAGTGAAGCGGTCTTGGGGGAAGGGTAATGTGGAGAGGAACCACATCCCTTGAAATTATTCCATGAACTGTGGAACGTGTTACTCTGTGTGTGTGTCGTCGAGATCCCAACCATTATTCAGATACAATAACTTCATTATAACTTAACCTTACTGTAGTCTGAATTCTAGATAATCTGAATTTCAGGGGTTTGGGGAAAACTGAATACGCTGAAGTTTCCACAAAATTCTGTCAGCTGCCAGGAAAGAAAACTTTGATCAGCTCCAGGCCATTTAGACTGGACACAACTTTCCAGCTAAAATCCACACTATCCCGCTCTCTTCACCCTGAAATTAGTGAGTCTGTGCTGCCGCGGTAAACGCCTTCCTGTGGGAACAGAAAGAGGGCGAAAGCAGAAAAGGCGTTTTCGATAGTGAGCAGAGGTTTGCCGGCAATTTGATGCTCGTCAGATTCCCCAAAGATGAGCGGTGAGCAGCGAACCCCCTTCTTTCAAGTCCTGTTTATGGTTGGTTAAGTAAGCAATGGAGTCATCTGTCACCTCCGCTCTCCAGCCGGTGAGTGGAGAGAGCAACAAGCCCATCTGATGGGAACTGACTTGGACAGTAAGTAAATAAATCCCACCTTGATAAGCCTCTGTTGCAGCTCTTCCACGGGCCCGACACATTTTGATGAAGGACGGATGAGGGCTTCTCAGGGGGGAGGCCAGATCGTCCTTTTTCCGGGAGGTCCTTGCAAACAGAGCCTCACCTCGTCCGTCGGCAGCCGTTTCGGTGGAAGAGGCGAGAGGGGGCAACCAGGTGACCACTGTAGGTCTTTTCCCCCAAGACGCCTTGGGGACACTGTCTGATTCCTATCAGAGGTGACTAACTCCCCTCTGGAGTATGGATTTACCCACATTTCTGCTCGCTAGACACATGGGTGATAGACAGATGTGTGGACAGGGGAAAGAGCCGCACGCTTCTTCGGCCTGGCCGTCTTCATAAACCCGGCTGCGCAACGTACCTGCTGTCTGAGTGGCTCATGGCCGGGACAGGACATAGAAATGCAAAATCACTACTTTATTGGGTAAGGAGTGTCTCTTCCTGTTTGGGGACTCTCCTGTGCTCTTGGTGGAAACTTTAAATGTTTTATTTATGTGCATCTTTTCCTAGGTTTATACCTATTTCCTAATCACCAAGCATTCAAAAACATTGCCCCAAACCAAGAAGCCATTTCCTTGAAAATGCCCCCAAACTCACAGCTTGCATTTTGTTCGTGTTTTTGAGCTGTTCCAAGCACTTTTCTGTATCGCGGGCTGAAAGATGTCCCCTGGCACAGGGGGTCCTCGCAACCACACAGAATTCACTAGACATCCAGTCTGCTCTCGCCTCCTAGCTCTCTACTGACCCGTCGTGCTAAGTCCTGACTCTCTAGGCTTGCGTCCTAGCTCTCTACTTATCAATGATGGGATCGCGGGCAGGCCCTTTAAGTACTCTGCACCTCCTTTTCCTCCTGGTACAAGGGGTGGGTGGTATTAATATCTAATCCACGGGCTGGCCCAGAAGTTTCCAGGAATGGACTCATGTCAGACACTTAAACAACAGCAAGGACTCACTGATGTTCTTGCAACTCACAGCAGATTTCCAAACAGATACAGCTCCATTTTTGGCAGGTTTCCCATTTGGCAGAAGAAGAGGCCAGTGATTCTCCAAGCCACGTGGGGAGGGGAGACAGCCAAGCTCAGGCTAGAGCCCGAAATGCCCCCTCAAGGCTTTTTGCAGACATCGAATTCATGATCAGCCTCTACCGTTATCGCTCGATACTGAGTGAGCTAATTGTGGTCCAAGGTTATTTATTACTGAAAACTCCCAGAGCTTTGCAGGAAAATGAGAATTTCAGCTATTGCTCAGGCCCAGAGCACCGGTGCGCAGTCACAGGCCTCGTCAGCAAAGCTCTAGGTACCCCGATGACATCATGCTCCCTTCTCTTCCTTTCCTGTTTGGATTTGCATCGAGTGGTGCTTTTTGCTTTCTTTGTCCTTCTTTTTCTTATTTTACTAAGAGGAAAGGCACTTTTCAGAAACGTAAGGTTTGGTTTTTTAGATGTTAATTAGAATACATTTTTATAGTGTTGAAAATGTAGGAAATCGATGAAAAGCAAAAGAAGAAAAAAAAAGTGGACTATCCAAAATGCTATCGCTCAGAAATCAGTGCTGTTCTGTTCCTTTGCAGTCTTTTTTCAGTGCATGGGATGAGCACCTGTACATTTCTTTCTTTTACGTAATTTGGATCTTGGTGGTGGCGGTGGATGGGGTGGTTTATGAACGTATTGCCAGCATTTTGTTAGCTCACCTTTTAACTTCTTTGGAGTTAATTCTCCAAAATATAGATAAAATAGCAGAATGCGAGGACGTAGAGCAAGGACGACTTGGGTTTGAGTCCCGGCTCGGACACCTGTTACCTGTGTGGTCTTCAACAAGTTACTTAGCTTGACTGTGTCTCATTTTCCTCCGGGTAAGACAAGAATAATAATACACAGCCCAGAGGGTTGACATGCTTATGGAATGGAATGAGCTAGTATTAGAAGCAGCAGTGTCTTGAACTTGGAAGGCAATGCTTTTACTTTGTGAGTCTGGACTAGAGCTTTATCCCACGTAGGATTTCTGGTTGCAAACAGACACAAACCAGTACGAACCAAAATGTAGACTTCCAAGGCTGTTGACTGGGATAGCTAGTCTTCCACGGGGCAGGCCATCTGCATGATGTCTACAAGCATCACTTGGGTGCCTGCCTTGTACCAGACACAGTAACTACTTTAGGGCCCTCTCACACTTGTGTCCTTTGTCCTCGTTAAGTTCCTACAAAGCAAGCATCAGGATCTTCTGTGTTTTAGGTATCTGAGTCAGTAAGTGACTCAGAGGGAGTAAGTGATTGTTCACGATCACAGCTAAGGAAGTCGTGGAATCAAGACTCAAACTCAAGGCTGACTTAGTAGCGTGTCTCCTTCATGCGGCCTGCATTCATCCAGCCCCCATCGCACCCGCTCGCTCTGGGCCAGGCCGGGGGTTCTTTGGTGAGCACGCCGGCAGGAACCCTGCCAGCACGGAGCTTACAACCTAAATGTCCAGTTACCTCACAACTAAAAATGACACAGCAGCAGTAATGTGAGCTCTGGAGGAGAGGTCTGTGGTGCTCTGAGAACCTGTCCTAGGGACGCCTGGGGGGCTCAGTCAGTTGAGCATGTGCCTTTGGAATCCCAGAATCCTAGGATCGAGCCCCGAATCCAACTGTCTGCTCAGCGGGGAGCTTGCTTCTCCCTCTCTCTGCCTGTCGCTCCCCCTGCTTATGCTCTCTCTGTCTGTCAAATAAATAAATAAATTTTTTTTTAAACTATACTAGGGATTTGACCTTGACAGGGAGGTGATGGAAGATGCTCTTAAGGAAGTAATGCCTGAATGGAAATAGGATGTGAGTGGAGTTGATGGCCAAGCCCTGGGGGGGTGGGTGGAGAGGAGTGTTTCAGCCAGACGGAACTGCTCCGTTTCTATGGGAGAAAGAAGCACAAGGTTGTGAGAACTTGCACCTGCCAAAGGATGTATCTGAAATGGGGAAAAGCAGGGAAGGGTGGAGAGGTGCATCTGAGGAGAGGAAGGGGCATGTCATATAAGGTTTTGAAGTTAACCCAGGAGCTTTGCCTTCTCCTAAGGTCAATGGAAGTCTTTAAAGGTTTGCAAATGGGGAGATGACACGTTAGATTTCACTTCAAAGATAACACTCTGCTTCAATGCGGAACATTGGAACTGGTTTACCAGTGGGGGCCTATAGCAATAGCCCAGCATGGCAATGACCAAGGATATGGAGAGATGTGACAGTCCCATGAGGTGTTTGGGAGGTCAAACGTGCAGAGTCTGGTGATGGATCGGCTCTGGGAAGAAGAAGAGAGGGAGGACTTGAGGATGCTGCCGAGACTCCAGGTGGTTTAAGTCAAATGATGGTGGTGTCCTTCATTAACCAGGTGCATAGGAAGATTCAAATTTGAGAAGAGTTTTCAATAGTTTGGGGTATGTTAAACTTGAGGTGTCTTTAAAATACCTCCTCAAAAGATATTGGACAGAAAGCAAAATAGAGCAGTCTGGAGGCATGGGACAGAAACATGTAAGCAGACATCATCACCTGTGGATAAAGGTTAGGGGACACTTGTCATTACTTTGGCTGTCTGTCCCCCACCAAACCCCCTTCTCATGTTTGGAGAGTCCCTCATCTTATGAAACAAAACCCATCTGCCCCTGTAGAAGCTAAGAAAACCAGCTTTGGGCTGACCTACAACCGCTTAGACCCACGCCCACATCTCCCAGGACCTCTGCGGTCCCACCAGCTCCTGATTGGACTTGGCTTTGAATCAGCTCCTCCTACCTTGCAAGAGCAAGTCTTTCTCCATTTATAGCGACTTAGACCAAGGTGCAAGGGTCAAAAGAGAGGTTTTATGTTGTTTGCTAAGGAGAATGGGCTGGGAACAGGAGTCAGGAGGACCCCCTCTGCCACGAGCTAGCCATGTGGCCTTCGATAAGTGCTCCCCATTCTTGCCTTGGCCAGCCCTACAGGAGCTGGGGACCTCAGGGCTCTCCAAGGCCCTTACCATCCCTCGTAGGTTCTATGTGTGCTTGCCTTCAGAAGCCCAAGGACAACCAGCCAGAGCAATTACCTAGTTAATTCAGACAGAAGAATTATCTTACTGGGATGAGAAAGCAGATTTTATTTTCCTGGCCCTGAATAATCAAGATTGTTCATCCCCAAAGCTGTAAATATGCCACCCAAAATAGTAAAGAATGGAAAGAAAATGAGCTCATCAGCAGATTGGAAACAAAGTTCCCTTCTTTCTCATTAACAATAGATTTTTTTTTTAATCTACATTCTTCTTCAGTATAAACTTCTCATTTTGCTTACCTAGGCTAATGTAATAAAACACAGCCAGGGGTAAGAGCTACTGATAATTGAGACAAAACAGAAGCACTTTGGACCCTGAGTGGTTTTTCTGGAGAACAGTCCAGCTCTGTCCAATAGAACTTTCTGGGGTGCTGGGAGTCTTCTTTTCTGTGTTGTAATTCAGCAGCTACTGGCAACATGGGGTTGTTTCAACCATGTGGTTGGTGGAAAGAAAATGGTTCAACATCAAGCACTTGAAATGTGGCTGGTGCAACAGAAGAACAAGATTTTTAATTTTAATTAATACATGTAAATTGAATACATGTAAATTGAAATAGCCCCATGTGGCTCGTGGCTACGGTTCTGGTCAGGGCAGAAGATGTTTGCTGCCAAGTAGACCTTCCCTCAGACGTGTTTTCCACACCCATGCGAAGCTCGAGGCAAATCTGCATTTCCGGAAGCTAGTCATTTGGAGTTTGGGGACAGGGGATCAGGGCATGGGGACAGAATTCACTCTTTCCCGGTGCTGTGTGTGTGGGTTTATTAATTGTCTCCATGATTGCTTTTGTAAAAAGACTACCTCTCTGAACCCAGAATGAGGAGCTCTGAATTTGAAGCCGTTTATTAGGCTGAAATTTATGTGGTGTGAAATCTGTTAGATCATTTGCTCATCGGTAGGTTGTCTAGAAAAAAAGGCCCATCTACAAAGGCTTTTCAGGGTGAGGGTCACCGGTGTAATCAGAAACATACCAAGCCTGGCCTCCAGCAAAAGATTGTGCGCTTTCAAGTAAATTTTGAGTTTGCGAAGTGGCCTTTTGAAGACCTTGCCATTGGTAACATTTCCTCTCTTATTAAAAAAAAAAAAAAAGCAATTATTTTTCACTATTGCTCAACTTAACCGAAAGGTAGAGCCTCTGGTGGTTCAGTTTGGAAGATAGGGAGCACACGGGACCTGCTGTCCCCTCAGGAAGCCCTGGAAGCCACCAGGCAGATGCTGAGATCCAATAAGAAAGTCTGATTAAAACTCAGACAAATCACACCATAGGACCGGCCAGCCAACGCCACGGGTCAAAGACATGGCTGATACTCACCAAAGTTCATGAGAGGAAATAATTCGTCTTGGGCTGGAGATGGGTTCGTTCCTCCCACAGACACTGACCGTGGGCCCCACCAGGCACTGAGCAGGGCTCTGAGGGCAGAACCATGGGCTGGGGGCCTTACCCCCCAGGGAGGAGGCCCGGCCTAAGCCAGGCAGCGTGCTGACCCCTGTGAGCGTGTTTCCCAAACCCAGTGGATCCTAAAAGTTACCTGAGGTGCATTTTGAAACATGGATTTTCGGGCCCCTCTCTCCAAATATCCTGAGGCCATAGGTGAGTGGCAGGCCCTAAGATTATGTGTTTTCATACTGCACCCTTAGAAGGCTCTTATTAAAGACAATTTGAGAATGTTCTAGAAGTGAACGCATCCTCTCTCCATCCGTTTCTCTTCCTCAGCATTTCCTTCACTCCTGCGGGAATGGAGGGGCTGCCCTGGGCCCTGTCCCCTCTCCCTCACCACAACACTAAGTCCTCCTAAGTGTCCCTCCTTTGTCACCTCACGCTGGACTAGAGCAAGTCCCTTGCCTTCCTCAAGTCTTGATTCTTCCCTCTCTAAAGTCATTTTCCACGGAACTGTCCGCAGGAGCTCTTCAGAATGCAAAGCTGAAGGGGTCTCTCTCTTGGTCGCACCACCTCGTGGCTCCCGCTGCCGGAGAACAGAGGCACCTGCAGCCCCCCGTGGCCCCCAGAGCCCCCCAGCCTGGCCTCCTCGCCCCCTCTCCTCTGCATCCCACCTTTGAGGCATGGATGTTACTACTTCCCCTCCAAGGCTCGCCCCCCACACACCACCTCCATGAAAACCTTCCAGATCCTCTCAGCTCTTGAAACCCGTCTGCCCGCCTCGGCCAGGGCACGGACGGAGAGAAAGGGAAGTGGGACTGGAGACTGACAGAAGCAAACGGTCCACGTGGCCAGAGCGTCGGGCACGTCAAGGTCACAGTGGGACGTAAAGGCAGCATGAGTCAAGAAGGACATTAACACCAGGCGCCGAGGTTGGCTTTTATTCTGTAGGAACAGGGAAGAAGTCTGGGTAAGAGCTGCTTCACCTCAAGAAAGGGGCACAGGCAGCCCCGGGTGGGGAAGCAGGGGATGAGGAGGTTGTTATTTTTCCATTTGTTTTTTACTTTGTATTTTAGGAAATATCTAAAACGTTTCAAAAATAGGGAAACTAGAATAATGAAACCTCATAAGTATCTGGGGACTAATTGAATCTGGAACGTTCTATCCAATCAAGGGGGAACAAGGGAGTTTCAAACTGACATATTTCAGTAATAACCACCAGTGCCCAGGCCCCCCCGAACCTGCCCAACAGGCCCCGGCACTCCTGATTCACACCTTCTTCTGGGCTTCCGCCTAATTTGGGAAATCACTGCTCAGAGAGAGGGAGCGGGGAGCAGCACCCCTCACACTAGCTTGGGCTCTCCGATTGCCCGGCACAGTGGACGGGAGCACACTGTCCTTCTGTCTGATCACGCGAGGCGTGCGGCGCTAGAGAAGACGGGTGTTGGGCGTGCGCACGCGGTGGGCACTGCGGTGGGCTGGAACACGGCAGGTGCTGGGGGGAGGGGGCGGGCTGGGCATTCAGAGCCCCTGGTGCCTTACCACGAACCTGGAGGCCTCAGGCAGACACGCAGGGCCCCCAGGGAAGAGAGTAACAGGCTCAGACTGTGTCTCAGGAAGAGCAGGGTGGCAGCGTGAAGGCCCCAAGCCCGGAGCCTGGAGCCCAGTTAGGGAGCCTTTAGGACCATGTCCATGAGAAGAAGGTCACGGAAGGGAGCACTGTAGCAGAGGCAGGCAAGGACGTGTGTGCCGGAGGTAAGTCGAGGAACTCTGCAGGCCTTTCTCAGTGACCATGGCCATGGGGGCAGTCAGGGACAGCGCCGGCTCCCTCCCCAGAAACCCTCTGGACTCCAGTCCCCACCCCCTCGGACTCCATTAATGCTAACCACCTGGCACCTGCCACCGGGTGGCCTGACGCTGGCCAGGCCTCCCCGGGCACCTTTCATGTGACATTCCTCCCTCTTCGGCTTTCACAAGACGAAGGGTTACTGCCCGTGGCGCTGGGAGATGAGAAGCAGGCCCCAGGGGTGAGAGGGGGTCTGCCGGGACCCCCCGGCATCCCTGGGGCAGGGGCCGCTGCTCCAGAGCTGCCTGAGCTGGCTCGGAGGTGTGAAGGCCACGGAGCAGGTCATCTCTGCAGTCGCCTCCACGGGGGGGCCCAGGAAAGCCTGCGACTCCCGGCCGCCACATCTTAGCCCCCGTGTGTCACCAAACGGCCGGGGAAGGTCTCCTAACGATACCCGAGCTCTTCCGAGACATACAGTGGGTCGCCCGTCGTGGGAGATGCAGCCGGGTTCCCTTGGAGGACACCCTGCGGAGCGTGTTTGCAAACCCTTCTGTCTGTGGTCTCTCAAAACAACGCAGGGATTCAAGCGTTAGGGACCATGACTGGTGCGATGGCTTTAGGGGGGAGATTATTCAGAAGGTCATCAGTCATTTGAGGGACAAATCTCTTCGAGCCAAGCTAACCCAAGGAGCAGGAAGAGAAGAGGGAACTCAGGTAGAGCCAAATTCAAGTCCCAAGGCTGACACTTTGCACCGAGGGACCTTGGTGAAATCACGGAACCTCTCTAATTCCTTGGTCAGCAGGGACAGTCAGGCCCGCTCTGCTGGGCGTGGTGAAGGTGACACGAGCTGAGGCTGGTGACATCCTCTTGGGGACGGCTGGCGCGGGCAAGGGCACTAGCCTCACTTAGGGGTCAGCCGTCCATCCGGGCTTTTGGGCGTCAATCCCTGCTCGTCTCCTGGCATCAGCACAAGGTCCCTCTTGGTGTGCCTGTGTTACAAGACGTAGTGTTTAACCGCCTCACGTCGAACAGCCAGGAAGGGGCCGCGAGCTTTGAAACTGGGCTCGGTCACTGTACCCCGTGTCCCTGACGGTGTGACAGCACCGGGTCCTAAAGGGACCCCGATCCGAAGCTCGGCCTCAGAAAAGGCCCAGAGTGGGGGGGCTGAAGCCTGCGAGGGCTCGGTGTCTGGGTTCCCAGGGTGTGCGAGGGGCACGGCTCACCCCCGAGGGGCAGCAGGGAGGACGGGATGGCGGTGTTGGGTGTCTGTGGGAATTGTCGAGTCCGCCGGTCATTTGGAACTGGGTCTCTTTGAGGGCTGATTTACGGGAGCTCTGTCTGGAGGCTGGCCTGTTTGATCTCCGGCCTGAGGCCCGAGTGCACTGGTGCGGCCATCCGCGCCCCGACCCCGAGGGACTCCCGTTACCAGCCCGGGCCTACCTTGGCCTCTCAGGGCGAGACAAAGGGATGGGGCTGAGCTTACAGGCCTGGTGGGCCAGCAGCCAGGGCAGGGTGGGAGGGGGAAGGGCGTTCTTCAGGATTCTTTCCAGGGATGCAGGGCCGGGTAGCTGAAGGGACAGGAGCTCCGAGACTCCGAGATATGAAGGTTCCAACCCCAGGCTCAGAATCACTGGGTGACACTCTGGGGACATTTCTCAGAACTTCCTTAAGTCTCCCTTTCCTCATCTGTAAAGTGAAGGCACAGTATGGCCTCCTCTGAAGAAATCTGGGGCCAGTAAAAATAGATAATGAGCCCAGAGCCCCAGCTTTAGGGAAAGCACTCGATAAAACGTATCTGTCATCATTGCTCTCGTTGAATCAGAAAACTGGCTCTGGGACAACAGCCCGATTTCTGATCGTTGGCCCCGAGTTCAAGTTCGCACTGGTTAAAGGAAAGGGAGATTCATGAGCACCCCGGCAGCCCAAGCTGGGACTGGAGAGCTAGCTTGTGATTCCACCTCTGCCTTGGTTCTACTTGGGGTGCCCCTGGGCCGTCTGAGCCTAGCCCCGGGGCAGGCAGGGGCCCAGACTCAGCTGATGCTTCTCTGACTTCAGGCTGACGGCAGGCTCACCTCGTCGGCAGCATTGGCCTCCCCCGTGAGAGTTCTCAACCGTCTCATGGCTTGCTTTTCACCTAAGTGATGTGCAGGGCAGCTTGAAGAGGCTGGAGAGCTGGAAGGAATCGTCTTTTTTAAAAAGGAGAAAAAACAAAGGCTTACCAGCAGCGGGAAAGCAGGTACTATGAAGCCACCGCAACTGGTCAGATCAGGGCCACCGTACTGGGTGAGGGACACGTGGGGCACTTGCAGGCCACAGAGCGAAGAAGGCCCCCCTCAGTGCCGGAGGAACTTGCCCCCATCACTGCCACCTCCAGGGCTAGGCACACCTGCACGGGTCCCAACACGTGAGTGCACATGGGTCCTCAATACACAGTCCCTGTGGGGTCCTGAGTAGCCCAGCTTTGTGTCAAGACCCAACTCCCTGCTGACCAGAGATGGTAAGACCAGACGATCCCCCCTGGCCCTTCCAGGTGGACTATCTCAGGTTCCTGTGCTCTCCCCTGTCACTAATGTCTCTATGTCCCCTCCATGTGGTAAGTCCTTAGAAGTGATAAAGGAAGAGAAAGGCCCAGCCCTGCCTTTGAGCCCCGGTGGGGTGCTGTGCCCAAAGATGGTGCTTGATGAGTGAAATGGGGCACAGGATAAATGTGGGACTGAGTTAGGAGAGACAGAGCTAATATGCGACACAGAGAGAGAGAGAATATTAGAGAACCCTATTCACATCCTGTAAAGCAACAAGAAGGTATCATTGGGTGCTGGAGAACAGGAAGGAAAAAAGGAGGCTGGGGGTCCCCAGGGCCTCAGGCAGCCCTGGTCTCCCCTCTCCCTGCTGGGGGCTGCCAGAGACAGCCCTGCACCAAAGTTGGCCCACTGCTCAGTCAGTCAGCGGCTGCACGGAAAGATGAATCCAAGATGAAACGGGACCAAAGACTCCATGGTCAGAAACCGGCAGAAGGAACCATTGTCCTGTATGAGGTAAAAAGCGAAACACCTGGTGGGGGCAAGGACAGACTCAAAAATGTGGAACCCTGATGTGCTGGGACCAGCAAGGTAATCTCTGCCAGGACCAGGACAAGCCACAGATTTGGGATCAAGATGCAATTTGAAGAGGACGGTCTACTGGCTGGGAGGGGTAGGGGGTGGGGTGGTAAGACATGAGGAACTCATGGCCTCGCACCTAGTGAGCTCCCCATCCCTGGGAGCATGCAACTGGCATGTGCAAATACCACATGCATGGTTGGAGGGGTGAACCCCTATGTCTTTTCCTGCATCTTTGAGGTAAGATCCTGTGGTTAAATATAAATGCTTCCCCAGGTTGCAATGCAAAATGTGCCCGTCCGGATGCAGAAACATTGGCTGCCCGTCTCCTTTCCAACAATGTGGGCTGTACATGCTCATGAGGTCCAAGGTGCCGAGCCTCAGGTCCACAGCAGAGGTGATGTCACTGTGGAAACACGAACATTCCGGCCCACACCTTTCCAGGTCACAGAGCTGTCCCTTCAGCAGGAAGAAGCACTTCCTGGCTCTGGTCCCTCTCAGGGCTCCCCGGCCTGGTATCCTGTTTCTCGTCTGGCTGGGCGTCCTGTGATGGTCACTGGGGCCACTGGAGCCTCTCAGGGGTGCAGGCCTGGCAGAGCCCTCGGTGCCGACCAGAGACATCCCAGTGCTTGGAGAGGCTGGAAACTGGGCAGGAGCTGGTCCCCGAGGACAAGCTGGGGAGCGGCCGTCCCACGGCAGGAGGAAGTACCGCCCCAGAGAAGACCCTTCTGCCCTCCTGGCACTGCCCTCGGTCTCCCTGAGCTAACTCTCTAGTAAAACCCCTTTCCCAAGGTGCTGGATGCTGCCCCGGAACACAGCCCGACTCCCGCCATGTTCCAGGCCGCGTGGCCAGCGGGAAGGTCACCACAGAGCAGGCAAGGACAGAGGTGGTCTCGGAAACAGAGGCCTGGGGGTCTGTCCCTGAGGAGGGCTCTGTGCGGAGGCGGCTCCACATCCAGTGGGGAACGGGGTGTCTGTCCTCCCGGAGGAGCAGCAGGGGCCTGAGCACAGCCTCAAGGAGCCTGTCCACCTCGGAGCCCCTTCCTAAGGGAGGACTCAGGGGTCTCTCGGCTCCAAGTTTAGGGAATTTAGAGCCTGAATATATGGGGTTGGCTTCACTGGCCACAGGTCATGAAGTGACCAAGATCATAAAAGACAAAAAGTGCCCTAAGGAAGGGGGGCAGACCATTCAAAGGACTGTGTCCGATGTGCCGATGGGGAAACTGAGGCACTGGTCAGGCTAGCTGCTTCTTCCTCTCAGTTCTAAGGCCCATCTCAGTAGCGTCCCAGAGCAAAGCCACCCGGCTATAGGTGTCTGCGTTCTCAGCCATTCCCGTCCCGCCAGGACAAGCAGTCACCCTTCCGTGAAGTGTCATCCAGCTCCTGAGGGCAGCGGGGCTGTCCTTCTTGACCACCCACCAGCACGAGCGCCCGGGACCCGTCCCCAGGCTGGGGTGTGATTGCCTCTGGGTCCTGCATTTGCCACGTAGCGTTTTCAGGGTAGAGGGACGGCCTTTGCCTATTCCTAACTGACGTGCTAATCCCCCAAGAATCCAGTGTCCTGGCCAACCACCCCCTCCCTGAGGCTGACTCTGCGCCCTGCGTCCCATGGGCGGCCACACTCGACCGAGGGCAGCCGGGCACTGCTTTCCTCAGCAGCGGCTGAGGGAGATGCCTCTTCACCTCAAAGGTTCAGATAGAGGCGGACATGCCCGGATGGACATCTCCCCGCCATGTTGCGTGGAAGGGAAAATGGACCAACAGCTACGGGTGCCTCAGGACACAAACCCCATTTCACCTTCTGATGTCTTCCCTGAGTTCCAGGGCTCAAATCCCAACCTGCTACTCACCAGCCATGGACCGTGGATATGTTATCTAACCTCTGTGAACCTAATCATTTTCATCAGTGAATGTCCACACCCCCAGGGCCCATCCAGAGTGGGTCTGGGATCTATGTCACCCAGGCCCCAGGCTCCTCCTTCTGGCTCTAGCAACTTCTCTTGGGGAACCTTCTTCTTTCCTCATCCCGCTCATTTATAGGGGGGCTCTGACCCCAATATGCCCAGATATTAAGAAAGGAAGAAAGGGAAGGTGGGAGGAAAGAAAAGAAGTGGAAAATGGAGAAAACGTACATATTCTAGCCTCCTTTGCAGAGATGTGGCCTCAAGTTCTGGCTGACGAGATGTAAACAGAAGTTGTCGTGTCAGACTTGGAGAAGACTCTTCAAAGGGATGTCAGGCAGGGAGTTCCCTTTTGCCCCCCCCTCCATTATTTTCCCCCTTCCTGCTGTTTTTAGTGCATATTCGATGGCTGGAGCCCCAGCAGCAAGCTTAGACCATGAGGCATCTTTGAGGATGAAAGCTGGGAGCTCAGTACGGCAGAGCAGAAGGACGCTGGGTCTCTTGAAAAAGGACCAACTACGTCAGCTTCAGACTGCCGGCCTCCAAAACGAACAGCGACGCCTCCTCTGTGGTTAAGCCACCGTGGTGAGCATACTGCTGTATGTAAAGGAACCTAATCCGGATGTCTCACCGAATTTTTACATTAATATTCATTGATCATAGGCATTTATTTTATTGTAGCTATAAAATAAAATTTTAAATCTATGTCCAGCATTCTGGGTGGTGCGTGTGTGCCGAATATTCTGGTGGCAAAACAGTGGGAGACACGGACAAAGAACGAGGAGAGGGAGACATTTTACAGTCCTATCCCTTTCTCTAAAAGAGAAAAGAGCGGGGAGAGGGAGGGTATTATTTTACCGATTTTATGGTATGGAAATGAGAGGTTGTTAATTTTCAAGTTAGAATTAAGGCTTATATTTCCTTGTGCTTCATTCTGGCCCCTTCCACCCCATCAACAGCAGGTGGGAGGGCTCTGGGCGATCAGAGTAATTCCTCCACGTCTTCCTGCCACGGAGCCTGAGTGGATCAAAAGGCCAAGAGAATGAGGAGACTTTTCTCCTTGAGAATAGCTCCTCGGCCCCTTGAAATGAATGCGCAGCTTCTTTATCACACTATCCCCCAGCTCACATTCCCCACGGTTGGTGAGGCAGAAAATTCACAAGAACAAAGCTCTGGCCCTAAAAAGATCTTCTTTTCAATTTAGGGTCAATTCCACATTTGGGGCTTCCAGGAGAGTCACCTTTAAATTAAGAAAAGAAACAAGGCGGCTGTTGCACGTAAGCCGGGGAAATCACACACATGAATGTGCACAGCGCCCGCCCTCCCGCCCCGCACCACACACACACCCTTCATGGGAAACTCACAAATGGCGGGGATGTGCCGGGAATCACGTGACCCGGGAGTCCCCAGGATGGATTCGTTGGCCTCCCCACTGCGAGTCCTTGGGCGACTTCTAGGGGACTCGTCTAGTCCTTCTCAAAAATGGGCCAACTGCCTGCCTCCTGCCTTCATCATGGAGCCGTTCTCCAGCCAAGAAGAGGTGCCGTTAGTGAAGGCACCCCGCTTCGTCCCCTGCCCCCAGGACAGGTGGCCCTGTCACTCCAGCCTGAACATGTGGTCGCATTCTGCCATATAATCTACCTGGGATCGCAGTCCCCCCTCCGCCGTTCAGGACGTATCAACAATGCGCTTGGGTTCATTCAAGTCAACACTCTTTACATTTCACCCCTGGTAACAGGTCAGAAAGCTAGACTCCACGTGGAGGCTGGTCTGGCTCAGCAGGGGTAGGACTGCTGAACCCTGGTTCCTAACCTATCAGCACGGGGCGGGATTCAGCTCCCGGGGCTGTGGGACCGGCTGCGCCCTCTGAGCCAGCCAGCCCTCAGCACCGCTCCTAAACGGGGCGGAGACGAGGTCGGCCAGGCAGCCAGTCTGCACCCAGGGGCCAGGTCAAGGTGATCGAGTTTCTTGCTCCAGTCAGAAGCCCCATCACCCCTGGCTCCAGGGTCATTCACTCAATCTTGGGGCTTGAGCTGTAACACGGTTCATTTCTGGGCCAAATCCCTGAAGCTGAGGGTTTATTTTTAAGGACAAGCAGTTTGCTGTTTTCAGCGTTTCTCATCAGAAATAGTGCAATTCAGCCCGATCTGCATGGGAAGCATAATTTATCATCTCACACAGATGGTTGACTAAGGGTGGGGAGGAGGTTTACTTTCCATTTTAGTTCAGCAAACATTTCCTGAGCCCCTGCGTGTGCCAGGCACAGGGCAAGGCAGTGGAGCTCATAGACCAGGCAAGCTCCTGATCCTTGAGACAGCCTAGGTAAGAGGAAACAGTGTCCCACCCCACCCCCACCCACCCACCCGGCCAACCCCAGCTTTGTCATCAGACAACCCTGGCTGGGAATCCTGGCTCTACCATTTATTATTGGAGTCACACTGGGAAATTACCTCACCTCTTTCTAACCAAGGTTGGTCAACTCAGTTGATCTTTTCAAAAACCAACTTTGGTTTTATTGATTTTTTTATTCTCTATTTCACTAATTTCATTTCTAATACTTATTATTTCCTTTCTTCTGCTTGCTTTGGGTTATTTTTTCCCCCAGTGCCTTAAAGTAGGTTAGGTTGATTTGAAACTCTCTTCCTTCTTAATATAGTTACTCACAGCTATAAATTTCCCTCCAAGCACTGCTTTACCTACATCCCCATAAGATTTCCTATGTTGTGTTTGTTTTCATTCCTCTCAAAGTACTTTCCCTCTTCCCCTTTGATTTCTTCTTTGATTCATTGGTTGTTTAGTAGTGTGTTAATTTCCACATATTCATGAATTTCCCAAAGTTCTTTCTGTGACTGATTCCTAGTTGCATTCCAATGTGATTGAAGAACATATTTTATGTAATTTCGATCTTTTCAAATGTGCTTGAGGCTTGCTTTATGGCTTAGCATAGCATATGGTCTGTCTTGGAGTGTTCCCTGTGCACTTCAGAAGAATGTGTGTTTCGCTGTTGTTGGGTGGAACGTTCTGGAGATGTCTGTTAGGTCCAGTCAGCTTATAGTGTTGTTCAAGTCTTCTATTTCCTTATTCATCATTTGTCTAGTTGTTCCATCCATTGTTAAAAGTGGGGTACTGAAGGGCCCAAGCACTACTGCCAACTTGTTATATCACGTCTTTGAAGGAATAATGATTCCTGCCTTGCAGAGCTGTAGAGACCAAGAATGCAAAGTGTGGTGGCACAGCCAGCCCCACAGTGGCTATTGCTGCGGTGTCGCGGAATGACTGGACAGACTATAGCACGGTGATACTGAGGATGTCCTCCAAAGGTGGTTCTAGGTTAAGCCAGCACAGCTTCAGCCCAAAAAACATAAGCTCTCTTAAAGAGAAAGATGAGGCTCACAGCCTGTCTTTTTCTGTGGCCTTCTAGTCAAGATACGCAGATCTCCTGTCCAAAACACAAAAACTGAGCAGCAAACAATCTTAACTTCCCAACCTTATATCGTTAGCTAATGTCTAAAATTCCTTCATAGAAGGTTCTTGTGATAATTCATCCATCCATCCATCTATCCTTCCTTCTCAACACATGTTTGTGAACCTTGTCTGGGCCAGACTCTGCCCTGAGGACCGAGGATACTGAAACCAGACCTGCTGTAAAGGGCCCACCCTACCTGGGGAAAGACACTGATATGTAAACAGGTGAATAAAATGTAGGCATATAAATTGCTGTCGTGAAGGAGCAAAAGCTTTGCAGGGCCCAGAAGAGGGAAGCGACCTGCCTGGTGTGGGAAAGAGAGGTCGAGATGAAGACAGCAAACAACAAACATTAACAAAACTGACCAGCTCACCAGCGGCGGGAGTCCCATAACCCTCCCTACCCTGCCGGTCCTCTCAGGTAGGAGGGCCCCTGGGAGGAAAAGGAGGAAAACAAGAGGATGTTACACAAAGTGAGTCATCAACCTCAAATAACCAAGAACTGCAAAGGCAGAAAGTTCTTGACTTGGAAGTTTGCCAACATCAATGCTGCAAAAATAACCATGATGAATTCACATATTTCTGTGCGAGTATCGGTCCGCCATAACACTGAAATCTTAGCCATAGGAAATTGGAGCTTTTGGCCCCATATGTTCAAAATCATGCTCATATTTTGGTCAAGATTTTCTTGAAGAAGCTAAAAGCTCTATTTTCCTGTTGAGGGTGGTGCTGGTGTTCCATCCTGGCCTGGCGGGGACCACAGAGGAACAGCTCCTGCTCAGGGTTGAAAGGCAGGAGGTTTCGGGTCCCTGTCTGTTCGGGGTCTCAACCCCTACAGAAGAACTGATGCCACCGGCTAAGTCACTGGACACTTGTCATAGCCTAAAACTTAGCTAGTCACTAACACTTGTTGTATGCCCACTCGCTACACAGCAGGGAGAGAGAAGGGAGCCCAGACACCCACCCCTCCCTGGAAGAACTGCCAAGCCACCTGAATACACTGGAGAAAAAGAGTCATAAGACAGCTTTTAAAAATTAAGAGCCACCTAAAGTGTAAGGACAACCCAAAGGCTTCCTAGGGGCGGAGTTTAGGATGGAAAGCCACAGGTGCCGGGCCTGACAGACAGCTTAACAGACTTGGACTCACCTCTCTGGGCTTTGGGTTTCTTATCTGCACACACACAGAAAAAATTAAAAATTCAAAAAAATTAAAAAGAACTTTGGCTCTTACATGAGGCTGAATATAAACTAACGGGCTCATGGCAGGCATTCAAAAACGTGGTGTTCTCTTGCCCCCACCAAGGAGGCAGAAGTGACTCAGCCCGTAAGGATGGGTGGCATCCTGACAGGCAGGGGGGAGGTGGGAAGGTCTGCCCGCAGGCAACAGCAGCCCTGCAGTCCCAGCTGCGAGAACACAGGGGACGCAGGGCTAAGTGCCTGCATGCAAACTTGGGCCCTGCCGCTCACTTGCCAGGAAATCCTAGGCAACCACTAAACACTGCGTGCCTTGGTGTCCTCATCTGTAAAATGGAAGAGCTAATAGAACCTCTCTCCTGGGGTGGTTAGGAGAATTCTTCAACATGAGTAAACACAGAACAATAGCTAGCACATAGTGAAGGGTCAACCGATGTCAGCTATTTTTCTTACGTCCAGAGGGGTGTGAGGAGGCCCGATTCGGGAGGACTGGCAGATGCGGGAGACGACAGCAGGAGGGCTGGTACCAAATTTTAAAGAACCCTCAGTGCCCAAGGTAGTCTGGACTTAATTAAGGCAATAATGGCCCATGGCAGGTTCCAGAATGGAGGCTGTCATGGATTCATGATAAGCTGAAAATGACAGACTCAAACCAGTTCCTGTCACAGCTTTACATGACACCAGAAAAGGCTGTTCTTGAAGAGTGACTCAAGTCTCCTCCCGCCTCTGCCCCTCAAAGATGGCATTCTTTGGGGAGAAAAGCAGAAGACAAACGACAGAGCATGTGTCTGCTCATTTTCCTGGTCTCTCATTTGCAACCCCGAGACATCACTTGGTCCGCAGGGAGACTGGCACTCGGGGCGGCGATCATCATTCTGACTTCTCAAATTAAACAGCCATGAGCTACTTTCTGAAGTGACTAGGCTCATTGTTTGGGCTGCCTGTCCGAGCCCACACATCCTGCCCGCACCCCCACCCATCCCCACCCACGGGCAGGCTAAGTCAACTGGGATCATTCTGCAAATCCCCACCATGCTCTCAAAGGGCAATGCTATAATTCCTGGGATCAGCGGGGAAGCGGCAGGAAGATGAGTGGGCGCTAACTCGCTACCCCACCTCACTTCATTCAGATCTGGGCCTTTAGAGACAGGCAGAATCAAAGGAAGTGACTGAGGAAGTGCATTCTGCATTC
Organism: Neogale vison; assembly: GCF_020171115.1. Lineage (NCBI taxonomy): Eukaryota > Metazoa > Chordata > Mammalia > Carnivora > Mustelidae > Neogale > Neogale vison. The sequence goes on from NC_058098.1 coordinate 132,833,774, forward strand.
TAGAGATGGTAATGAGAATGGCAATTAGCATTAATGCAATTTTGACGTGTGTGGAAGTTCTTTGTACAGAGAACTCCAAATGCTGGGTCGGAAAGAAAGTGGGTGCTGTGATCTTATAAGTGCTTTGTAACAGAAGAAACCACTGGAGCACAAACTGTGTGCAGCCAACTCCCGGGGAAAATCCTAATGCACGTTTCTTGGCCTTCAGGATCCAGAAGAAAAGACCACAGACTCTGACAGATGTAATGGGAAATAATTCCTTTCAATCTATGATTTGCCTAGCAGAAGGGGGAAAAAAAAGGAAAGTCAGGTAATCCTTAACTGACCCCAAGTGGTAAAAATATACCAGCCCAAGTGTTTAGGACTTTGTGGGTATTCACGGTGTGACATTAGCGCCACCTGGTGCACTTACGGGGGAAATGACAAACCACAGAACCACAAGAGCTAGCTAGCATAGGTGGGTCCCGCTGCCTTTAATCATTTTGTAGAAAAGTATTACTTCGGTGAGGGGTGGCGAGCTGACAGTGGTAAAGTAAATAACAATTTATGGGCAGAAAGATATGATGGAGTTTGTTACTACAACCAATAGAATTGACGTTTTAAGTGAACAGAATTGAGTGCTGTGTCTAATCCAGTGTCTCCAAATTGCTAGCCTTCAAGTACCAAACAATACCTCAAAGCTTCCAACTTGTATGACTACAGGTTAGCCAGTTCTGCCCCAAATATGTCCAAGAATTCTTGGGAGTGCCTGCTAAATCGGACTGCCACCAAGCTGGACCGTCATTCTTTCTAAGCTTTGGTTTAGACAACTGCTCAGGGGTTTTCCGGTCCCCCACCCTAAACCCTGCAATTAGGGGTCCTAACCAAATCCCACACCCTCCAACACCATTTTGTCAAAACACAGCGCCCTCCCTTTAATACCCAATTCATACTGACATACCTACTTGCTAACAAGATAGCAAATTTTTGAGGATTTCAAGGGGATCCCCATGTAGAAAAGGAAACCCCAAACTCATTATCAGACCCCATTGTTCCCACACTTAACTGACCCATTCCTCCCGGCAATCTCTCTCTGACTCCAACCTCCAACCAGGCAATTCCTATTCTGATCAGGATATCCCGTGCCGGACCTTCTTCTCGGAGACCCTGACACACCACGGAAGACTGGGAAGCCCTCAACACCCAATCTATTGCCTTCAGAAGGACAATCTCTGGCTGCCTCTTCAAAGTCCTACTTTGGCGGTAGCCAGTATTTATGCTCTGATTGGGATTTAAGGAAACATACAGCTAACAGCCAACCAGAGCCTTTTCTGGTGAACAGGATGAGTTACCAAGCAGGGGAACAAGATCAGAAGTACAATAACGGGTTGAACCAATGATTTCAGTAAGTCTGTAAGGTAGCTCCATTTTTAGCAAAAGCAAAGTGGCAATGCCAAAAACAGAAGGAAAAGATTAAAGCATCCTTAAAAGATTTGTCTGAATCGTCAAAATCACTATTTTGAAGGAAACATCTGGCTACAAAATTTATTTTTAAGATAATCTGTTTCTCAAAAATGATAGGATGCCATTTTTATATATTATTTTTTTCTCTACAATAACCTCTACCGCATAACACAATATGCAGGGTTCCAGCCTGAACCTAACTCTATTTAATCGTACAACATGTTTCAGCTTGGGTGTATGCAGAGGGCACACCCATCTGCAAAGGAATCAAGAACTATCCAGAGTCAGGCTCCATTTAAAGCAGACACTCTCGAGCCTCGTAGCGGCTACTCCAGAACAATAAAATCGGAGTTTCTGGAGGTGAAGTGCAGATACTGGCATTGTCTTCCAGAACTCCCCAGGAGCTCCCACTATGCAGCTAGGGCTGAGACTACCAGCCTACAGAAAGAAACAAGGTATCTTTTTTAGTATAAAGGCAGCCGACCAGCACTGAACCACAGATGATTCTAGGACAGCAAGCCTCTCTCTCAGCCGTCCTGAATTATCTCGCCTGGATCTTAGGGTAAAAGACTGTAGTGAGAATTGTAGCTCTAAGAGCCATTTCTCTGGAACGGTGTTTCTTGATCTGTGGTTCAAGGTGTATCTGTGCCGCGATCTCCAGAGGAATGCGTTAAAATGCCGATTCCCAGGTCCCACCTGAGACCTACTGATCTGTGCATGTGATTAGCTAACGACAAGTCGGGGGCTGTTGCCAGGGTCAGATCCAGGCCTGTCCGACTCCCCGTTCTTTGAAATTCCCCTCAAACTGTTGACCAGTAAGAGTGGGATCTCTGTCTGGAAAACCAGAGCTTTAGATGACTTTAAATGAAAGGTAATTATTTAAAGCAATAGAACGGAAAAACAACAGCAAAAATTCCCCTTCCACTCCTCCCTCCAAAGGAATCCTCTATCAATTACTTTAGAGGAGCCAAATAATATCCCTCCCTTTCCTTCCTGTTCCACCACATTCTTTCCCTTCTAACAAATATTCCTTTTCCCCCAAATAAGGTCACTTGGAAAAATCCCTGGTAGGTGTCAGCATCTATAGGAAAATAATAAAATGTCTATGTAAGTGAACCTACCCCAGATCACATTTTATATTTACCTACACAGTTCTCCTATCTTACCGATCTCATTCAGACTACAGTGAGGTGCATAGTTCCCTCCTAAGTCCGAAGAGTAAGGTAAAAAATGTTACTAAATGGTTCTACCCATTTAGAACTGGAAACCATTTTTTTTTTTAAATCCAGGCTGATTTACAAGCTGGATCACTGTACAACAATGACGGTGGTGGTGAGCGGGTGCGGGAAGAGCAAGGAGTCCTGGGAAGAGAAGCCACAGGTAGGATTTGGGTGACCTCTGCCCGCTGGCACCAACTCACACACCACACCAAGAACAAGTATGAAAACAAACTTCCAATGCAACCAGTGCCATTTGTAAAATACACTGTGCAGAATATTCTTCCTGTCTTGTTAGTGTCCGTGTCAACCAGTACAACCCTTGCAGGAAGTGATCTGGTAATGAACCTGAAAAGGGGTCAGAAGCATCACGCATTTTAATGCAACAATCCAGTTTCTCGCATCCAGTAGCAAGCAATCCAAAAGAGATCAAACATGTTCACAGCAGTGAACAGTATAAATACTATAAAATATGCGACGGGCACCTCTTATGTGCTGGACTTCACTGAATGCTTAACACAACCCTTGAATGATGAGAATTACTTTCACCATTTCTATAAAGAAAGAAACTAAATCTCAAGAGAGGCTAAGGAACCGGCCTCTGTCATCTGGCTCGTATGGGTTAGGGCCAGAATCACCCCCTCGGGTTCACACCCGCCTCCATCCCCTTGGGGCTCATGGGCAGTAAGAACACAGCAGTCATGTAAATAACAGCACATTCCACAGATTACGGAGCCATAAAGTATTTACAAGGAAAATACTATGTCAAATGAAAATACAAAATTGTGTATACAGTAGGACCTAAACAGTATACCAAAAATTTCACACACAAAAAATGAACTAACATGTTAGTAATTTCCTCTGAGAGTGGGAACAGAAGTCAAAAGGATGGAGGGGTAGGCACTGCTCTAACCAGAAATTTCCACTTCTGTTTATAATGGGAAAATATGTGCTAATGAGGTAAGCGAGGTTTTGGCAATTCTATAGCTAATGCCACTGGCTAGTCCTTGAGACTCGGTTCTCTTTAACATAGTGGATCCACAAAGAGACCAGCTCACTTAAGTTTATTAATATTTGAAATTGGAAAAAAAAAAAGCCCCAAACACAAAACCAGTCACTATGAAAGTATAACTCTACCATAAATCAAAGCCTGAAGCTAGCTTCGAAGAGAACAGAATGAAAGACTAGATAATGAAGAGGAATGTGGCAAGACTGCTAGGCCCCAGGCCGTACGGGCTATGTTGAAGGTGGGGCAGGTCTTTGTACTTCTGTGTAGCGGGGAGACAGACAGAATTCCAGGCGCAAGGTATGTGAGTATACTTACAAGCTCTTACACGGTAAAGGCTGAAGCTATGAGTCAGAAGGACGAACAGGTGATGGTTAATATTTAATATGTGCCAGGCTTTCGTGCACCCTCGTGTCCTGTATTAGCTGGGGTAGAGGCCTAACCGTCCGGTGGCTCGGAGACAATGAAGTTACACGAACGGGCGGGCCAGCCAGAGAGGGCAGCAACTCCCCTCCAAGGTCCTCCAGGTTCCTTGTCCCTCTGCATTCCCAAAGTGGACACGTTCCTAGCATGGACAAAGGCTCACTACCAACACCTCCGAGGTACAGCTTGAGCAAGGGAAGGGAAGGGAAGGCAGAGGACGTGAAGTCGTCGCATCACTTTGACTCGTACCCCACGGGCTAGCACCTGGGGAAGGCGGTCCTAGCTAGGAAAGCCTACCGTGAAAACTCAGGAGGTTCTCTTTCTAAAAGGAAGAAGGGGGGCAAACAGAACCCTCAGGGCTCAGTGACCACTTCTTTAAGGAGACTTTCAACAGTTCTTTACATTCTTAGCACGAATCCTGAGGCCTGGAGGAATGGGTATCTGGAGGCAGGGACTAAGAGTAAAGGGAAGGGTTACCGCTGATGTGAGTACAAAGGGCCGGCCAAGCCTCCCGACAACCCCTCTGCTGGTCTGGGCACACAGTTTGCCCTCAGAGTTTCTGTGCAGGTCACTGCAGTTGACCGTAATTTGCATCGGAAAAGCCAAATACCCACTTCCGGTCTCCATGCCTCCCTGGTCTACCCATTCGAACCTGAGGATCGTCTTCTAATGGGAGACAAGAGTAAAAACTGAGACAGGGGAACCCAAGTTCCAGCTCCACTTCTCCGAACCAGGCCACGTGGGCATGCATTCCTCCAAACCGTGCTCCTGCCTCCCCCAGCTCCAGTATTTAAATGGTCCAGATCTCAGTCTTTTCCTTGCTGTTATGTTGGTTAAAATAACCCCTTTCTAAAGCAGTGATTAATATGCGTGGACGCTGTGGAGCGTGGTCATGGCACAGCTCCGAGATCAGCTGGGGCGGTCCTAGGCCATCTCCAGAGAACGGGGTCTAAATGTGACAGGATGCTATTCTCCTCATTTCGCACAAACTGTGACTCAAAATCTACGCAATGGTTCTCCCACTGTTACTGTCTACCCTGAGTTTCACTCAAGATTTTGTTTAAAGAAAATATTTCTGTGCTGAAAGGTTCAGAAACCATCATACAAGAATTTATAACAGCCTGTGTTCTTAAAGAATCCTAGCACAGGAATAAGACTTTATTAACTAAGAGTCAAAAGGCACAAAATAACAATTCAAATTTATCTCTTCTCTTTTCCTTTTGGTATTGTAGGCAAAAGGGACTGAAGAAACATATTCCAAGGACTATGTTTAATTTTACCACATAGAGGAACAGGGTGCCTGGGTGGCTCAATAGGTTAAAGCCTCTACCTTCAGCTCAGGTCATGATCCCGGGGTCCTGGGATCGAGCCCTGCATCGGGCTCTCTGCTCAGCAGGGAGCCTGCTTCCCCCCCTCTCTGCCTACTTGCAATCTCTGTTAAATAAATAAATAAAATCCTTAAAAAAATAAAAAATTAAAAAAACATAGAGGAACAGTAAAGTAGTTTTATTTTTATAGTAACTATCCTCTGGAAAGAAAGGTTCTTAGAAACAAGACAAACCTTCCAAAACACATCCTTGCTATAACCATCACACACTACTCCTCCTCAATCTTTAGACACAGAACCTTTCCTCCCTCTCTAAGAAACTCCAGGCCCCCAAAACTAACCAAGTGGTCCTTCTGCCTTAGGATCATCCAATTTTCTTTCCTGTCACGAGTCTCCTCCAGCTTCAGCGTACACCTAGGCAACTAAACCATCTCAACAACATCTGCATCTGGGATCGCTTCCTATGATAAATTCCACCCAAGAAACCACTAGTGGTTTCCCACACACCCTTCGCCAAATTCACATACCCAGAAACTTTACTTCGTCAACCCATAGTTTTCTTGAAAAAGAAAACCACCATATATAAGACACAAACCTTCATAAAAATATAGTCATCAAATTTATTATTCTCATTAGGTTGCCATTTTATGAAGAATTCCTAAGATTAATGTTTCTTGACATGCAAGAGTCAGCATTAATAGCTCCTGTTACTATAAATACTACTGCTTGGAAGCAGTACAACTGTTCTAGAGTTTGAAGACTACAGACTTTTATTATTCAAATCTTATTCAGTGTATGTTAAAATCAGAAGGTTCGGAACAGCTGGTTAGGAAGGTAGCCAAGATGCAGGAAAGATGTCTGAGCCTCCTTTTCAAGGGCAGCCAACTCTTGAACCGTAGGTGCCAAAATATCCACATGGCCTTTATAGTTTCCACCTGCATCACACACACAAATTATAAAGTAATGTAAATGACATGCTTGAAATAACTTGTCAGCAATACTTTGGCTCAATTACATCCGCTCATACATTGCTTCTAGCAATAAAAATGTACTACTGGGCAAGTCATCTCCACAAGTGAGTTCTAAAGACATTAAATCCACAGAAATGAATGATCAGGCCTAACAGTGTCCCAAGGCCCCTAGCAACCCCCCGCCTCTCCTTTTTTTTTTGGTTTGGAAACCACTAGCTCAGTAGCCTGAATCTTAAAAAAAATTTTCAGAAATGAGCTAAGGGCATTCTAGACAAAGGAAACAGTATGCTGGGTTACCACTTGAAATTAAATCAAATGTTTTCAATTCTTTGTTCAAAATCGCCATTATACTTGTTTCCTAATAACTCTAAAAACGTTCAACTATTCTTTGTGACATTAATACCTCAAGAGAAACAGCTATGCTTCCGTCCTTCATTCACATACAAATCACACAACCCCAAAATGCTACAAGACACGTATGGATAAAGTGCTATGAGAATAATGAGGAAATGATTAATAAACTAAAAATAGACACTAACCATGATAAGATTAAATTACTCTCTTCTACACACAGATACCCAAGGAGGACACATTCACATTTAGAATAGAAATAAAAGGAACTCAAAACTCACCACCAGCAGCCCTTTTCTGACCGTAGGTGACTTTCCCGTCAAATTCATCCACTGGTACCTTTATATCCGGTTCAACCTGAGAAATGGTGCAATTCAGATGCTCTTCTATCTCAGACAGCAACTAGATGGGAAAGGAAATATAAAAAAGCATTTTCAAATAAAAATCTCATTTTGGGGACGCCTGGGTGGCTCAGTTGGTTAAGCGGCTGCCTTCGGCTCAGGTCATGATCCCGGGGTCCTGGGATTAAGTCCCACATCGGGCTCCTTGCTCAGCAGGGAGCCTGCTTCTCCCTCTGCCTCTGCCTGCCTGTGCTCGCTCTCTCTCCTCTCTCTCTGACAAATAAATAAATAAAATCTAAAAAAAAATTAAAAAAAAAAATTAAAAAATCTCATTTTGACAGAGTTTAACTGTCATGACTTCAACGATGTCCAATGAAACTAGGAAGACTGTAATAGTATAAATGGAAGTTAGATTTCTGAAGAGATAAACTCACAAGTTACCACTTACAAACTATAACTAACATTATAATCAATTACTACTTTTCCTCACATCTAACAAATAAAGCTAAGGTATTACTTTTGTAATTAATTGTGGTCTATTGTTGCCAATTTCAGTACATTTCTTAGGAGTCTTACCTGCATCTCATTGTACCATATAGTACAGCCACCGTCTTCCTTGAGTCTTGTGTTATAACACCCTTTTCCACGGCTGCTACATACATGGTACCAAACCTACATGAAATATGGAAAAAATATTGACATATATGGAGACTGCAACCTGCTAGATATTTTTATGCTCAATTAGTTTTTTAAATATTTTCTATCCCCAAGGAAAAGAAAAACAGACTGCAGTATTGTATGTCATCCAATGACTACCACCATTCAGGAGCTCATTAACTAGGTCTTCTAAAAGACTTCTTTTTGAGAACGATCCTGAAGTTTTCCTAAAATGCATACCAATTACAGAAAGGAATTCTCAGATAAAAACAAGGATGAAAAAGTAAATACTGGAGAATACTCTATCAAAATTATATCAAAAAGTAAAGTCCAAATGCTTTCTATAATAAATATCAAAAAGCAAAATGAACAACTATTTTGGACAATGAGCTTATGGGAGCTCCTTATTCTTGCAACTGTTTGGTAAAGTTGCATCAAATTATACTGCAAAATCACAAGTTACACCCTCTACCACAAAAGTTCTCTGTGGCATAATGTCAGGGAGGGTTAAAATAGTTTTTGGTGAAAAGAAGTACACTAAGGCTATTAGTGAAAATTATATTTTGCATTTTTCCTTTCTAAACTACATCCTACTGCTGGTCCATACAAGACTATAGGGAAAAAAGATGCCATTAAAAAGTTCACTTATAACCATATGCAACTGAATTCAATGTAAATGGAAAAATCAAACTGCTCTTACTTCCAACATCTAAACCGACAACAAACAATGAATATAATACAGCACTGAGAAGATTACCTTTTCTTTCTCTGTTGCTACCAAGGAAATGGCCAGACCCATCCTGAAAAGTTTTAGAAGTCTTTATTAGACTTTACTCCTGAGGCATAAAAGCATGAAAAGAAAAAAAAAAAAATACAGCAGTACCTTTCAGCTCTTCCTACTCTGCCAATTCGATGTACGTAGTTTTGCTTTTCATCAGGCAAGGTGACATTTATAACTGCAAATAAAAGTAACTATTACCAATTGCCATTAGTTTCTAAAATTTTCAACCATATTAGATGTTTGATGTTCTAAATATTTCAAAAACACTAGAGGGTTCACTCTGAATTCCGTAAAATTTAAACTGAAGTTATAAAAACTTTCTTTTTACCATAAGGAACACCATGAATATCAATTCCTCTGGCGGCTACATCTGTGCAAATCAAGAATCTTACATCTCCTTTCTAAAGAGAACAGAGAGGGGAGAAAGGAATTTATTATGACATATGCTAAAAAGTAAATACAAATACTACCATTCCACTGAGACTGCTAACTATGCTAACTAATATGTTACTATCAGATTAGAGGTCCAGATACTCATAATTCACTGGACCTTGTCTTAAATTTTTAAGTTATGATCTACTAAAACAAGACATTTAAGGTAAATAAATCAGTAATTGGATTCATTTTTATTTGCTTTTTTCTCACACCAAAGATAAACTGCTTATAATTTGGATTTATCTTTAGAAATCCTGACTGGTAATGCCAAAGAAAGTTTATAAAATTTAAAAAAAAAAAAAAGGAAAGAGAAAATAGGAAAAAAATGTTAAAATACAAACATTATCTTTACCTTGTATTAAAATAAATTCAGAATACCAGGCATTTCACCTTGAGGTTACACTTTCTGTGACAACAGACAAAATTCTAAGACAAGGGAACCGAGAGTGGGCCCCAGTGCTCTCACCAAGGAAATACAAATTAGCCTTTGCACGTCATTTGTGCCTCAAGGCACAGCAAAGTTAGACACAGAGTGGGGAAGGAATGCTGACCTGGGGTCCAGCGTACGAGCCTGGGTAGAGAAGGGCAAACATACACACACTGAAATGCGGCCACACGACATGCTCCCATATCCACACTCTGCTCACGTGGAAGCATAATCCAAAGTTCCTAAGCTCAGTACTTTGCACCTTCTATTCATGCGATGGGTCCGAGAGAAAATGCTATTTGTACTCTGCACTGGGGTGAACACACGGTAAACAACGAGAATGCTGTGGGTGGAGGCTCCTGCCCTTGGGTTCGAGACGGCTCCAACCCTCCCCACCTCCACCGAGAGCTGAGCCACCTGTCCGCGGGCTGCCGGCATGACAGTGGGACAGTGCGCCCCAAACGGTTACAAGTGTTTTCAATCCCACAAAACCGTACTCTCGCTACCTCTCTTAAATTAATCTACGAATTAACTTCGCTATGGGTATTACTACGAACTGTTGAAAAAAAAAAAATAAGACTCACAGACATGGTTTAACTATCCCATGACACTTCTCTTAAAAATACCTACCTGAAAGAATTCAACTAAGACTTAAGTTGAAAATTCTTACCATAGCAGTGTTGCACGGAGAACATGTAACTGACCACTGCGTACTAAAGATGATTAAGCCCTGTCATCAAGGATTTATCAACAGAGCAAAAATCTTTTGAAATTTCGAGAACAAGAATGGCTTTAACAATACTAACTGTAACTGATTAAAATTGGCTACGAGTCCCCCTTAGCTATTAAGGAAATGCAGTCAACTAAAGAGCAGTACCTTAAATCTTTCCAAATTTTGCTTCCTTTCATGAGGCTTTCTGTCCCCGTGAAGACAAACACATGAGAACTGATGTCCTTTTTTATCAGGTCCTGGTGAAGAGCACATTAAACAGTTAACCTTGGAAAACAATACACCAAAGACTGTATCAAAAAACCAATAGCATTCCGACTACAATGGTGCCATGTAATTCCACAGAACTCTACACCCCAATTTGCCACAAACCACAGTTAACACAATTTCTGTCATAAGTGAAATGCCATTAAAATAAACTCCAGGAGCATTAAAACTGATTTACTTTGAAGGATATTTTTAAGTCACTCTTCCTGATGTATAGCAGACAGAACAGTATACCAAATGTGTTACTAAAAGGAAAACCTATGTGTATACCAGGAGCCTCTCCAATCCCATATAAAGAAAGCTAAGAACCAAAAAAGTAGACAAGAGAGATCAATCTTGGAAGAACCAAAATAGGCATGATGAACTTCAGGCCCTTACTAAAGGCCACGCCCACGAGCCTACCCCCCTCAGAATGTCCTAACAGCTTCATGATCTGGTACCCTGGCCAAAGCAGATTAGGAGCAGCAAACTGGTAGGATGGAGAGGCATATACACTGGAAGCCAATTCTAAAAAAGAAACTCAAGTAGATACAGTAAGAAAATCCATCCAGTCCTGATCAGAGTAAGAATAAACAGCCGTCTAGAGCTCAAAAGAACCCGTAGGCTCCAGCAGGAATAAAGAGTAACAATTACACCATAACTAACTAGTCTACACAGTAAATTTTAAGTTCAATAAAATTACTTCAGCATTCAAGAAAAATATACCATGAAAGCTACCCACCCAAAATGAATACAAGAACTAATTTTGCAGAGAATAAATAATAGCTAATCAGAACTTCCAGAGGCCTACCCCTTAGGCCTTACTGCATTCTGAATTCAAATTGTTTAGGGAAGTATCACACACACACACTCCTACTCCCCAGTCAAGCCGTGTATAGAGAAAGGAGGAAATCCTTTATTTTCCTCTGTTAAACCTCTGAAGTTCTGGTATAAACTGTGTTACTTTGGTAACCCAGGTGTCCCGAGCAACGGCTTTTCTAACCAAATAATCAAATTCTCCATTCAAAACCAACATGGACAGGAAGAAGTATTACAGAACAGTCACTATAACTAGAACAACCAAGCAAGGCTGTTTGCTATGACTTGGGGGCAGCGGGGGTGGGGATGGGATGGTACTAAACTGTTCACAGTGATGAGCAAAAGAACCTATTCCTCATATGACCATCAGTTCAAACTTTTTAAACTGTTTGAGTTTTCTGGCTCCCTGATGTACATCAATTATAAAAAGAGATGTGTTTGGGGCCCCTGGGTGGCTCAGTGGGTTAAGCCTCTGCCTTCGGCTCAGGTCATGATCCCAGTGCCCTGGGATCGAGTCCCGCATCGGGCTCTCTCTCAGCAGGGAGCCTGCTTCTTCCTCTCTCTTTCAGCCTGCCTCTCTGCCTACTTGTGATCTGTCAAATAAATAAATAAAATCTTTAAAAAAAGAGAGAGGGATGTGTTCAAGTTCTCCCCACTATGAAAGCAGGATTCATCTGTTACCTTGTACATCTGTCAATTTTTGCTTTATATATTTTTCAACATTAATTTTCAAACACAGCAACAATGAAAAGATCTCAAAGTAAATAGCTGTATTTTCACCTCCTAGATTATACCACTAACATTTACTATATTTACTGCCTGTCTAGCTCTTTTTCCTATCAATTCATTTTTAGATTTTTGATGCATTTCAATATAAACTGCAAATATCTGTACAGTTCAGCATGCATCTCATTAACTAGAATGCAGTTATTTGTCTAGGTTTTATGATTTCCCTTCAAGGTGAAAGTTACATACAAGGAAATGTACAAATCTTAAGCGGACGTCTGGTGAGTTTTGACAAACGCACGCACCTATGCAAGCCCAAAGTCCTATCAAGATAGAAAATATGAATGTCACTCCACAAAGTACCCCCATTCCCATTATGCTAGGGAAAAACCAATGTTGTGGGTTTCTTCCCCTTTCAGATTAATTCTGACTCTTTTAGAACTTCACATAAATGGAATCATACAGAATATAGGCTTGTATAAAGAATCTTTCATTCTGCAAGATGTCTGAGATTCACCCACAGCTGCTGAGCCCACCAATAGTCCATTCCTTCGTATCACTGAGCGGTATTTCCAGTGACTAAATATTTCACATCTGGTTTAAGCCACTTCTCTATTGACAGCCACCTGGTGTATCTTCAGTCTGGGGCTATTATAAATAAAGCTGCTATGACCACTCTTGCTCACAGCTTCTGTCAATAAATCTTGGATAAACTTTATTTATCTCGAGTAACTAGGAGTTGAATTACTAAGCCATAAGACAGCAACGTTAATTTTATTTAAAAATGTAAGACCAGGGGCGCCCGGGTGGCTCAGTCAGTTAAGAGTCTGCCTTTAACTCAGGTCATGATCCCAGGCCCCGCATCCAGGTCCCGACTTGGTGGGAAACCTGCTTCTCTCTCTTCCTCTCCCTCTGCTTATATTCCCTCGCTCACTGTGTCTCTGCCAAATAAATAAATAAATAAATGTTTTTTAAAAATCAAAATAAAAAAAATACAAATAAAAATGGAAGCCCTTGTACCGACATGGCTGTCCAGCAACAGTGTGAGTACTCCAGCTGCTCCACAACCCCGCCAAAAAGTGGCCTTGGATTTTTAATCTAGCCATTATAATGAGCGCACAGTGCTACTACGCTGGGATTTTGCATGTACCTAAATGACTGAGATGCTGAGCATCTCTTCATGTTGGTTTATATGTTATAAGGAGTGTAACACTAGAATCATCCTATACTCATTACAGATTAAATACCTGGTTACATAGGGACTTTATTTCTAGTTAATATTTGTCTTAAATTCTACTGCATCTCTTGTTAACACAGCTAGACCGACTTTCTTTTCACTAGTAGTTTAGATGATACATATATTTCTTCAGCCACTTTCAATCTCTCCATGTCCTCAGGTTTTAAGTATATCTCTTATAAATAGCAAACAGCTAGATTTTATCCAGTCTAACCATCTACACCTTTTAACCGAGGACTTATATAGTGTTTACTCACTCAGATTTTTCCACCAGCCATCTTACTCTGTAATTTCTAACCATTCTGCTATTTCTTATTATTTTTCCTCTAGCTTTCTTAGCCTTTTTAAGATATTTTTTTCTCCATTTATTGGCTTAGAAAATATACATTCTCTTAATGATTATACTTGAAATTTTAACATTAAAGTTAATCAATAACATTACCCTTCTTCCAAATGGCAGCAGGACCTCAGAACACTGTAATGCACCTGTACCTGCGTGGAAAGCCCTCACTGTCTGCCTGGGGCTTATCCTAGGAAAAAGTACTAGAGAAGCACAGATACTTACAATGCACCACTGCTACTTTAAATTCTGTGCATACATTCGAGACTGCATCAACATGAGACTAATAATCTATTAAATGAGGAAATAAACACAATTTATTTCAAGTGAGGAAACATTACCTCCTCCTTGTTGCATAAAATATTGCTCCAAGTTATCACAGTCAATTTTGGTTCTACAGAAGATAATTGCTTGATCCATCTTGTGTTCCTTGATGGCCCGGACAGCATACTCCCCCTTCAGGATTTTAATAGCTTCAGACCACATCTCTTGAATACCATAACAACAACAAAAACAGAAAAAGAATTTCAATCTAAAACTGATAGGAACACACATAATTACAGTCACAGACTTACTGCTTAACTCACCTACAACACTTTGCTTTAATAAAAAATAAGTGAGATTAAGATAGGATGAAATGGTGAGAATATCCATTCACTCATTTATTCCTGTTTCTGTTAATGTGCGTTTGTGCCACCTTATGGGCACCAAAACACCTATAATCGTACCTCTTATGAGGGAAACAGACATATAACCACAAGCAAACAGAGCTTCATACCTACAACAAAACTCTGTTCCTATCTCTCATAGACAACTAATCATATGCTGCCTTGCATTAACTCCCCTAACTGCTCAATAAATGTTTACTCAATTATTTTAACCCCTTTTAAAAATAATCAATGTACTTCTTAAATTTAACACCAGAAAGTTCATACTTCTAAGGAATAAAAAAACTGTATGTCAAACTAAGTCCTTTCTTAGCCAGCACCCCCCATCTGTTTCAGTGGGAAGCTAATGCTATAGTTACCAACTATCTAATGGGAAATTTTAATTCTGTAACCCACCATATTTCTAAAGTCTCTCTAGTCATATCTAATTGTTATATAAACTAAGCAAAACATTTACAAGAAAAAATACATGAAGTAACAATTTTTACTTTATAAAACGTATTCTCAAACAGTGGGAGGACACATTATTTTGAATCATCAGTGTCTCTGCTCTTCTCCAACAAAAAGGCTATTTGAGCATGCACCTTATAAATTTGGAACTGCACATAAAACTGAATCCAAACGGACTCTATTTCATCAAGATTTCAGAAAGTTCACCTTTCAGATACTTGTCATAAACCTACCCACGGATCCAGCCGTGAAACAAATGCAGTCTCACCCTCCCCAATGACCCACGTGAGACATCAGACATCAAACATGCAGCCTAATGGGTCTGAGATCTACTCAATGTTCGATAAGCACTATCCTTGCCAAAGAATGTACACTCATAGATCTTTAAAATATTATGAACCTGAAACAAACAGTCTCTGCTCTGCAAATAAGTATCTTCACTGAATTAAATGTTCACCTTTTTAAAAACCAATAAATATTTAACGATCTAATGATATTCAGTTTAGGAGGATGAAAACGGCCTAGAGATGGATGGTGGCCATGGATGCAAAGTAGGAATGTACTTCATGCCACTGAACTTGACCCACTTCAGAATAGTTAAAACGGGAAATTTTGTGTTAGATATACCTTACCATTTACAAAAAGAATAAACTATTTCAAGATAATTTCTGTATCTTTCACAAAGTTGTAAGCTAAAGACATTTTCCTTTGTTACTTAATTCCCTCAATGAAGAACCCATGTGACATTTCTCCTGAAATTCAGGACCAATATAAAATCTGTTGCCAGAGAATTTTGCTAATATCCTATGATAAAAAAAGAATTCCAAAATCCAAAGTACGTGTGACCTAGCTGTCAGGAGACTAACATCTGAAATTCAGTGATTAATGCCGCTCTTAGCTGACTGGTATCAACATTTCCCTCATTTCCTTATTATTTTTGGTGCTTTTATCTTCAGATTTCCCGTTCTAATTTTATAGGTCACCTCAAACCCTTCATGAGAATAGATGGGGCATAAATTCAATTAAAACAAACCAATTCGTTTTCAAAATCTTTCAAAACCATTCATTAATTCATTCACCCATTCATCCACTCACTCACTTAATCACTCATCCAACTTACCTGGACTATTAGCACCAGGCCTTGTGTTATCTTTTGCATGCACATCATCAGTCTAGTAAAAGAAAAGGTTAACAAAGGGTAGCAAGTGGCTAAGTAAGGATTCCAAACAGGTGTCATTTTTTTAAAGGCAAAAATGTACCTAACTTTAGACTGCATTTCAGACTAGGCAAAAGCATTCTTCAGATTTAGAAAACCCTTTAACTGTAAGTCTAAGACTAAGCAATTTTAAATGTAATAAAAATGGCTTTTAGATGTAATAAAAAAGGTGGCTTTTAGAATATTATATACTTATAATATACACACCCTTATTTTATAAAGGTAAATCTAAGAACAGCGGAGGAAAAAAACACTAGATAGACACATAAATTTATTTTTAGGAAAAGAAGGAACCTCAAGAGGACACTAAAATATTACTGAGAACAGCATCATTGTATCTGAAATTAGATGTAGGTATATATATTATCCTACTCATTTATCAAATTACATCAAGGAAGATGATCACTGAAAGTAACTCTTATAGAGGGGGCGCCTGGGTGGCTCCGTGCCTTCGACTCATCATGATCTCAGGGTTCTGGGATCAGGTCCCGCATCAGGCTCTCTGTTCAGCAGGGAGGCTGCTTCCCCCTCTCTCTCTGCCTGCCTCTCTGCCTACTTGGGACCTCTCTCTGTCAAATAAATAAAATCTTTAAAAAAAAAAAGTTAACTCTTAAAGAGAAAAAAATAAAAGCCCATCACTTATTCTGTGCTCTCAAGGCCTAACCTTTTGCGGTCACTGGTTGGATTTCTCTTTTCTCAGGTACAGTATCTGGCTATAAGCATCACTATGAGCCCAAGGTTAAGCTAGTTTATGTAAGTTTTATTCCCCATAAATGTTAACAGTGTGAAGTACTCACTCTAATGTGGTTTTTCCCAAGCCTTTCCCAGAGTCTGTCAGTTTTTGGATTCACTGGGACAACCACATGGTGTACAGTGTCCGGAACGGAGTCTTCTCCTTTTAAATCAACCCAGGTGGGAAAATGCATTATCTTCTCAGACAGCTTCTTCACATCAAAAGAATGCAAAGTAGCAGAGCAAACAATCACCTAAGAGGGAAAAAAAAGTTTAGATCAACTTTTATTTTACAGTAATAATTCCACCATATGAATACTAATGTGGGCCCCAAAGCACGTTAACCTGGAATCTACAGATGAGTTTAATACCGAACCCTGCAGCAGCAACTGGTGACAGAACTCTGGGCCGGTTAATCTCTCTGAACTACAGTCCCCTCACTCACAGTCCGTCCCCTCACTCCCAATGAGTCCCCTTGCTGCTACGGAAACCATGCCATCGATTCCACGAGGTTCTACGAAGACTAAGATGAAGAGGTTACTGTTTGTTCCCTTCTCTCCCCCTTAAAGCCTCTTCTACCTCTCAAATTCTTCCTAGGAACTGAAGGTGAGAAAAATAAGAGTAATATTTTAAGAAATAATGACAACAGCTGTTTTCAACAGCCCACGTTATTGCCCCCTCAAACACGAAGCAGTCCACCTCACAGTCCGGAATATAAACTCTAAATGCTCTGTAGAAAAAAAAACAACTAAGAATTTTTACTTATCATCTTCTGTGACACCTAATTTCCTCAAGTTCCCTTCTCCTTCGTTTCTATGAGCAGCTTTCAAGACCGTTTCTTTGTGTGTACTATTTACTCAGGTAATAAAGAAAATGTTTTATTTGGCAGTTAATGTAATCACAAGACACCAAAACAAAATAAGCATTAACACATAACAACTGTCCACATGTATTTTAAGATGCATCTGTCGTTTCATACCTGAAGTCTTTTCCCGTCAGAGGTAATCTGAGGAATCTGATTATGAATCCTATTTATAAAATCAGAGTAACCTTGAGAAAGAAGCCCATCCTGAATGAGAAGCAAAGAAAAGCATAAATTTTTTAATCAATACTTGAATCTTTCTTTTGTAAATCAAGTGTAGAAAGATAATGGGAATGTATTCATAAGCATACATATCCCCATATTCTCAAAATGATTATTTCCCATCAGATGAAGACAAGTTATAAATTCAACTTTAATTCCATGTGACTAGAATATGAAAAAGCTGACCATAAACAACCCAAAAACTATACTCCACTATTCTAAAAGGAATACTAAAAATGACAGTTTCTACTACATATCCTTAAACATATAATTTTAATATGAAAAAATGAAAACAAAAATCCTCAGTATTAAAAAACCACCTCAACTCATACTGAAAATACTTTGGAAGTATGTCTCAAGAGCTTCCAAGAAGATGGAGAGGAGAAGGGAGCTGAGGGAAATTGGAAGGGGAGGTGAACCCTGAGAGACTACGGACTCTGAAAAACAATCTGAGGGTTTTGAAGGGGCGGGGGGTGGAAGGTTGGGGGAGCCTGCTGGTGGGTATTACGGAGGGCACGGATTGCATGGAGCACTGGGTGTGGTGCATATACAACGAATTCTGGTACACTGAAAAGAAATTGAAAAAATAAAAATTTTTTTAAAAAAAAAAGAGCTTCCAAGACATTAATGTTCTTAGACTTCACATTGTGCAACTCTAACATGAAAAAATAACTGTAATGTGTGAAATAATCTATGTATCAACAAAGATAGCTATTTGGAGTAAAAAACAAATCTACATATCTAGTGACAAGAGTGGTTAAATAAACCATGAAATATCCATATATTGGACCACTAGACAGCCTTTAAAAACTGCTCATAAATAAGGACATGAAATGCTTAAGAGACTTTATTAAGAAAAAAAAAAGTTTTCCTAGATTCACATAACTTGATTTACCATGTAAAACAGTATTTATATAAATACAAGGAGTGGATGAAAATATACCAAACTACTAGTAATGATTATTTCCAGGTATAGGAATCATGACTGAATTGTGTTTTTTTCCATCATTTTACAGATTTTTATCTCCCGAAACACAAGCAAAAAAATTTTTTTAAAGTACAACTATACTTCAACATACAGCTTCATCCAGGACCAGGAATCTAACTTGGGATAAGTTCAGCTTTCCAGTTGACACCAAATCATCTAGTCTTCCTGGAGTGCCAACGACTATATCTACCTGAAAAATATCAAAAGCACCTAATGAAAACCAAACCACTATTCTGATCACTGTAAAACAGCAACAAACGGTGGTTTACTTACGGTGAAAACATGCACACTGAAGCAGCCATCAACAGCTCGAAATTCTCTAACAGGAACTGGAGATAATGCCCTATTACCAAACCTGTATTTGGTTTGGAATTAATGTGAAGATTTTGGATAACTGATTTTGACATCCTTAACTGTTACGTACAATCTAATACATAAAATTGGTATTCTGTGAGTGAATGAATTTTTGGGAACTCTGAAATCCAGCCAGGATTCAAATCCCAGCTTCACCACCCAGCTGTGTAACCGCATCTCTTCTACTTTCAACTTTCTCTTGTTTTTGACATGGGCAACATCTTGGGCGATGCAAGATGGCTCTGACAATTGATACAACACCGTGCTAATGTTTTAAAACTACTGTTATCATCTCATGACCACGAAAGGAAACACTACTATTATTATTCCTTTTTTTTTTTTTTTTTAGTAGGCTCCATGGCCAGAGGGAAGCCCAAAACAGCCCCAGGGGACTTCAGCTCATGACCCCAAGTTCAACACCTGAGCTAAGATCAAGAATCAGATGCTTCACTGACTAAGCCATCCAGATGCCCTAAATATTCATATTTTTACATGAGGAAACTGAAGTTTAGAATACTAAAATCATAAGAACTTAAATGATACAGCTTATAAGTATCCAAACTGGAATTTCAAACTTAGTACAAACAAGAGAAAAGGTCTAACTCAAGAACAAGGTTTATTTTAACTTTTTATTATAAAAATTCTCAAACATAGTCAAAGGGAAGAAAAGAATAAATCCCACACCAGTACAAACAATGAACAGTATTTTACATTCACACATGCATCTTTTAATCAAGTTCACAGTGATCAGGAATATGGGTTTTAAAGTAAGCGCTACCTAGGGGCTGTAAGATGTTGGGCAAGTGACTTAATATTCAGTATAAGTCCTCTTCCTAATCTATAAAAATGGGGAGAGTACCATTTCATTAGTACTGATAACTATAAGCAAGTCTCAGTTCAACGTAGAGAATATTGCCTGAAAATATGAAGGTTAGGCCTGTTTAATGTATTAAGAACCAGCTATGTGCCAAGCACCGTCACAGGTCCTATACATAGCAATGAACAAAACATCCTTCTGATTCTTTACTCTTTACTATAATATCTCTTTACGATAGGATTCCAACCCACATGTCAGTCTCCACTCTCAATTTCAGCAGCTAAAGTCAGCATGAAAACTCACTTTATGTGAAATATATACACTAGGTCTCTCAGGTTTAAAAAATGATAAGCTGGAAAAACCTGTATAATAGCACCAATTACTCCTCTGGGCGTCAACTGCACATGTTGCTTAACTGTGCAACTTTTTAAAATTGTAACAATTACACAGTTCTACTCTCTCACTCCAAAGCTGACTTTAGCCCAGGACAAGACACAACACAGGACTACGGCTGAGCCAGAGGATGATGAGAGATCCCAGGAGGACAGAGTACAGATGGAAAGGGCGGAAAGAGAATGCATTAGATTCCCTAAGCAGAATGGATGTGAAGGTGTCAAGAAAGCCACAGAATAAAACTACCACTGGATTTAGCCAGTACCAAATTTTAGATATGTATGACAGAAGCAACAGAATTCCCTAAAATCTCCACAGCTGGAAAACAGGAGTTAAGAAACTTAATAACTTCTGAGGAAAATGGATTTGGGTTTGAGGAGCCAAGAATGGAAATGAACATTAAATCTCTTACAACCACTAAAAAATATAGCACAGCAAATAAGAACATATCAAAGCAATATTACTATCTTAAAACAGTATTAACAAGTACAGTAATAGGATTCCTTGCTTTTAATATGTCATACCAGGTCAATCTAAACCACACCGCATAAAATTTCATTTGACAGGGGCACCAATGGAACTGAAAGAAGTGCACATAATTCCTCGCCATGACTCAGTATCAGGTGGGTTAGATTAAGTAATAAAATATTTAGGGAAGGAAATGGAAGAGAAATTTGAAAAGGACAAGTTACTTCATACATATAAAATATTTTATGAAAGTCCTATCTATATCTAGCTCCACAGGATTGATGAGCCCAGTTAAGAATATTACCTTATAATAAGGATCCCAGTCCTAGCTCTGTCTTTTGTAACTGTATGCCTACGCACCCTTTGTAAGACTCCCCTGACCCATAACTGAACTCATCTCCCTCCTCCTGAAGCCAGAGTTTATCACTTTTCATCTGTCCCTTGGGTCACTGCCAAAATGTCCACATTCTCTGCAATCCACTTGATTTCCATTTCTATTCTTAACTCCAGTTTCTTTTTTTCCCATTATCTCCAAAAGAAAGGATTCTTTTTTTTTTTTTTTTTAAAGATTTTATTTATTTATTTGACAGACAGAGATCACAAGTAGGCAGAGAGGCAGGCAGAGAGAGAGAGGGAAGCAGGCTCCCTGCTGAGCAGAGATTCCCGATGCGGGGCCTGATCCCAGGACACTGAGATCATGACCTTAGCTGAAGGCAGAGGCTTAACCCACTGAGCCACCCAGGTACCCCAAAAGAAAGGATTCTTAATTCAGGAGAAAGCAAGAAGAAAATCCTCAAGTGCTCAAAAGTTAAACCAAAAAAAAAAAAAATGTATGCTGAATTTTGCATGAGGGATTTGAAAGAAACTACCGTGCTGTATACTCTTGGGAAAAGAAAAGACATACTTACAACATGTTTTTGAACAAATTTTGTTTTGATCTTGCTCTACTTTCAGACTCACTTGATTTTTCTTGAAACACAACAGAACTACAACTGCCAAAATGACAGCTCATAATGTAACCTCTTAAAAATTAAAAGTACAACTTACCCCATTATCCAAAACAGAGAGCTGATCCCTTGCCGCAACACCTCCAATTATCAGAAGCTCCCTGAAATAAATACCACAATGATAACATAGAAAACGATTCAAGCTGGCTGTGTTGTTTGACTTGTATCCATTTCTTTTCAGTGGAAATTAAGGGTGAATTAAGTAACTGCGAAACAATCTACAACCAGAGGCTGGAGAAGGGTGCAATTTAAGCACTTCACTTGTGGCAGCCGCATAAATGCTAGAACAGGCCGTGCAGAGGAGCACGTGAACACCCAAGACCCAGAAGACACCAGTTGTCATTCGTTTCCATGTCCTCCTGTACTAGGCTAATTCCCAGGGCTCCAAAATCTGCTTCCAATCTACCTTCTTGAACATTTGTAATTGTATATGTATAAATTATAACTCTGAAATATATAAGTATCAATTGTTAAAAGTTGCCGGGCGCCTGGGTGGCTCAGTGGGTTAAGCCGCTGCCTTCGGCTCAGGTCATGATCTCAGGGTCCTGGGATCGAGTCCCACATCGGGCTCTCTGCTCAGCAGGAAGCCTGCTTCCCTTCCTCTCTCTCTGCCTGTCTCTCTGCTTACTTGTGATCTCTCTCTGTCAAATAAATAAATAAAAATCTTTAAAAAAAAAAAAAAAAAGTTGCCTCCAGATGGGATAACTAAAAACTGGGGGACTAGGTGAAATACTTATTTTTCACAGGATATTCTTTCACATTGTTTGAATTTTTCTCATTACAAATAAATATTTTTTTTTTTTTTTATGTTTAGGTTAAAAAAGATCAAGTTATGCCAAGGCAATTCTATGTGGGGGAAAGAAAAGCCTTTTCAACAAATGGTGCTGGGACAAATGGATGTGCACATGCGAAAGAATGAGGTTAGACCTCTTTTGTATACTACACACAAAAATTAATTCAAAATAAAATACAGGTGCAATTACAAGACACAGAACTATAAAACTCTAAGAAGAAAACAAGGGGGTAAATTTTCATGACTTTGGGTTAGGCAAAGTCTCATCATATGGGACACCAAAAACAAAAGCAACAAATGAAAAAAATAAATCAGACCTCATCAATATTAAAAACCTTTGTACTTCAAAGACACTATCAAGAGAGTGAAAATATCCACAAATAAATAATATCATACGCATAATAAATATCATAAACTAATAATAAAACTAATAAATATCATATGCATATCAGAATATATAAAGAACTCTGATAACTCAACAACAACCCAAATGAAAAATGGGCAAAAAAATGTGGACATTACAAATGGCCAAAAAGTGTAAGAAAAGATGTTCAAGACCATTAGCTATTAGGGAAATGCAAATCAAAACCATAATAAGATACGATTTCATACCCATTAGGATGGCTACAATCAAAGAAGAGGTTAAGTGTTGAGGATCTGGAGAAACTGGAACCTTCACACATTACTAGTATGAATGTAATACCATGTTGTCATTTTAGAACACAGCTGGGTGGTTCCTGAAAACACTGAACATGAATACTATACACACACACACACACACACACACACTATATGATCCAGCAATTCCACTCCTAGGTATATATCCAGAAGAGATGAAAATGAGTCCACACAAAAACTTGCACACTAATGTTCATAACACAGTAGCCAGAAAGTGGCAACAACCCAAACGCCCTCAGTTAATGGACACAGAAGTAAAAACATGGTCCGTACATACAAATGGGATGCTTTTTGGCAATATAAAAGAAATAAGCACTGATCCACACTGTGTCATGAATGAACCCTGACATCATGCTAAATGCAAGTGGCCAGTCACAAAAGAACATGTATCACACAATCCCATTTATGTAAAATGTCCAACACAGGCAAATCTACAGACAGAAAATAAATCAGTGGCTGTCTCGGCATGGTGAGGTCAGGAGGAAACCAAATGGCTGTTAACGGGTTTCAGTGCTTCCTTTGAGAGTGAGGAGAAAGTCTAAAAACGGTTTTGGTGACAGCTGTACAACTCTGTGAATGTAAGAGAAAAACTAAAAGCAACCGGAACACTTTAAAGAGTGGGTTGTAGGGTATGAGAATTAGATGCCACTATAGCTATTCACAAAAAGATTGTCTCCTCCTTATAAAGCAAGCGAAATTACTTCCTGATACAGCCAGTAACTTCCAATCAGAAATATCTACTGTGTATCTTCCTTTATTAATTTTATTCTTAATGACCACCGTCTTTTAAAAAATCCTAGAACACACTAAGAAAGTAGATGACCTTAACACTGAATCTTTTAACACTACAACTGATTAAAAGTTGGCTTATGGCTTCCTATCCTCATCTTGAACAATTTAGACAGAAGAAATACAAAACACAAAGTGCTTTCTCACCTATGAATGTCCATTACCTTGGCATATTCCCTAACCACATCCCATTCTAGAGCTGTTATTATTTCCTAAATATGGTAATATTAGATGCCAGATTATTTATATAGGAATCACCTGAAGAGCTGCCATTCTTCCTAAAGAAAACAAAAAAATTCTAATTCCTATCCCCTGGAAATTCTGATTCAAAATATCTAAGAAAAGAATAAATATCTAATATTAAATATCTACGAGAAGAATAAACAATTTGTATCTTTAAATAAAGTCCCTAAGTTCCAGGTTTGGAAACTATGATCCTTAAATCTATCATTTCTTCTGCTATAATACTCTTTTCCACTTTCCTTATCAGTTATATTTATCCCTATAAATTCAGCATAAGATACACACATAGCCCAATCTATCCTTGTGTACAAAGCACTGTAGGCTTGAGGAATATAAAAGAACAGCCCTTGACTTAAGGATTACAAAGCTAAGTTGGGATGAGCAAAACTATGCATATTTAAAACAAGAACACTAACAACATGTGACATGTGACAGTGTATAAGGATTAAGTTGAAGCACACACAGTCAGGTGTCCAAGGAGGGAGAAAGGACTGGGCTGGTAGAGCCAGGCTAGCCTCGCAGACTAGGACTTGAGCTGGGTTTTCAAGGAAGGCTCATTTATACAGAATACCAAAATAAGTAAAACATAATTTTACCTTTTTTTTTTTTTAAAGATTTTATTTATTTGACAGAGAGAGAGAAATCACAAGTACGCAGAGAGGCAGGCAGAGGGGGAAAGCAGGCTCCTTGCTGAGCAGAGAGCCCGATGCGGGACTCAGTCCCAGGACCCTGAGATCGTGACCAGAGCCAAAGGTAGAGGCTTAACCCACTGAGCCACCCAAGCGCCCCTACAATTTTACCTTCTTAATAGATTTTATTATTCATCTTCCCTCCCAGTCCCTGTCCATAGGTATGTTAACCTCTACACATAATTATAGCACAAAAATCCATTCATATTAGCATTTTACATTCTTTCAAAACACACTCTCTTGTGAAGAATTCCAAGTCCCTGACATAAAGCAGATGCCCTGGTTGTGTTTTCCTACAGTGACTTTCCCTATCATATCTCCAAGGCATTCTACCCCATTTATTCCATTGTTTCTCTCCCTTTCACAGAATCCCCACACTCCCACACTTAACCTTGTGAAAGCAAAGACTGTCTCACTGTTACGCCGCTGATCCAGAGCCTAAGACTCCACACATAGTAGGATATTCAAATAATTCCCCAATGAGTGACATATGCATCAATCCTCAAAACAAAACTAAGAATTATTTCACCTAAAAAACTGTATGAAGTATAATTTATCCCTGAGTAAGTTTAACTTATAAGTTAAAAAAAGATCAGTATTTTAAAAAATGGTCCTGGGGCGCCTGGGTGACTCAGTCGTTTAGCATCTGCCCTCAGCGCAGGTCATGATCCCAGGGTCCTGGGATCTAGTCCTGCATCGGCAGGCAGGGAGCCCGCTTCTCCTCCTGCCTGCCGCTTGCTCTCTCTCGTGCTCTCTCGTTCTCTGACAGACAAATAAATAAAATATTAAAAAATGCCAGCAATTCCACATTCCTGAAATCAGACAGTGGTGATGCTGGCACAACCTGACTGGGCCAAAAACCACTGAACTGTACACTTTAAAAAGGTGGGTTTTATGGTGTGAGAATTATGTCTCAATAAAAAAGGTAATTAACAAAAATCAAGTAACAAATCAACTCACACAGTAGTTTATAAGGCACGGCCTTCCTCAAGACAAAAGGGACTGCCACTGAGCAAGGAGCTCCACAACTTCACTTCACTCACGGTCTCCCTCCAGGGGTTCCGGGAGCCCTCCGACTAGGCAGCGACCAGTGAAAGCCCGAATGGAAAGTTCTCATTCCCGTGAGACAGGCTAGCCTCAGCTTCCCCAAACTGTTTGCCAACATGTAGGAAACAGTGATATTTTCTACACAAATGAAGTGATGGATCTAACAGTGAATGAAATGTTCCCTTAAAAATATTAATTTCTGGGCGTGTGGTGGCATAGTCAGTTAAGCCTCCAACTCTTGGTTTTGGCTCAGGTCATGATCTCTCAGGGTCAGGAGATCGAGCTCCACTTGAGGCTCTGTGTTCAGGGAGGAGTCTGCTTAAGATTCTCTTTCCCTCTCCCTCTGTCCCTCCGCACCCCCCACCCCTGCGTGCATGCATGTGCTCTAAAATCTTTTAAAAATACAAAATACTGGAGTGCCTGGGTGGCTCAGTGTGTTGAGCCTCTGCCTTCAGCTCAAATCATGATCTCAGGGTCCTGGGATGGAGCCCATATCTGGCTCTCTGCTCAGCAGGGAGCCTCCTTCCCCATCCCCCTCAGTGTGCTGCTCTGCCTACTTGTGATCTGTCAAATAAATAAATTAATTAATTTTAAAAAAATACAAAATAATTAAAATTACTGATATTGTTTTGCAAACCATGGCATTTCATGTAAGAGAAAAATCTCAATTTACTTATCTTTGAACAAACTTATCAAATAAGAGTTTTAGGGGTGCCTGGAAGGCGTCTCACTCAGCTAAGGTCATGATCTCAGGGTTGTGATATCCAGCCTCCTGTCAGGCTCTGGGCTGGGAGTAGAGTCCGCTCAAGAGTCTCTCTGCCCTTCTCACCCCACCCCACCTTTCCCCACACCAACCCCAGCGCGGGAGCACGCAAGCTCTCTCTTTCTCTTTCGAAACAAAACAAAACAAAAATATTAAAAAAAAAAAATTTTATATAAAAACTACTTGCTACTATATATCAAAGTTAAAGTTACACACTCACACCTGTGCCTATATGTGCATACTGAATTTCCACCTCATTTTTTTTCTTACTCTTCTTCCAAAACACCTCAAACCTAAAAACAAAGCATTTGAGCACCAAAGGAAGCTTTACCTTAATTTAGGATTATCAATATATTTCTTAAACTGCTTGACGTTGTTCAAAGTTTGCTCAGCTAACTCTCGGGAGGGCTCGACGATGAGAGCTTTTGGAGCGTTGGGGAGAAACTTTGTTTGTGCCACCTGCGCATTACCTTAAGAAAATGAAAACGATGGGAACATGTTCAAATCACATCTCAATACCTTTACTCGTAAAGCATGAGCACAAATATTCCAGTATCAAAAATTTCAGTAACTGTCAAAAACTACAGGACATGGTCATAAAACAAAATAAAGCTAGGATTCCTAAAATCAACTATAGCTTCTTTAGATTTACTTGGATGATTACAACTGATCATATGTTTTGTGATAAAGTAAACAAGCTATGAAACAAGCTATGAAATTCAGTTTCTTTAACTAACTGACATAGATTAGCCAACACAATGGGAAGAGTATGAGCTTTCAAGTCCAACTGCTTGGGTTTAAATTCAGTTCTACCACTTACTTGCTGTGTGACCTTGGGCAAGTTACGTCAAGTCCCTATTCCTCGAGGTCTTTGTCTGTAAAATGGGAAGAGTACTACCTTATAGGGTTGTGAAGATTAAATAATCTATGTAAAGAACCTAACACAGTGCCACAGCACTTAATAAGCACAATTTTATAAATACTAGATACCATCACCATGATCAGGCTCCCCAAAATGCCTAAACAAAACCAAATACTCAAGAGTTTACGAATCAGGTTTTGAAACTGAATTTTACTGACGTGTTAAGTAAAGGTGTGTGACTAAAGCAGCACAGGGAGCACGTGTAACTCACTCACTAGGAGAAGCCTCCTTACTGGAGTTTTTGCCAGTACCCCATTCTTGCAATTCTTACCCACTCAAAAGCAATACCTGTGTGCTGTGATTTGACAACACAACTATCCGGTGCCTTGGAAAGAGCAACAAAACCATCTTTTGGTGGAAACTTAAATTCTTCTTCACCGAAGTTAAACTTTAGTTCAGCATTCTACCATGGAAGAAAGGGAGAAAATGAAAATTCTTAACCTAACAGCAAACTAACCAGTACAAAATAAAGCAGATCTAAGTAGCTCATAATCATAGCAACATTTTTCTGATTACCTTCAAAACACAAGCAGGAAAGAGGGCTTGGTTCTTCATATGTGGTGGTATTTCAAAGGCCAGACCAAGGTCTTTTCCTAAAAAAAAAAAATAGAGGGAGAGAAAGAGACTGAGGAAAACAAAATGATCAGGAAAGAACGTCCGTATGCTCACATCATCAATTCTCTCAACCCACCCACATGCATGCGTTCCCGTCCTGCTCCCATGGCTAACCTGGGCTGCCTAATGTCAAACTCCTCACTTCTTACTTTACTCCTACAAGTGCCCCTTCTCCCACTCCCCATTTTTCCCTTCATAATGGATCACTTCCATCAGACACTTCGACGAGACAGCCCATGGCACACAACCATACTGTAACATTAAAACACAGACAACCTCCTTGAATCCACATTTCCTCTACCTTCTATTTTTCTTCTCCCGTGTGTAGTAAAACTCCCTGATTTCCACTGTCACTGTGTCATTTCAATTCATCCCATTCTCATCACTGAAGTGACTCCCAGTCACACTCCCCCAGCTCCCCCATCAAGCTCACCAAAACAGAGATCATGAGTGATATGTACTTGCCAAAGCCAGTGGTTAATCTTCATCTTTCTTTCTAGGCTACACCCACCGGAAGCACTGGATACAGTCTGATTCTTCCCTCCTTCAAATCCTTTCATCACGTGGACTACAGGACTTCAATCTCTCAATTCTCCTCCTCCTTCACCTCTAAGATTCTCCTCAATTTGCTGACTTCTAACCAAAAGATTCCCCAGACTCTCAGATCCTTCCTAATCCTTACCTACTCTCATTCCCTAGGTAGGGAATCCAGCCTTCTAGCTTTAAGTATCATCTATAAGCCTTTGTCTCCCAAACCTGTACCGCCAACCCTGACCTTACAGAGTTGGTCTTACACATCTGACCTTAGACAGGCCTTACACATCTGACCACTGACTTGACTTCACCACTTAGATGTGTAGTAAGTATCTCAAATTTAATATGCCCCAAATACAATCCCCAGCAACCCACTGGCCCCCTATCTACCGCTGCCACACATGCCACTCTGTTTTTAATACAGAAGCCATGAAATAGTGGAAGTGAAGAGAGAGGATATCAATTCTCTCTCTAATCAAAACCCTAATGGCTTCCAATCTCACTCAGAAAGTTTATACCATGGCCTAAGAAGGCCCTATATGGCCTGGCCTCACTGCCTCAACTGACCTAACATTCTACCACCCTGCTCCAAGCTCAGTGTGTTCCAGACCTATTGGCCTCCTCAATGTCTCAGACACCTCAAGCCCACTTTTATCTCAAGGCCTTTGCATTTACTGTTCCCTCCACTTGAAATACTCTTTGAAGATTTTTGTACAGCCCACCACCAAACTCATTCAGATTGCTACTCAAATAGCACCTTATCAGAGAAGGCTTACTGACCACCCAGTATAAAGCAGCATGCCCCTAGACTATTAGCACCCTCCATCCCCTTACCCTGATTATACAACATTCAATGTACTTGTTCCAACCTAACATAGCCTGCATCTCTTTCTCCCCACCAGTAGGTAAGCCACAAGATGAAACAATGTTTGTCGACTCCATCCTCTGTTCTAGATAGAGCACCTGCTGGTGTGCCTGGCATTGAGTAAATGCTCAAAACATACTGGTTCAAAAGGGCAAGGAGGGAGGGAGGACTGAAGAAGAGGGTAAGAGAATTATAAATCACAAATATTGGGCATCTTACCTTCCCTAACAAGACAACCCATTGAAAGCTTACCATTTTTGGAGAATTTGACATGCCCCTTATCTATATCGAGGTAACATCCAATGGTATCATGCATAGTGAATTCCTAGAAAAGCAGAAAGTGCAGTGCTATTAACAGAAAGAAAAATCGTAATTAAAGCTAAAAGTTCAGGGGCGTCCGGGTGGCTCAGTGGGTTAAGCCTCTGCCTTCAGCTCAGGTCATGATCTCAGGATCCTGGGATTGAGCCCTACATCAGGTTCTTTGCTCAGCAGGGAGCCTGCTTCCCTCCCTCTCTCTGCCTGCCTCTCTGCCTACTTGTGATCTCTGTTTGTCAAATAAATAAATAAAATCTTAAAAAAAAAAAAAAAAGCTAAAAGTTCAGTACAGCTACATCAAAAGTAGTCAGTGCTTCAAAATAGTTCCCTGAAGCCCTAATGGAGGTACTAAAAAGAGCCTGTCGGGGAACCTGGCTGGATCAGTTGATGTAGCACGTAACTCTTAATCTCTGGGTTCTGAGTTCAAGCCCCACACTGGGAGCAGAGTTTATTTAAAATAAAGTCTTTAGGGCGCCTGGGTGGCTCAGTGGGTTAGGCCACTGCCTTCGGCTCAGGTCATGATCTCGGGGTCCTGGGATCGAGTCCCACATCGGGCTCTCTGCTCAGCAGGGAGCCTGCTTCCCTCTATCTCCCTCTCTGCCTGCCTCTCCGTCTGCTTGTGATCTGTCAAATAAATAAATAAAATCTTAAAAAAAATAAAATAAAATAAAGTCTTTAAAAATGAAACAAATTGCTTATTACAGCATATCATATATCATACATAGCACAGACATCTTGATAGGCTTTTTAGAATCAACATGACATCCAGGCTCATCCTCCTTACTACAGATTAAGACTTGACAAAAGAACATTTAGATTCACCATGACTAAAAATAAGAAAAGAGAAAAACATACACATTCAAGTCAAAGCCAAAATCAAAACAGGTGGAAATAGAGACACAGTAATATACTTTGGAAAGACTAATAAATGGTGTAAGAAAAAAATATGCAGCTCATTTTAAACATTTCTTCACGGAAATCCAAATCTGAACTTTGTGTGGAAAATGTTCAGAAAATCCACCAGAATTTCAGAGTCCCTTTTATACTCCTAGACATGTCACAGTGACCAAATAAGTACACAAGAAAACTTACTAATGCTACGATTAGGTCGATAATACAACTTACCTCTCCGTAATTATCAAACTGTTTGTTATGGGATTTCTTTCCTGTTCCACCAAAGCCAAATCCGAACTTGTCGGTACCTAGATTTTAAAATGTATTTTATTTATGTGGTTAAGAGTAAAGATAAAACTCAAAGCTCCGTACAAATCTAAAAATCTACAAAAACTCAAAGCATCTATGCAGTTTCATGTGGTACATATTGCTGCATACTAACTGTACTCCGACTTCCCTCATATTCTTAACCTTCTTCCTCCTGTTTTACACTGTAATAGTATGTATTTTTTAGTACTTCAAATCTTTTTGGAACACAGTGAGGTACACATAGATTTATTATTTCCAAGTCTTGAAAATAGACACTTGTGTGGTTAAGATTATTTTGCTCCCCACTATCATAAAATGTCAACAATCCACAAATATAAACCAAGAAATTCAGTTTATTTCAGAAACACTCACCTAGGTCTAAGGAAGCCTGCATGGAAGACCACCCGACTCTGCATAATCCTTGGTCATGACAGGACACTTCGTAGTAGTGCTTCCCTAGAAGGGCAAAATACTGTGCGATTTATACACACCTATGAACCGTTTACCATGAAGCCCCTTCCCCACGATCTGAATTACAATTTGTTATGTTCCAAATGAAGAACTTTAGATCTTTTTGTAACATTAGAAATCTCTTCAGATCCTTGATTTAAAGCTACCTGAAGAAAGTTCACGTAATACGTTACTTCACAAGTTTGACACAAGTGCAAATGCCATTCCAATACCTTTCGTTAACCCCTTCGTCGCTCGGCATCCGTGCCACTCCTTCACTTCTCTGCTCTGACAACAGAGACCGTCGGACCCAATTGCTGCATTTGAGGAAAACACAAAAAACCATGTCAGCACACAGTATATAAATTAAGCATCCTGAAACATGCATGTCAACTTATCACATATACTAGGACACATTTCCATTATATTCAATGACCTATTTGACTATTCCTATGTCACTACTCAACTACTCAAATACAGCAACTACATTCTAGTATCTGGTAAATTAAATCTTCATTTAATACTATTTTTCATTTTCATTTCCACCATAAATCTTCATTTAATACTATTCTTTTTCATAATTTTCTTGGTATTCTCAGGTATTATTAAAAACAAATTTCTCCCCTGGGGATAAAAATATATTATATGTTTATAAAAAATTTAAAAATTATATTATGAAAAAAATAAAAAAATAAAAACAAATTTCTTACAAATAAGCTGCTAAAATCTATCTACTTACCAAAAGCAGATCCTCTGTCATATGGGTTCATTTGCCATTTGTTGAGCACTAAAATTAAAATAAGTCACACACAATCATACGAAATTAAAAGCACTCTCTAAAAAATAAAATATATTTTATGTGATACCTTAATTTAGATTTATACCTAGATTTAATATGATTTTACAAATTATTTGGAACATACAAGTAAACGTTTTGCTCTTTTTAGTAAAGGCAAAATTGAAAGTGAAAGGCGATAATTATTGCCCTTGGGCTAAAGCCTTTTCTCCTCACTTGCTTCACAGCACTTGGTAGTAGATGGCACTGATCTCTGTCGTAACTAAGAAGGCATGGATAAAATGAAGCTTTGGTAACTAAACACGTTGAAATAAACGACCAAGCTGGGCCACCCACCAAGTTGGGTGGCTCACTGGGTTAACCCTCTGCCTTCAGCTCAGGGCCCTCTGCCTCTCTGCCTACTTGTGATCTCGCTGTCAAATAAATAAAAAAAAAAAAATCTTAAAAAAAAATTTTAAAAATAGATGACCAATGTATCAGGACCTAGTTAAGTATCACCGTGTCATTTTTAAAAGAAAAGCAAGTCCTTTATGTCAGTACCACATTCGAAAGTCACAATTTTTTTCCCTCCTCACTTGCATGGAACCAACATTTTTCTTTCTTAAAACATCTTAATAGCCTATGCATAACTGAAGAATTGTATTAGCTAGAGAACTCTATATATACTCTACATATACTTCAGGCCTAACTTCTTGCCCAAGGCAGAAATCTTTTCTTGATTACTTGTGGCCCAACAATCTCTACCATTTGCTTAAACACTCTGATGGAGAAGTAACTTGCTCTTGAGGTTCTCTCTCTCCTTGCTCCTTCTAATCACTAGTCAGTTCTTAAACAGAAATCTTCATTAGATTATTTCTAATTAGTCCTGGTCCTTTCTGAAACAGTTATTTTCTCTCCAGATCCCTTCAATGATTTTACAATGATCTCGTCTCTTCTGCACTTGTTTCTCTATGTTTAGACCTCTAGTGTCTTTACTCCTCACAGGCCATGATTTTTGAAACTATTACCTCCTCTGGAAGGTACTACTACCCTCCTCTGAAAGCATTCTCTTTTACCACCACCTTTCCTAAATGAACTCATTAGCTCACAATTTATTTATGAGTTCATTCTATGAACTATGCAACATTGTTACTTTCAAATTGCTGAGAAATGTTGATCTGGCAAGTTCATTCCACTTAAGCTTGCTATTTTGTCACAATCGTGTTCTGTACCATGGAACAAATGTAACTTCAAATACAGAACAAATTTTGTCAAAATATAACAAAATAGAACCATTTAATGAAAGCAACACAAGTTACAGATGAGGAAACTGATGTAACATTATCCAGGGCATAGACGGGACTGGAAATCCTAGTAAAAGGATCGATCTCCAGGTAAATTGGACTAAACATAATGCACTTTCAAATTTGCACTTTACATTTTAACTTTCTGGACTCCTTTCTTAAAGGAAAAACAATGCATGCCTCCTTCCCCTGTGGAAGAAATACGTCCCACCATCATGGACTCTAATTCCATCAATTTTTTATAAAATCCTCAATACTTTTGTAAAATACTATACCAATTTATCCTTAATATCAGACATAAAAGGCACTATGAAAAACATTAAAATAACTAAATATAATTTCCAAATGCCAGAGTTTTCTCAAAGAAAGCACTGTTAGTATTTTAGGAGAGACAATCTTTCACCATTAATGCTGTAAATGGCATTTAGCATCCCTGATTTCCAGGGCACCAAATGCCAACAGCCCTATCCCCCAAACACTGACAATAAAAATGCACACTCTCGCCTCCCATCTGTCAATGCCAGGAATGAGAATTACTATTTTTACCTAGAAGGGAAATATTAATATGCTAAACTTACCTGAAGCACCAGTTTTAATTGTTGTTTTTCCTTTTTTGCCTTCCTGTTGGTCTTTCAGAGTTTCATATACTATCTGGATAACTGGAATACTGAAAGCCTATCAGAGAAACAATAGTTCTCTACATTAATATTCAATATTAATGACAATTTAACAATCAATGTTATAAATGTTACACATGTGCATTAAATAATTACATATTCCAGACTGCTACTCTAATTTCATTTGCCCAACTCCAAAACACCAGCAAGATAACAAAAGAGTTGATTAAGTGAAGGAAACAGGAGGCAATTGACAACCCAAAACCATAAACAATGGAGACTTTCAGAACAAACCTAAAGAGGAAAAATACTGCCCGGTCTGACCAACCCTGGTCCAGGCCAATGAGAGCACCACCTCTATTTGCAGTCTCTTTATTACTAGAGCCATTGCATTAAAATTCAGAAATAAATACAAATACTAAAGATACTGCAACTCTTTATTCAAGATCAGTTTATATCTGTACTAGTCTTAAGCCTATACTCCTGCAGATCTTATTTCAGAAATTAGCTGCCAACTAAAATATCATTCTCAGTGGCAAGCAATCAATTCCTCACATTTTGGAAATGGTTGTTTTATTAAGTATTCAAAGTAAAAACTACTGTTCAAACTCACTTTAAAAATCAACTCTTACAAAGTAAGTCAACTTAAGTTCATTACTTACACCAGTTTTTCCACTTCCTGTTTCCGCAGCCTGAGTGGGAAAAAAATAATTGAGCTTACAAATTAGATTGTCAATTTAAAAAGTCAAATTAACATGACAGTATGGAGAAATCTTTTAAGACTTGACTGGCTACTATAATTTTCACAGGGCCTCTAGATTCCTCAGGTTTCTTCAGTCAATTGTGACTACTGCCAATCTTGTCACTTCTCCCCCATCCCTCAACAATCTGCTCTCCCCTCCTTTCCCATGGCTCCCATTCAAATCCAAGCCGTCATCATTCTAATCTAGATTACTACAAAAGTATCCCAGCAGAATCTAATCTCTGAGCTGTACTACAAACTGCTAATATCTTCATAAATACACAGTCTTCATAAATACACAGTTCTGACGATGTAACAGCCCCACTTAAAAATTTCCAGTGACCCCGGGATACCTGGGGGGCTCAGTTGGTTAAGCAGGCTAAGCATCGGATCCTTGTTTTAGCTCGGGTCATGATCCCAGGGCTGTGGGATGGAGCCCTGCATGGGACTCCAGTCTTGGTGGAGTCTGCTTGAGATTCTCTCTCTTCCTCTCCCTCTGCTCCTCCCCCACCCACAGCTCATGCAGGCATTCTCCCTCTCTAAAATAATTTTTTTTTTAAATTTCCAAAGATTCCCCCCTGCCAACAAATACCAATTCTTTAACGTGACACTTGAGAAAGAGTCCAAATAATCAAACCCACTACATACTTCCCATCTTATCTCAAGTTATACGCCTCCCCTCCCCTCCACATTTTACGCTACATCTGACTGAATTACTCTGGGATCATATCCTGCATTCTCCTACTCACAGTTTTTACTGATCTAGTCTCTACTTACGGAACATTTCTCTTTCATCTTTCCTTTGTCCAAAATATACCTCCCCCAAATAGAGCCACTTGTATGACAGACACTTCTCTGTGTACCTGTCTTAATATGCTACTGGATTTAAGCTTCTCAAGGGTACAGACTGCATCTTATTCGTGTTCCCCACAACTTCTGCCTCATTACTCTGAAAACAGTGTATGTATCCTCAATGTGAATAAAAGTAATTTGGTGAAAATACCATTTCTAAGCCTATGGAGCTCTTCAAGTGGGTCACAAACTGCCACAGAATTGTGTCCTCAGCTCCCAAATACCTCCCCAAAAGCAAACATACCATAAGTACATCACCGCCGCCAAGGATCAAGGGGATAGACTCAGCCTGGATATCAGTTGGGAGACTAAAAGAATATTTTGAAGAATTTTAGTTAGTAGTAAAAAGAGAATCACCTATGCTAAATAAGTTATGTTAAATGATAAACTTAAAAGAGAATTTTACTTGGTAAATAGCACCAATCTTTTCTAGCTAAAAATACATCAAAGTTGAAAAAGGAAGCTTTCTATAATTTAAAGAATCTTAAGATAAACTGAATTTTAGTTACTCAACCAGATTCAAAAATATTTGATAAGATCATTAGCAACTGTTTAAATTAGTGAACACTGTTGTCACAGGTACATTTAAGCTTTATGTACTTACAGCCAATCCATCTCTTCTACGGCTTGAGCAATCTCGGGCATAACACCCATCTCTGAAAATAAAAACTCACTTTAAAAAACTGAACATACTAAATGTAAATAATATTGCTTTTAAAATTACTGTCCAAAGAAAAGGGAAGAGGTTTCGGAGCGTAGCTGTTATTTAGTATCTCCAGAGTATGGCACTGTTGAAAAGAGTATATAGTTAACAGAGAAAGACTTGAGTTCAAATACAAACTCTCCCTGGCAACGTGACCTTGAGCAAGCTCTAAAGCTTACGAAGCTATAAACCTGTATTCTTCTGACAAAATCTCTAATGTGATCTAGGTTGTAGAGCCACAGGAAGATTACAGATAGTGACATGTAATGCATCTGACACATAGTTATCCCTCGATACACAGTAGCCGCCAGTGAGTGCTTCCTTCCTGTGACTGCTGAAAAAGCGGGAGAGAGGTTTCTCAACCAACACTTTGGTTTATAGAAAGATAACGTGGAAGTCATGTGCCTTGACTATTCGAGGACCATCTGATGAGCCTCAGCGATCCGAGAAAAGTGGGCAGACAAGTGGAGAGGGGGCCCAGCCTTACTGGCAACCATAATCAAACTCTGGCTAACTAAAAATAGCACCGGGGTGAAAACTTGGGTAACTAGAAATCACACCTGAAGAACTATGGTTCTTCACTGTTCAGGTATTTGAATAATTAATTCACTGTGAAGCCAGTCTTAAGATTGTTTCTGATTGTATTTTGTCCTTTCTCAAATAGTTACACATGAAGTAGTTAGTTGGACTGCGTAAACCTCTTTTCCAAATAAGTAAATTTTTAAGTCTGCATTTACGAAAATGAAACTTTTATTATTATTATCACAAAAATACACATTTCGGCTCCCAGCTCCATGGGGAGTCTGCTTCGCTCTCTGACCTTCTCCCCTCTCATGCTCTCTCTCACTGTCTCTCTCTCTCAAATAAATAAATAAAATCTTTAAAAAAAAAAATACACATTTCTATTAAAAAATTAACAACACTCACACATTCCTAAGCCCCAGAAATAGCCAATTTGGAGATGTTTTATTCCTTGTAATGTGAAAAGGCACAAATCTACACATTTAACATATGCACTGGATAAACAGCTTTTTTGTTGCACATGAAAAGAATCATACTAGCAATTAACACAAGAGGTACAACACTAAAACTTCGGTACCTAGTCAACTCATTAATACAAATATTAATGATAGGGGAAAGTATGAAAATCTTTTTCAAAAAAAGGCTCTCCTACCTTTAAATCTCCTCCGGGAAAATCCACAGATCAAAACACTAATGAAGATCTGAAGCTGTATACCCAAGCGGGCCTTTCTAAGAATTGGTCCCATTAGATACAGCTACATCCTCGCTCTAAAATCCATAGTGCTTGAAAAAAGGTAAGCGATGCTCTTAAAAAAGCTGCGGAGTCTACGGCAAGCTGGAGTCGCTTGTCAAACTGTTAGACAGCAAGCAGCAACCACAGACCGCTTTCAGCAAATTCTAGATGTTCTGTTCCACTCTGGTCAGGTTCTCTGCATGTTTGCTTTGGAACCATGTTTTCTCCAAATAGAACCCTCTGGGGAGCCTGGGTGGTTCGTCAGTTAAGCGTCTGCCTTTATAGCTCAGGTCATGATCCCAGAGTCCTGGGATCGAGTGCTGCATTGGGCTCCCTGCTCAAGGGGAGGGGGGGGGAGTCTGCTTACCCCCCTCCTTCTGCCTCCTGTTCATAATCTCTCTCTCTCTTTCAAATAAATAAATAAATAAATAAATAAAATCTTTTTTTTTTAAATAGAACAGTTTAATATTTAAGGGGAAAACAGGAACGCTCCTGTTCTGTGATTCCATGTCTTGATTTCCCATCACAGACTCTTCTGGCCCTTTCCCCTAACATTCCTGACATCTGGGCATGCCTCCGGACGAAGAAAACCTATCAAATGACCACCTGGAGCTGCTCTACACACCCGGGCTCTAAAATCCTGTTTTGGGGCGAGCACTGCGGGTGGGCGCCGCTTTGCCTCCCCGAAGAAGATGCAACACACACAAACCGGACATCCTCTCTGGCGACTTAAAGATGTGGGACTCCTCGTGTGTTTACAGGAGTCGAGGGAAGCAAGCACCGCACTGTGCTCCACCTGGGGCCCCCGAACAGGCGGAGACCGCGGGAGGATCCCAGGCCCCGCGGGATCCACGGACTGGTGCACAAATTCCGCGCCTTTCCCAGGCAGGACGCGGGTGGCCGCTCCGTAAAGCTGCGGATGGGAAAGAAGCTCCGGGGTGAAAGCAGCACCTCGAGCGACGGTTGCCGTCACGGAGAGGGTCGCGGAGCCAGCAAACCACACGCGAACGCGCCACCCGGCCGCGGCGCGAGCGTCTGCGGGCGACCACGCTTCGGCCCGGCCCGTCGCCGCGGCCGGCTCGGAGTCTCACGACCAGACGCCAGACGGGTGCCTGGGGCTCTCCGCCCCGCAGAGGCCTGGAACCCCGGGCGCAGAGGCCGGGCGGCCCGGTCCGCGGCGCCTGTCCAC
The DNA here is from genome assembly GCF_020171115.1 of Neogale vison. NCBI lineage: Eukaryota > Metazoa > Chordata > Mammalia > Carnivora > Mustelidae > Neogale > Neogale vison. The sequence continues at coordinate 132,872,771 of NC_058098.1, forward strand.
GCGCGGCCGCCGTCGGCCGGGCCGAGCCCCGAGCACCGCCGCCACGTCAGAGCGGCAGGAGGCCTGGCGCGGCGCCGCCGCCCCGTTTCCGCGGCCGCGGGTCCCCGGGCCTGCCGGCCGGCCGGCCGACGGCACGGCAGAAAGACGACGGGGAGCCGGGGGCGCGCGGCCGGGACCCGCGGAGAGAGGCACTCGGCACCCCCGAGGCGCACCGGCCCGGCCTCCCCGAGGCCGCCGCGGGTCCCCCCACCTCCCGCACAGCGGACAGCTCCCTCCCGGCCCGCGCCGCACCGGTCCGCCCCCACGGCTCCCGGCCGGCTGCCCCCGGCGCCCGAGCGCGGATGGAGCCGCTCGCCCCAGCGCCTCCCCGCTCCCGAGACGCACCAGAAAAGGCCGCCATGTTCGCCGGGTCGCGCGCGGCTCCGCTCTCCCTCCCTCCCTCCCTCCCTCCGCACGGACACGCTTCGCAGTGGCAGCGCGCGCTTCCGGCCTGCGGTCTGCGGCTTTCCGAGTCCGGGTAGGACCCCAGTCCCGGGAGAACGGTTCCGGCCGAAGAAAAGGGCCGCCCGGGAGCCCGCCGCGCGGGGTCTGAGTGCAGCAGGACCCCGGGTAGCCAGGACCGGTCGTCGTCGTTAGCCGTGCTAGCGGTTACCGTTTACTTAGAGCGTGCCATGGGTCATCAGGACCACTTTAACACACACGAGGAAACAGATGTTATATGATGAGGGGCCCCCGGTGGCCCAGGGTGATCTGATGGTAAAACACGGCCCCCTCGGCGGCCCGGTTCATCACCCCCAGCCTCTGAAGATCGGCGGGGCTTTGTGGTGTGGGAAGGATGGAGGGGATGCACTGAGCTCATTGCCCAGAAAACCTACACTACGGAGTGCCTGCCCCCAAGACATCCCCTCGGTGCCTTTGATGGAAGGTCCCCAACCTCCCTGCCCCGGCGTCCCACGTGGTCCTGAGCGGTCCCAGGTTATCTGACCGCCCTGCGCTTGGACTCCTTTCTCTTCGCAGGGAGAGAGGAATGAGTGAGGGTTTAATGCTCCCGCACCTCCTCAGGCGGCGTTAGTGCTTTTGGAGGAGGTCAGGAAGAGTCAGGAAAGTCCAGGAACTCGTCTGAGGCCACACACAGCCGCTCAGGGGCCCGTGGGGTCTGCGCGCCCTTTGCTTCAGGGCAGGGGCCTGCTGTTGCACCGTTAGGCCGCCCCGGGATGACACGCAGGAAGGTGAACCCCTTGGGCAAGATGCGCGGGTGGAGTTAGAGGTGCTGCTGCGGGACCCCCACTTCCTGAGCAACCTGTGTAACCTGCACAGGTCTGGGCTTCGGGGCACTCACCTGGAAAACAGCCAGGAATAGTGGCACCTGCCCTCCAGGGCTGTTAGGAGGATTCCGTAAAACAGGTAAAGCACAGTGCGAGGTAAGGATTGGCAAGTATTAGTGTTACTGTTACATGCGCAGCGTTTGTTACATGTTACGTGTTCAGGCTTACATGTTCAGGATTTGCCTGAAGCTCCAAAAACCAAGGACAATACATTCCGCCCCAAGCTTCACACCTCCAGGGGACACCATTTACATTATATTCTATATCCTCACACGTTTTATATATAATCCGGCAAAAGATACCCCCGAGAGTTATGCAATGTAGCAATTCTGAATAGATGTCACATTCTAAAGACAGACAGGAGATCCCCCATCACCCAGGACTTGCCTTTAGCCAATCCTTGCCTTAGCCAAGAAAGGATTGAAAATATAAGAAAAAGAGATTTCTCTGAAGAGAGTTGCTGACATCCTTGGCATTTTTCCTCTCTCAAGACAGAAAGCGTTTTCCGGGGGACTACTCGGAATTTTTAACCTCTGGGTTTTGGGAAGCCTTAGATGTACTGTGAGAAGCTGTGGCAGGCTGAGACAAAGGGAATGACAAGGTTGCTGACAGAGCAGGTCACATTTCCAACACCTGTGGGCAAACCCGGGTGACCTTTCTCCCACTGGACCTCTCGCTCACTGGACCTGTGGGAACGGACTTGAAGTGGTCTTCAAAGGAAATGTGCTGCAGAGAGCTGCCTGGAGAAGCTAAGTGACACGGCAGGCAGACTCCCAAAGAGCCCAGTTGAATTCATACCTTCTAAGCAGTGGAGAGATACCACCTACCTGCCTCCTGTGAGTTGTACCTGAAAGATACCAGCAAAAGAATCTCCAAGACAACCACAGAAAGTACACCCTCAGAGAATCAACTTTGCACATGACTGAACCAGAGAGGCCCGGAATCAGATCACACGGCAGCAGACAGATGAAGGTAGGTATCTCCCCCACCCCACATGACTTTCTCTCTCCCCAGACCCCAGAGAAAACCGCTAATGGGGAGGGGAGAGCAGAGCCTGACCCCACACCCCACCCTACTGCCAACCCCGGGGAGGGAGGAAGCTACAATTTTGGTTCAAGTTGTGAATTTTGATCCTGACACTGGACTCAATAATTTAATTACAGAAATGAGGCTGCCATTGGGATGGAAGAAAGCAGACAAGTTTTCATTATCTGAGAGTAACCAGAAAAGCTTCAGAAGATGCCATTAGTTCTATCTAGGTCAGGAAAAGAAATAGCCCACAGAGAGGGTTTGAAGGGAATGAATGATGTTTTCAGCTTATGCCCTATCAAGTTTAGCTCTAACATACTACTTTGATAAATATCAGTGTGTGGGTGTGGGTGTGGGTGTGGGTGTGTGTTGGGCGGGTGTGTGTGTGGTAATACCCTAAATAATGTGCACTGGGATAAAATGCGATTGACTGCCCACTTTGGCAAGTAAGGACAAGGCCAAGCAAAGAAGTGGCAGGCAACTCCTTCGCTAAACCAAGAGGCAGAGGATGGGTTCCTTCAGACCAGTATGCTCCTGGTCTACTCTTCCCAAAACAAGCTGATAACATGGAGCCTCCTATCAGGGAACCTCCTAGAAGCCCAGAAATCCAACCACTCCCTGGATCAGTGGGTGGGACGACAACCACCACCAGGTGGCGCCAAACTGCAGCTGAGCCCCGTGAAGTTTGCACTGGTTTTAAAATTACCAGCGGGGACTTCTCCTGGACAATTATTTCTAAAGCCTCACATAGAACCCCACATCTTATACACTTGGGTTTTTTTTTTTAATTTTTTTTAAGATTTTATTTATTTATTTGAGAGAGTCACAGTGAGAGAGAACATGATCGAGGAGAAGGTTAGAGAGAAGCAGACTCCCCGCGGAGCTGGGAGCCCGATGCGGGACTCGATCCTGGGACTCCGGGATCATGACCTGAGCCGGAGGCAGTCATCCAACCAACCGAGCCACCCAGGCGTCCCTACACTTGCGTCTTTTGAACCCCATTAATCATGTTGTGGTGTAATTTTACTACATGATCCATGTACCCAGAAAGACTGCGCTGTATATATTCAAGTAAGCTGTGCTATAGTCCTTGCAGAACATATAATTGATTTTGCAACTACTGAGACAAGCCTAGGAAACATGGCCTTCAGACACCAGGAGAGTGGAAAGAGAAGGAGTCTAATGAAGGACTCTGTAGACTGGCCACCCAGAAGTCACATACAGTTTCCTTCCCTCTTGCTGTTCTCTATTACACAGACTGGGGGAAAGGGAAGGGAAGGGGGAAGGGGGAAGGGACCCATCACTTTTGCAGACTCCCTTGTAGAGAGAGAACCATGAGCCCTGGCTCTGCTTGGAGAAGCGTAAATAGAAGTTCCATGTAGGGACTCCTAAAAAGAGAAAGACCTAAGTGGCATGGCTCTTCTTCCTTCTGGGACATGGACATGGTGCCTGGAAAGGCAGCAATGCGTCTTGGAGACGAAAGCTTCATGCTGTGGCTGTTGAAACAAAATAGGAGGCGACTGGATCCTTGATGACAATGACAATCCCAGTTGCCAGCCTGGCTCTGGCTATCTCTGGACCTCTTACAGTTTGAGAACGCCTTATGTATTTAAGCCACTGATAATTCTCTCTTGCTTAAAATCCAACCCATTGCTAATAGGTACAGAAAAGAACAGAGATGCAAAATTAGTGGAATGCGTCATTCAGAAAACTTTTTCAAGTGATCTGGAATACAGCAGTAAGCAACCAGTTGTGGCTCTAAGGAGGAGGAGACATTTTGGCCTGGGGCATGAAGGTAGCATCAAAAACACTTCTTGGGGCGCCTGGGTGGCTCAGTGGGTTGGGCCTCTGCCTTCGGCTCAGGTCATGGTCTCGAGGTCCTGGGATCGAGCCCCGCATCGGGCTCTCTGCTCAGCGGTGAGCCTGCTTCCCCTTCTCTCTGCCTGCTTGTGATCTCTCTCTTAAAAAAAAAAAAAAAAAAAAAAACACTTCTTGAATACATGGTCATCTCCTCACAACCAAGAATAAGAAAGAAATGTGTCCTATACAGTGGAGGAAGTGACCCCAAATCCAGCCCAGGAAATAGTCATCCAATCAGGTTGTTTACTTTGTCCTTTCGATGGACACCCAACCTCTCCCCAGACCTCAGTCTGGTTCCTGATAAAGATAAAGCAAACGGCCTAGTTCCTAAGGATCCAGCCCCCAAGAAGATGGAAGCAGTAGGGAGAAAAAGTTGTCTTAATGCAAAACAAGTTGATCAGAAAATGCGATGTCTTCATGATGAAGCCCAAGTCCTTCCCTGTATGATACAAACCTACCCATCATTCCAGCCATGAAACCATAAGCTTCCGCCTCCTCAAATGCGGCCCTCCCACCCACAGGTTAGGAGAATAGAGGGCTCTAGAGGACTTGGCTTTGGATCCTGAATCCTGCTTTCAGTATACCTGATGTGGTCAACCTTCCATTAGGAAACCCCCTTCCCTTTGATATAGCTCAGGGTTGATAAAGCTCCTGAATCCGCCCTCCTTAGGATGGCACACACCAGAACCTCCACGTCTAGTGCCTGCTTACAGCCAGCTCATTACCTGGAGTCATTTCGCCCTCCAGCGTATTAAATGCTGTAGGATTCCTTACCCACACCAGATGCCTCCTGCTGCGATGTGTTTGCTTATGCTCCCTCCTCTCCCTAGCTAGCATAGCCTTTCTTTTTTAGTGTCAGTTACTTATTGCTGTGTAATATCCTCTCCAAAATGAATCCAGCAGCCACTGTCTTTGCTCATGATTCTGTGAGCTGCCTTCAGCTGGCCTCTGGCTGGACCGGCCTGTCTGAGAAGACTTCACTGCTGTGTGTGGGACCACAGCGCCTCCATACATGGTTTCCTCTCTCCGCAGGCCAGCTAGGCCCTTCTCACAGCAAAGCTTGTCCTGGGAAGACAGACTTCCTACATGGTAGCTGGGTTCCGAGAGGACGTGTTCTAAAGATAGAAAGCAGACCATGCGTATTTCTTAAATCAGTATGGGAAGTAGTAACTGTCACTTTGGTCACATTCTGTTGATCAACACAAATCACGTGGCCAGCCCAGATTCATAAAAAGAGGAAATAGGCTCTATCTTTTGAGGTAGTGCTTGGTAAAGAGTTTCCAGACATACAGAGGATAACCACACCTGTCTTCAGGGCAAACTCCTGGTTGTTACTGAGATTCAGCTAAGCTAGTGCCCAGCGGCAAATCCTTTTTGATGCCGGTCTCCAGCTAGTTTCCCCTGATATTTATTTCTCTTTTTCCTTATATTTCTGACTCTTAGCTGGATGTACAGCTTCCCAGAATAAGGACTCCCCCAGCCTTCCTGGGACCTTTATATGGCCATATGCTTGTGTTCTGGTCAATGGCATATACACAAAAGGGAACTTAAGGGAGGTGATACATTCTTCTTACTCTTCTTCCTTTCTGTTGGCCGGACTGTGGGTGTGATGTCTGGAGTTGGAGCAGCCATACTGACCTATGAGAAGAGAGCCATATATTGAGGATGGCAGAACACAAAGAGAGTAGTAGCTTGAGTCCCTAATAAGGAGTACGATTAGGTAGTTCTTGCTACAAAACAGGTGCCCCACAATCTAGTGACTTAAAACAGTAACCACAGCTTCTGTGGAACAGAAATTCAGGAGCCGCACGGCTGGGCACTTCCACTGGGAGTCATTCCGACTATTGTTGTCAGTCTGCTGGCGGGGATTGCAATCATCTGAGGCTGGGGAGAGGCTCAGTTTGTGAAGGTAGTAGCTTTGCTCTCACGACTGTGTGGCCATTAACAGGAGGCTTCTGTTCTCCACATAGACCTCTTCCTTGGCTGCTTGCGATGTTCTTGTGGTATGGCTGCTGGTGTCCCCTGCCAAAACCCACTCCCTTGCCACCGGAGCAAGTGGTCTTAGAGAACAAGGTAGGGTGAGGATATCTTTCACGCGCGAGCCACCAAAATCACACAGTCACTTCTGCAGTACCTTATTGGTCACAAAGGCGTAGTCACTGTGGAAACACAAACAGGTGTGAGTGTCAGTAGGTAAGGATCATTTGGGGGCAGCCATCTTAAAGGCTGGCCACCACACCCCCTTGCTTTCCTAACAGACCCCTGATCTATTCAAGTAGCAGGTGGTAATCCCTCAAAATCAGGAAACAATATATTTGTAAGGCATCGTCTGGGACAAATTGGGTTCCTTCCAGACCAGGCACTGTTGTCATTAAATTTGTTGATGTTAGCTTATCCTGTTTTTCTCCATTTGCCTGACTCAGAAAGCGGTTTGGAGAGAGGGAGGCTCACATTTAAACATCCTCTTTTTTTCCCTCTGAATTTCCTCTAGCTTCTAAGCTGAGCAACAATCATTGAATTTTATGCTTTTGTCAAAATAAGCTGTCAGAAACTGGTCCAGATCTATTAGAATGCAACATCATTCTCGCTGCCCCAGCATTCACCTTATGGTGCAGGGACCAGAGGGGGCCTGGCAAACACACATAAATCCAGAGATCTATAATTCTCTATCCCCTGAAGAAGTAGCCATAAAGTCCATCACTCCAGATATATGGGGAGAGGGAGACAAAGGACAACCCGGATGAGTTTCAGAGGGACTGTAAAACAGAAAAAGAGATCTCACTAACTGTGTCGGTCTCATTATAAGCAAGCCAGGCAGGGACATGATTGATGGTTGGGTGGTGACTGGCCGGCAGGCATAAATGCCACTCTCTCTCCCATGCCCGCCATCTTGAGCCCTCATCAGCCCCCGTGAGCAATGCTGATGGCTCTGGGGGAGATGGTGCCGCACTTGGAGCCCAAGCAAGAGAACATGGCCTGGAGGTTGTGGGTGTTTAAGAACAGACTGTGCACCAGAAAAATGCTCTGAATCCAGCTGCCCACCATCCGCCAGGACCCCTGAGTTCCATTACCCACGGAAGAGAGCCATTTTACATCTGCACACAGGCTTCAGGCTTGCTTTCTCAGCCTCCCTCCCAGTGTCCTTGCTTCCTTGCCCCTCCTTCCTGTTTATGAAACCGATCACAGGTTTTCTTATTAACAAGGTCTGAGGTTTTCATTTAAAGCTGGCTGAAACAAGACAATGTGCTATATTTCTTTCTTTCTTTCTTTTAAGACCAATAAGAAAGATGGCAGAGAATTCTTCAAAATGCCTGGAGAAAATAATCGTGAATACGGAAATTTATACTACTTGGTCATAGGTTCCTATGATATTGCTATAATAAGGCTGGGAATTCATGGCGGCTGCCTTAAGTAGAGCTCTGAATCGTGTTGTTCCAGGTACTTTGGCTGCATAACAAATTACCCCAAAATGTGGTGGCATAAAATACCCATTTATTATGCTCATAGATTTTGTGGGTGAAAAACCTGTGCAGAGCACAGCAGGAATGACTTACCTCTGTTCCTCAATACCTATCGCTTCAACTGAAAGACTCGAGGACTAGGCACCGGAATCATTTGAAGGTTCTTTCACTTACATAGCATAACTGATGCTCTTATGTCATTAACACCCTGGCGGGGGCTGTTGCCCAGTTGTGGCCTCTCCATATGACTTGGACTCTCTCACAACATAATGGTTATATTCCAAAGGCAGCATCACAAGGACCAGGTCATCTTTAATGGCCAAGCTTCTGAAGTCAAGCAGTACACCCTCCTCCCTGTTCTATGAATTGAGGTATTTACAAAGATTTGCTCAGGTTCAAGGAGATTCTAGATACTATCCCTTGAAATGTGAGTGGCAACATTTCATTACAAGAAAAGCATGTGGGACAGAGTGTAAATTTGTGTGACCACGTATTAGAGTTCTCCAGAGAACAGAACCAACGGGATATAGACATAGAGATAGATATACAGAGATAGAGATAGCTATAGAGAGACTTAAGAAATGAGCTCATGTAATTACAGAAGCTGGTAAGTTCAAAATCTACAGGATGGGTTATCAGACTGGAGAACCAGGAACAGCTGATAATGCAGTTCAGGTCGGAGGGCTGTCTGCTGGCAAAACCTCCTCTTCCTTGCCGGAGGTCAGCCTTATGTTCTGTCAAGGGCTTCCACTGATTGAATGAGGCCCAACTTTACCCAGACAATTTGATGATAAAATTTAGTACCACGAATCCACTCCTTGTCAACTCAGCCCCCATAGGTATCTTCTTAAACGACATGCAATCTCCAAACAAAGACCATGACAAGGTTACACTCCCAGCTAATCTGATACAGCTATCCTGTGCACAACTGAAAACCCACTAACCCTTTCCCCAGATGAGGGTGCAAAGTCCTTGCACTCTTTTCAGTATCTTGTAATTTGAATACCATGATGCTAACAAAACTTAAATACTGGGACATAAATCCCTCTTATGTTACATGATGAAGGGATAATAGAGGGGAGGAAATAAAGATATTTGCTTCGAGTGTAGAGAACACAAACACATTCATCACAAAATGGGGAAGAAACGCTCATGACATTTGCAGTCACATTTCTCAAGCTGGTCACATAGTCCTAGCTATTATTTACAACTCCCTTCTTCCTCTACCCACTCCACATTTCCCTGCCTGTACCTCATGCCATCACTGAGGCACTATCCTACTGGTTACATGGACAAACCCTCTTCTCTGTGGGGGAGCTACACAAGGGCATTGGCTAGAAGGAGGCTGGGATTGTTGGAGGGCATTTTTGGAGATGAGCTCCTACACCTGAACATAACAAATATTTCTCCATTCTTCAGACGTCACGTTCAAATCCTCAAATGGATACAAATAAGGCCACAGCAGTTGGATCTGGACTAGATTAGGGAGGACTATGTCTGTCAGATGAAGAAGATTGGTTTAATCTGGGAAGTCAGTGGTTCCCAACCCTCATTGTGCATCAGAATCACCTGGACGGGTTGCTGAAATGCAGACATGGGGCTCTCCTCCCCAGAGTTTCAGGTTCTGTAGGCCTGGGGTTAGTAGACCTCTTATTGGCATCTCTCACAAATTCCCAGGTGATGCTGCTGCTGCTGGTGGTCGTGGTGGTGGTGGTCTGGGGACCACAGTTTAAGAACCACTGTTTTGGGTGAAGCAGATTTAAAGCAATGAAGGCGGGGACATGATCAGATTTTCCTTTTCTATAACTCTTTCCTGTGGTCATGTGAAGAATGTATTTGTAGATGCGCAGGGGATCCCAGCAGCACACAAAAGAAGTAACTGAAACTTGAACCAGGACCATGAAAGAATGTCGGTCAGGAAGGGAGAGAGAAGGGCAACATCGTTAAACTGGCAGCGTCGGATTTGCCTGGGAGCAGGGAGGCAGGGAGAGGAAGTGGGATGCACGAGAGAGGAAGGAAGGCATTGGTACAACTCCCAAGTTTCTGGAGGAGATAACTGGGTGAATGGTGTTAGTATCAACTGAGAAAAAAGATTAAAGGTGGGGCAGCAGGTTGGCAAACAAGTCTATTTCTTTGGGATGCTGCCAGTTGCTTCCCTTTGGAGCCTTTCCACTGGATCTCTCTCTCTCCAGTAGCCTAGCCCAGGCTTCCTGGCAGCTCAGGAATCTAAAAGGGAGAAAACAGAAGCTGCCAAGCCTTAAAGTCTAGGCTCGGATGTAAGAGCAGTCACGTACAGACCCAATTCAGATTCAAGAACAGAGGACATATACGCTTCATGTATTCATTCAGGGGACTGTATCCCCCCACGGAAGGCCTGGAAGACTTGTGGGCCTTTGGCCCAGACCTCTCCTATATATATAGGTTCTGATGGAAAATGGGCAGAATCCCATACTTGTTTCTCTCCCTCCCCACCCCACCCCCCAATTTTTATTTGAGAAATCATACGTAA